>NC_066882.1:23514969-23829136 GCF_022985175.1 Labeo rohita | reverse complement strand
GACAGAATGAATGGCGACAGAACAACAGAACTAATGAATGATGGATGGATGGATGGATGGATGGAAGAATGGATGGATGACAATGAATGGCAGATAGAACGATACAACTAATGAATGATGATAGATGGATAGACAGATGACAGATAAATAGATAGATAGATAGATAGATAGATACATGGATAGATGGATAGATGATAGATAGATGACAGAATGAATGGTGATAGAACAACAGAACTAATGAACGATGGATGGATGGATGGATGGATGGATGGATGACAGAACAAACGGCAGATAGAACGATACAACTAATGAATGATGATAGACAAATAGATAGATAGATAGATAGATAGATAGATAGATAGATAGATGGATAGATAGATGGATAGATAGATGGATAGATAGATGACAGAATGAATGGCGACAGAACAACAGAACTAATGAACGATGGATGGATGGATGGATGACAGAACAAACGGCAAATAGAACGATAAAACTAATGAAAGATATAGATGATAGATAGATAGATAGACAGATAGATAGATAGATAGATAGAACAAATGGCGATAGAACAACAGAACTAACGAACAATGGATGGATGGATGGATGACAGAACAAACGGCAGATAGAATGATACAGCTAATGAATGATGATAGATAGATAGATAGATGACAGATTGAATGGCGATAGAACAACAGAACTAATGAACGATGGATGGATGGATGGATGGAAGAATGAATGGATGGATGACAGAATGAACGGCAGATAGAACGATACAACTAATGAATGATGACAGATAGATAGATTGACAGACAGATAGATAGATAAATGGATAGATGATAGATGATAGATAGATGACAGAATGAATGGCGACAGAACAACAGAACTAATGAACGATGGATGGATGGATGGATGGATGGATAACAGAACGAACGGCAGATAGAATGATACAACTAATGAATGATGATAGACAGATAGATAGACAGATAGATAGATAGATGATAGATAGATGGATAGATGGATAGATAGATGACAGAATGAATGGCGAAAGAACAACAGAACTAACAAACAATGGATGGATAGATGGATGGATGGATGGATGACAGAACGAACGGCAGATAGAACAATACAACTAATGAATGATAGATTCCATTAAAATTTCAACTGGTTCATTTGAAGCAGTTCTTTCTGATATTTTCCAGTTCTTTAATTCTGAATTTTGCCTCAATCCTGATATCACTGACACAATGCAGCTGTTCATATTGATTCATGAGGGTCCAATGAGTGCAATTCAAACACTCCCAAACCACGCAAATACTTCCACTGACGCAGGATGCTGCTCAAACACTGCCCATCAATCACACAAACATCCTGTTTCTATCCCATACGCTTCTCTCTGATACGTAAAACATTTTTTCCAGTGTCATTATTACTAATTAAATGTCACTTTGTAGTTGAGTGGGCAAATATGGAAGAAAAAAAAAGTTGTTGTTATTATTTATACTTATAAAATAATTCACACTTCACAATTCAAATCATAATTGATGATGACATTTATAATAATAAATAAATAATATGATATTTATAATAATAAATAAAAACTTTCATCAGAACTGGCATAATGTAATTGAAATAAGTGTTTACACATACTTCTGTGGACAGTGATGGCATAAATGTAATTTAATTTTAAATTGCAATAAACAATGCATCATTCTCAGGCATACCTGAAAAACGGGAAAAAGGTGATGCAATGCGAAAGTTCTGGTGTAAAACCAAATAAATAACGCATGCACCCAGTGTTTTATGATAGTCAAATATGAATTTCATCATGGCTACACCATTCTACACACTAAAATGATTTAAAAATCATGAATATTAATATTTATTTACACATGACGAAAACAACTCTCAAACCCCACCTAAGACCGCTGTGCCTTTAAAAGTTTTACAGTATACAAATGCCCTCCGTGTTTGCATACAAAATGAGAAACAGCTCTAATAAAATGCAGCGGCACGCTCTAACGTCGAGATCCTTCCAAAGGATCTGCAGCTGCTACACAAACACCACGTATACACCGCAGCTAATTTTGGTTGTCAATTCACCTTTTAGTGCTTCATTCTGTTCTGTACACACAGTTCAGTCTTTTACAGGAGTGACGACAGCATTTCACAACCAAATTAACTCTGTGACAACCACATTTACAGAAATTCTCTACAGTGTGTACAGAACTGAACAACTGGTTAATGATGAATTTAAATGCATATGAGAGTTGTGTCTTTTCTGTATGCAGTGTAAGAAATCACAGAGTAGTGTTGCCAGATCTTGCTGGAAAAAAAGAAAAAAACAACAACTACAAATAAGACCAAACGCTTCATCTTAGAAACTAGCCACATAACAAAATATTGTGACCTGCATCCACCTGTTTTATTAACTCTATAAACTGGATTGCTTTATGAGCTGAGCCCAAACTACAAGCCCAAAGATGCTTAAAGGAGAACACTTCCAGAACAACAATTCACAAATAATTTACTCACCCCCTTGTTATCCAAGATGTTTATGTCTTTCTGTCTTCAGTCGTGAAGAAATTATGTTTTTTGAGCAAAGCATTTCAGGATTTTTCTCCATATAATGGACTTCATTGGTGCCCCGATTTTGAACTTCCAACTCCCAGCCGAGGAAGAAGGGTCTTATCTAGTGAAACGATCGGTCATTTTTATTTATTTATTTATTTTTTTTTTTCAGAAAATAAAAATTTGTTTACTTTTTAAGCACAAAAGCTTGTGTAGCACAGGCTCTGGGATGCACGTTCAAGTACTATTGAATCACGTCGGAAGGTCATGTGGATATAGGCGGAACCACAGACCCAGTGTTTATAAAGCGAACGTGCAAAGACTAAGAAAGTACAAGTCAAACGCTGTTTACAAACAAAAAGGTACAACGATGTCGGACGATTCTGAAGTTCTAGGAGAAAATAACATGTTTTTCGACATACTCTACCTTTTTGAGCCGGAGTACACAGACGATGAACTTGTGGTGATTCGAAGACGTGATTCGTAGAAGTGATGGGAAGTTTGGATCATTTTACCATTTTAACTCGGACCTTTGAGTCTCGTTCAGCAAAACGAACAAATCTTTTTTCGATTCATTTTGTTCATTTTAGCATCACGTGACAGCCCCATAAGATGAACGAATGACTTGAAAAATCTGAAGACTCGAAACAGGTTATCTAACTTCGAATGACTCATTCTTCCCGAGTCACATTAAAGATTCGTTCAAAATGAACGAATCGTTCAAGAACGTGCATCCCAGAGCCTGTGCTACATGAGCTTTTGTGCTTAAAAAGTATACAAATTTTTATTTTCTGAAAACAATGACCAATCGTTTCACTAGATAAGACCCTTCTTCCTTGACTGGGATCGTTTAGAGCCATTTGAAGCTGCATTTAAACTACATTTTGGAAGTTCAAATTCGGGGCACCAATGAAGTCCATTATATGCAGAAAAATCCTGAAATGCTTTTCTCAAAAACCATAATTTCTTTACGACTGAAGACAGAAAGACATGAACATCCTGGATGACAAGGGGGTGAGAAATTATTTGGAAACTGTTGTTCTAGAAGTGGACTTCTCCTTTAATAAGCATTGCTTATAATAAGTGGACATGGCAACCCTTTCAAGAGAGTTCTTCAGCTGTTCAGTAATAACAGTATCTATCCTACAGTACTTGCAGCTTATTACCTCATCATGACTGGATGAACCTGAAGACCTGAAAGGCATTGCGAATGTGGGTGGTCTTGGTATGACATCAGAACTTTTTTGCAGAGTGCGGAGGATGTCTTGAGTGCTGAACGTTGTATGTTTTGATGGCACATTCTCTTTTGGCTCAAAAGACCAAGGAAAATTTGATTCCTCTTGGAATGACCTCTTAAAGAATAATTTCAGTGTGTAAAAAAATCGAGAGGCCAGTAAAATCTATGTGTGTGTGTGTAAGAGTATCTTGGGTGAAGTCTGATTGTCTCGGCATGATTTCCATTATTCATTGTTCTGTGAGTGGCTCTAATTGTACCATCATTACCAGCTCGAGCTCTAATAACTGTCCCCGATTCCTCATTCGCTCTGACAGATCACTTCAAGCGCCATTAAAACAATTATCTTAAGAAGACTAGCACTGATTAATATTCCCATAATGCTCTGTAATTACGCATCACTGATATGCGGATGTGGCCTGAATCTTTGAAAACAGTCTTTTTTTGTCTCTCTTTAATTTTAAAGTAACACAAATGTTGCGATTTTTTTTTTCCGAAAAGTGTAACACAAATTTCTAAGGCTTCTAAGGAAAATGAAAGAAGAGGTTTGCTATGAGAAAAAACAAAACAAAACAAAGAAAGATTACAGACGTTCCTATTACAGTGAACAGAAGCGCTGTTATTGCCCTATAACTCACAAGTCATTTTAAGCTTTTTTACTGCACTGCAGTATTTTTAATAAAAAAGCATCACATCGGAAGGTTGTTGCAGCATTATTGCATAAAACTCTATTTGAAAGGGCCATGTTGAGTAAAACACAATGTTCTTCCATCCATCCAACAAGAAAAACTCTATGGCAATATTAAATTGTCTAAAAAAACAAGAAAACAACAACTGCAAAAACATACAGTTATTACAGTATAATTAAAATTCTATTAGAGTTTGCATTCTTTTTTTTTATTATTATTATTTTTTAGATTTTTTTATAATTATAATTTATTATTATTATTCATTTTAATTTTAGGTAAAGTTTCAACTTGTGTGATTTTAAGATTTTTTTTTTTTTAATTTATTTAATTTTAAACGTCTATAGCTTTTTATTTCAGTTTTACTTATTTTAGTACTTAAAATTAAACTAAATGAAAATGAGAAATAAAATAAGCTCAGTATCCTATAACCCAATCAGAATTTGGAGTAGGGCTGTGCAAATAATCGCATGCGATTATGATGCGCATCTCTTCAGTAATGCCGGTTCCGTGATTAGTCGTAGATTTCCATCATGTGCAGTCAGACGCATTCATTATGGAGCGGCACTCACTACAAAGAGCCGAAATTCACTGACAAGCCGCGAACCGGCATTACTGAAGAGATGCGCATCATAATCGCATGCGATTATTTGCACAGACCTAATCTGGAGTTGAACTATTTGTTTAACATTCATATACAGTACATACAGGAATCTTAAAGGGATAGTTCACCCAAAAATGAAAATTACCCCATGATTACTCACCGTCAAGACATCCTAGATGTATAAGACTTTTTTCTTTCAGACAAATACCATTGAAGTTATATTAAAAAATGTCCTGGCTCTTTCAAGCTTTATAAAGGCACTGAATGGGTGTTGAGATTTTGAAGTTCAAAAAAGTGCATCCATCCATCATGAAAAGTACTCTACACAGCTCCGGGGGGTTAATAAAGGCCTTCTGAAGTATATTGATGTGTTTGTGTCCGAAAAAATTTCCATGTTTAAAACAAACATACAGTTTTATGCGAAAGTTTGTAAACCCCTTTCAGAATCTGTGAAAATGTGAATAATTTCAACACAATAAGACAGTTCATACAAAATGAATGTTATTTTTATTTAGTACTTTCCTGAGTAACATATTTTACATATAGTCCACAAGACATGATCCACAACTGTTTTTTTTTCTTATTTTGTGATAGTTGTTCATGAGTCCCTTGTTTGTTCTGAACAGTTAAACTGAGGACTGTTTTTCAGAAAAATTCTCCATGTCCTGCAGATTCTTCAGTTTTCCAGCATCTTTTGCATATTTGAACCCTTTCCAGCAGTGACTGGATGATTTTAAGATCCATCTTTTCACACTGAGGACAACTGAGGGACTCAAACATAACTATTAAAAAAAAGGTTCAAACATTCACTGATGCTCCAGAAGAAAACATGATGCACTAAGAGCTTTTGAACAGGATGAAGATGTCCAAATTTTTCTTATTTTGTTGAAATATCTTTCTTTTTCCATTTAGTACTGCCCTTCGGAAGCAACAGAAGATACTTGCATGTTTCCCGGAAGACAAATTAAGTACAATTTACCTTGATCTTCAAATTCCAAAAGTTTTCACCCCCCCCTTAATGCATCATGTTTCCTTCTGGAGCACCAGTGAATGTTTGAACCTTTTTTAAAAGTTGTGTTTGAGTCCTTCAATTGTCCTTAATGTGAAAAAATGGATCTCAAAGTCATACAGAACAAACAAGGGACTCATGAACAACCATTAAAAAAATAGTCGTAGATCATCCAGGTAACCACACACGGTATTAAGAACCAAGGGTTCCCAAACTTTTGCAAAGGGGTTATTTTAATAATTTCAGCTATTTTTTTGTCTTGTAGACTATATGTAAACATCTTTTATGTAAAATATCTTACTCAGGACAGTATTAAATAAAAAAGAACATTGCATAACATGCGTTTTGTATGATCTCTCTTATTTTGTTTAAATTATTCACATTTTCACAGATTCTGCAAGGGGTTCCCAAGCTTTCGCATAAAACGGTATACTTTAATCACAGGCTTTATGTCCCTTTAACATCATTCTTATGCTGCCTTACATGCACAAAAAATATATTTATGTTAAAAACGTATTGAATAAAAACATTTTTTTAATCAGATGGTTTACAAGCACAAACATATATTTATATTCATAAATATTCAACACTATTCTTTTGCTTCCTACAAAAATCTATTTATATTTATTTATTATACGCTCCTTCAGCTCTATTCTTTTGCTGCCTGTTTTGCATTGGTATTCTGTTAAGAAAATGCAAATCTAGTCATATTAGCATACCCATAGAACAAAGTGTAAATTACATACTATATCAGAATACTATTAGATGATATAACTCTAGTCCTACAACATTACATGAGCTTGTGTGTGTGTGTATGTGTGTGTGTGTTACCTGTCTCTCCGTGAGCTGAGGAAACACAGCAGATGACAGGCCCAGAGCAGCGGTCCTGCGTAGGTGCTCAGCGCCGTCAGGAAAATGGCAGGTGCTTCCACATAACTCTCCAGACCCACAAAACCCACAGAGATGTCCACCGTCCCGATGTTATTAGAGTTTCCCTGAAGAGACCATAAAACATCAAAACACAGTTAACATACATTTTGACATTTAATAAAGCCCCGAAAAATTAATGTGTCATGGTTGTCTGGAATAACACGAGAGTGAGGGGAATTAATATTTTTGAGTTAACTCTTTTAATACTTTGTGTTAGGGGCTTTGAAAACCCCTTAACAGGCTTGCTGCAGTGTTGCCAAGTCTGCTGTTTTCCCATGGAATTGGGCTACTTCAACACTGTTGCTGCAGGTTGTTTTTCATGTCCGCAGGTTGAAGCGACCCCAGTAACGTAATATTTAGCCCCTGGAATGCTAATTTTACCAGGGGACCCCACTCAAGATATGATTGGGCTATTTTTTTGGGCTAGTTTTGAGTAGCAACTAGGCGGATTTTGTTGTGAAAACCTGGCAACCCTGGCTTGCTGCGATAGTCTGTGTTGACGGTGATACCGGTGAGAGTCCGCAACACCGGTTTCATCACTTGCCCATCAATTTTGAATTTTTATAATAATAAAAATCATTTAGTTCAGTTATAGATCAGACAATACTATTAAAACTGAACGCAGCTGCTCAATGCAGTGTGCTGAACGACAGTCGCATCACAGATCAGATTTCATTTATCACCTGAAGAGAGTGAGTCAAGCTGAATGACAAGAAAAGAGAGGTGAGAAAGACAAGACGATGGCGGAAGACTTTCAAATGAAATGCAAAAACGCCTGTTTTAAAAATATTTTGGATTTTAAAAGGCCTGTTGGCTTGCGCCATTTATCTAAGGTGATAGTGGAAGTTTCATATTTATTTGGTTTCACAGTGTTTGCTGGTTTTTGTTTATTTAAACTGTGTATTTTATTACTTTATTTCACATCAAGGTGTATGCCATGCCTCCAAGTTTTCTCATTCGTTTTGCTAATAAACGTTCTATGTTACTTATTTATTTGGTTTTACATTGTTTACTGATTTTCAGTTTTGTATACCTATTTAAACTTTGTGTAAGTTAGTTGTTATTTTATATTAGGCATATAACATGGTGTATTTTTAGTTACGTTACATTAATGCCGCTAATTTAAAAGTGAAATTAAAATGCGCACACTGCTTTAACAAGCTATTTAAAGCTTAGGAAAGTGAGGAAAAGAGGGAAAACTCATATGAACTAAAAACAAACAACTGCTTGACGCCGACTTGCAGCTAATTTGAAAGTGAAAGTAAACGGCACACAATGATTTTACAAGCTATTTAAAACCAAAGGAAAGTAAGGAAAAGAGGGAAAACTCAAACAAACTAAAAACCAGTTGCTAGATGCTGAATTGCTTACTAAAAACAGATTTAAAAAAAAAAAAACATTAATTTCATTTGACCATTAACCATCATTAACCATGAACGTGAATGTGTCATTAAATTGTTTAAATATTAACCCAAAATGTCAGGGGGACCTCAGGTAAATATTTTACGTCAAAGAAAGTCTGGAAATGGCTGATATAAACAGTAGTGAAGTGATGCAGCAGAGCTTTAAGGCATCCTGCAGTTATTCAGGTGAGGTGAGAGAAATGCCGTGTTTCTAGTCTCCGCTGACAGACTTGAGTCTGAGGGTCCCTTGGCTGATAGACGGATGGGGAAGAGGGGAAATAAACGAACAGCTCCTACTCTTTCCTGTCAGCAGCTCACAGGAGGCTGTGTCTGTCACTCGGGCTGCTCCTGTCAGGACCGGGAGATTGGAAAATCCTCCTCCTCAATCGCTCTCTTCTTGCCTCTCTTACTCCCATTATTTTATGCTAGTTTTCAGTGTCAGAGTGGGCGGAAAAAGGGCCTAGCCTGACAAAATGAGCTAAATCAATGTGACAATTTACAATTAACAATCACTTCCAGCCTGCTTAATGACTAGAGAGAGAGAGAAGAATATATCCATCCTTTGACAGTTCAGCTGCATTGACCCTGACTGTCCCTCGATGATGATGTCATTGTCAAGCCCATAATTCCATGCTCGGGTGCTTTAAATGATAATTGGCCAGTAAAGCACCATTTATGACCCTTACTAACACTCAGCTCTGATTTGATTTGCTCTCAATGTCTCATTATAAAACTGATTCTTTTGATCAGGTTTATAAACAGTCCATCCGCCAGCCATTAGTCGGACAAAAAGTTTGTGACTTTTATCCCATGCCTGGCAGTTTTGAGGTCATTTATACCAATAGTCAAAAGTTTGGAATAATACGTAATGTTGTAAAACTAAAATGAATTACAATTTACAACAGTTCTCTATTTAAAAATTAAAAATGTAATTTATTCCTGTGATGCCTTTTTATTATTATCAATGTAAAAAAAAAAGTTTTTGCTCTTTAATATTTTTGTGGAAACTGTCATACACTACCATTCAGCAGTTAAGTAATTAAATGAATAAAATAAAATAAAAAAAAAAAAAAGAAAATAATAATACTTTTTTATTCAGCAAGGATGCATTAAATTACAGTAAAGACATTTATAATATTACAAAATATTTCTGTTTTAAATCAAAAGTTATTTTAAACTTTTTATTCATGAAAGAATCCTGAAAAAACGTATTATGGTATTCAGCAGCAAAAAAATGCTTTTAAAAATGAAAGACATTTAAAGTTGATTATTAATAATTGATTATCAATAATAATAATAATATTTGAGCACCAAATCAGCATATTAGAATGATTTCTGAAGGATCATATAACACTGAAAACTGGAGTAATGATGGTGAAAATTCAGCTTTGCATCACAGGAATAAATTACATTTTAAAATATATTACAATAGGAACTAGTTATTTTAAAATATAATAATATTTCACAATATTACACTTTTACTGTATTTTTGATTAAATAAATGCAGCCTCACTGAGGATAAGATTCTTCTTTTAAAAACATAAAAAATCTTAATTATTTACATTTTTTGACTAGTAGTGTGAAATATCACAGATATACACAAAACAGACAGAAAATACCGGACTCATCTTGCACTGTACATATTTTAGTCCGATCAAATGCTGTCTAAAATAAGTCCCGCTCCCATTACAACACAACACCACTAGCAAGAGTTGGAATAAAACCATGCATCATTAAGTCTTTGACCTAATATGCTTTTTTTTTTTTTTTTTACATTTTCAAACCCATCAATTTGTTGCAATGCAAGGTGCTGGAATGCATTCTTTCTGAAAGCCTCTTCATTGTTTTCTTCCAAATTCTAGCTGTCAAAGCTGTAACTGAACCTGCTGGCTAGTATACAAATAAAGGAACAAGCTATTCAAAATGTCTCCAGCAGCAGCTGATGATGATTTTATGGTTGAATTGATAAAATATGTAAAGAAAAGTTTTGCTGAGTCAAGATTCTATAATGGAAATCTGAAATGAATGGAGGAATTCTGCTGTCGTCATTGTTTATAATACTAAAGGGCATTTACACACTTAGGTTTCATTCATTTCATTTTCCATATGAATCAATCTGGTTTAGGGTAGGATTACAATTCTGTTCACAAGGCAGCCTTATTTGCAGAAGTGAAGTACTATTAATGTTACTATATAATGCATTTTTCTTGTCTACAAATGAATTGTAGTCAGCAGATTGCATTCTTTGAATATCTTGCAGTTTTTTTAGGGCTGCCCCCTAATAGTCTACTAACTGTTAGTCGATAAAAGGATGCTTGGTTGACCAAAATTTTATTAGCTGCAGAATAAAAATTTGACAGGAAGTGACGAAGTCACACAGTCAGAGATGGACAGATAGTTAACGGCTGGTCTATGTGGAATTATAGTATATCGGGCAGGACATCCAAACACTTGGCAGTAATGGCCTAATGGTTAGAGAGTTGGGCTTGTAACCCGGAGGTCGCTAGTTCGATTCCTGCACCAGCTGGTGGGGACTGTGAATGAACGCGCTCTTTCCACCTTTAATACCATGACTGAAGTGCCCTTGAAGTGCACTGAACCCCCAATTGCTCCCTGGGCGCTGGAGCAATGGATACCCACTGCTCCTGCTGTGTGATGGGTTAAAAGCAGAGGACCAATTTCGAGTATGAGTCACCATACTTGACAATACGTCACTTTCACTTGCCTATCATTAATCAACCTCAAATATGGCTTTTCATCGTAAATATGTACGCAGTAGCAACTTTAGATGGGCGCTCTATCTAATGTTAACCTACTGTAGAAAAGTGTGCGCTATTGAAGTGTCCCTCAAGCCATCCTAGGTGTTTATGACTTTCTTCTTTCAGAAAAATACAATTGGAATTATATTAAAAAATGTCCTGGTTCTTCCAATCTTTATAATGACAGCAAATGGCTGCTGAGATTTTGAAACCCAAAAAAGTGCATTCATCCATCATAAAAGTACACCTACATCCTATTTCATTCGCTGGAATGCCACTCTCTTGTGAATGCACGTATGACAGTCAGCGTAAGCTAGTGATTATGGTTTATAAAGTTTTAAATATGGGTATTTTTCTTACACAAATGCATTAATTCAGAAGGCTTTATTAAACCCCCAGAGCCATACTGAGTACTTTTTATGATAAATTAATGCACTTTATTGGATTTCAAAAACTAAACAGCCATTCACTGCCGTTATAAAGCTTGGAGGAGCCAGGACCTTTTTAATACAATTCCGATTGTATTCATCTAAAAGAAGAAAGTCATATACACCTAGAATGGCTAGTGGGTAAGTAAATCAAGGGGTAATTTTTGGGTGGACTATCCCTTTAACTTGTCTGAATGGTGGTATTACAATGTTTTTAACACAAACATACCAAGGTTTGGTACCAAAGAAATACAATCAAACTTGGGTTTAGGCTGAGCAATCGACCCCAATGTGTGAAAACGTCCTAAGAACAATGAAACTGCAATTATTTAATCAATATGCCCTAATGGAGGAAACCAGACCTCTATTGTCTTCACTAAACAAAGCCGTTCTTAAAGATGTTCTCCTCTCATCATTACCTGAAAGTAGAAGAAAGCCTGGCCGAACCAGTAGTGCATGATGGTGGTCTGGGCGGCATCGTAGTGCAGCTTCTTCCAGATGAACTGAGCCATGATGGTCTGGATGAGCAGACAGCAGGCCAGCGTGGGCAAATTATGAGCTCTGAACAGCAGAGCCACCAATAACACCACACCGCTGTACACTTCCCACAGTCCTCTGCTCTTCAGCCGCCCGCTGTCCACCGCTGACGACATCACCTGTGAGCGCAACAGGTCCTTCACGCCAGTGAACAAGATACCGAGGACGAAAACGTAGACGAATCGTGCCTCGACGGTTCCTCTGAAAGAGAACGTGAGAAACAGAAGGAAAATATTCTTGTTTAGGCTCATCAAAGAAGCTCACATTTTCACCCGCTCTCTTTCTTACACACGGAAGAATCGATATCGACTGCGAGCACCCTTTTGTTTGATGGCTCGTCTTCATCTTGGGCAAAGCTTGTGAAATCTGGAGAATCAATAACAGCCAGGTTTGGTGCTTCGCAGCGGAGAGCAGAAGTTACTTATTATAGCCCACAGGAGGTCAGCGGGGTCACCTGGAGGAAATCAGCAGAAACCGCCTGAAAAGACCACCTTCTCGCTTTTGACAATGTTGTAAACGCAGCAGAACTGCTGGGACAATATCAGGTCAACTTCAGAGATGCAGAGAGACCACACCGTAAGCAAAACAACTCTACTGTCAGGACAAAGTATACTGAAGCTATTTAAGTGGACAATATACAGTACCACATGCTAAACTAGATCAGATCATAATATTTTTCTAATTCAAGAACAAAGATACTGCTTGTGGGATGGTCAAAAATTACAGATTTTTATTAAAATGAATGCACTATAAAATGAATGCACTATATTTTAAATCAATAATGTTTTTACATTATATTTTAGATATATTTTATATAATTTGAAAGGTTCAATAAATGACGACCACTACACCTCAACACAACACCTCAATCACTTAATCGGAGATATTCTTGTCTAACTTACATCCCTGCTATCAAAACAGTGGAGGTTGGACTGTTGCAGCTGATCTGAGGTAAGACGCTGATGTCAATCAACTATCGTGGGAGCGGCCTCTGTCTGTGTGACACCACAATGACAGGTATCTGAGAATGGCTCGATTTGAAAAAGGGGATATTATTTTTACAGATTAATTAAAAACCACTGCATGGATTTTTACCATTATAGGGTAGGTGTACATACACTGCCAACACACATTAATGTTCAAACAACATGTAAAAGTAAAGTTTGCATCCGATGACCCCTTTAAGTTTAGTTACTGGGTAGGATTAGGAATGAACAACATGGTCATGCAGAATATGTGGTTTTTAAGTATTAATAAACAGCTAATATGTTAAAAATAGGCATGCAATTAAGCAACGAGTTAAAGTACTAAAGTGTTACCAATAGTTCTGATCCAATTATAACCTGTTTTTTTAACAACTTTTTAAGCATAGACCTTGAAATCATCCAACTTAAGCGGTCGTAAATATTGAATGCTTGAAGTTTGGACTCTTTTTAAATAAGATACTTAGCAAATTATAGTTAAAAAAGTGAAACTAGAAAAAAGTATAAAAGTGTAAGTGTAAATTATTATGAAAAATGCACAAATATACCAGTTTTTAAATCTGAAATGAAACATTTACAGTGTACAACCACACACACATTCAGTTGAGGTCAAAATTTAAATACAACTTGCAGAATCTACTAAAAGTTAATTATTTTACCAAAATAAGAGGGATCATACAAAATGCATGTTATTATATTATTTATTACTGACCTGAATAAGACATTTCACTTAAAAGATGTACAAAAAAAGAGAGAACAGTTGAATTTATAAAAGTGATCCTGCTCAAGTGTTTACATACACTTAATTCTTAATACTGTGTTGTTACTGGAATGATCCACAGCCTTTTTATGTGATACAGTAGCTGTTCATGAGTCCCTTGTTTGTCCTGAACAGTTAAACTGCCCACTGTTCTTCAAAAAAATCCTTCAGATCCCACTTTTTTTTGTTTTGTTTTTTCAACATTTTTGTGTATTTGAACCTTTTCCAACAATGATGACTGTATGAATTTGATATCCATCTTTTCACACTGAGGACAACTGAGGGACTCATATACAACTATTACAGAAGGTTCAAACACTCCAAAAGTAAAAAAAAAAAAAAAAAAAATGCATTAAGAGCCGGGGGGTGAAAACTTTTGGAATAAAAAAAAAAAAGTTAAGAATTTGAGTAAATTTAACTTGTTTTGTCTTCTGGGAAACATGTAAGTATCTTCTGTAGCTTCTGAAGGGCAGTACTAAATGGAAAAAATACAATATTTCAGCAAAATAAGAAAAAATGTACATATCTTCAGTCTGCTCAAAAGTTTACACCCCCCGGCTCTTAATGCATTGTGTTTCCTTCTGAAGCATCAGTGAGCATTTAAACCTTCTATAATAGTTGCATATGAGTCCCTCAGTTGTCCTCAGTGTGAAAAGATGGATTTTAAAATCATACAGTCATTGTTGGAAAGGGTTCAAATACACAAAAATGCTGAAAAACCAAATCATTTGTGGGACCCGAAGGATTTTTCTAAAGAACAAAGGGCAGTTTAACATTGTGTCCTAACTACACACGACGTGACAGGATTCCAGAAACAAGCAATTTGGGTGTCCAAACCAGACGCGACACCGTGACGTGACAGATATCACAGCCATTCAGAACCGCAGAAGTGCACTGCACTCCCAACGCAATGGGCAAGTTTATGATCTAACTGATACATATGAAACCTTTTAAACATAATTAAAACTACATACTAAGACTGATACCTTATTTGTTATGGAAAACACTTGTTGGTTCGCATTGAGTTCGCCGTTTTAAGCCCCCATGTTTGCTTTAATCTATTTTCAAGATCTGAGGTAAACTGTCTGTTGTTGCTTTCAGTATGGCTATAAATGTCACGCAATATTATATTCAAACTCTCCTTAGACACATAATCAGCACCTGAGATTATCACTCTCATAGTTTGTCGCAGAAATAGAAACTGTTTCTAAATTAGAAATGTCATTGTGTCGTTGTCGTAGCTAGTTAGGACAAAAACTCAGTTTAACATGGAAAAAATACCTTATATCGCATATATTGCTGCGTTGCGGCGCGTGTATTTAGGACACGGTGTAACTGTTCAGGACAAACAAGGGACTCATGAACAACTATCACTAAATTAAAAAACAGCTGTGGATCATTCAGGTAACAACACATATTACGAATCAAGTGCATGTAAACTTATTTTTATAAATTCAGCTTATTTTCTCCTGTGGACTGTACGCAAATGTCTTTTATGTAAAATACCTTATTCAGGTCAGTATTAAATAAAAAAAATAACATGCATTTTGTATGATCCCTCTTTAATAATTTACATTTCGCAGTTTCTGCCCGGTGTGTGTAAACTTTTGACCTCAACTGTATATACACATAGGCATCAATTAATGTTTCCGCTGGTTGGTGCTCAACATTATCAACCAAATATAATTGGCTGAGCAAATGATATGGGCTTATTACTCGGTGTTACTGTTAAACTAGGCCTATACTTGGTGTTCGTTTTTCAAATCATTTTCCCTGTGCGATGGTGTGCTTGATTCAGTTTGTGAACAGAAACACACAGACTGCAAATTACATTACCAAGAGTCAAGTAGTCAGACAATCAACAGTCATAAATACTGACGTTAACACAGAGGGAAAATGTGTAACGGACACCTCGCAGATGCAAATGGGGTAAATAATGTTTTGCGTCACTAAATAAAAGCAAATATTCCACACAGATGAAAATCAACAGATGCAAGGAGTATTTAATGAAGCCAGTGTGCAATGTTTACTCTAACTCTGTAGAGATTTTCACAGAGGAAATTAACAAAAATCCTGCTAATTTTTCTGTCTTTAAAGTAAAGTCTACTTCCACATGAAACTCAATGCGATTACCTAAATATGAGCTACTGATAATGAAAACTGCTCAAAAACAGCTAGTTTTATCCAGGCCTGGTTCCAGAATTAAATACTGAGAGTGTTTCAGAAATAAAGTGTGCTCTAGCCTCAATGCACATACATTTTTACATATATGTTTGTCCCATCCATTGCTTTTTCGAGTGTGAATCCCGCATAAAAATGTAGATATCATTCCCAAAACTTTGCAGCGAGTATGTAGCCGAAAAAAAAAAAGTTTTATACAAATTCCGAATGGATTATACATAGTCTGGAAAGCACACAAAGAGCACTCCCTTTATAATGACTAAAAAGCTGTCCCTTGTCTTAGTTCATCACAATCTCATGAAGCTTTGTAAAGAGAGGATTCGTGAGCTTGCAAAACAGCACTGGACAAAAACTCAAAAAAGAGTTTTAAGTGGTGAGTGGATTCTAACTTAAAGGAGAAGTCCACTTTCAAAACAAAGATTCACATATAATGTACTCACCCTTTGTTATCCAAGATGTTTATGTCTTTCTTTCTTCAGTCGTAAAGAAATGATGTTTTTTGAGGAAAACATTTCTGCATTTTTCTCCATATAATGAACTGATATGGTGCCACGATTTTGACAAGGGGGTGAGTACATTATATGTAAATCTTTGTTTTGAAAGTGGACTTCTCCTTTAAACACATCTGATTTGCCATAGCATTCAGATTTGCCAGATCTGTTTCGCCAATAGGATAGTGAGTAGAGAATATCAGAGAAATATAGAGTTTTTTTCTGTGGGTGTTCAGACATTCCCCAGCAACCATGGGATCAGTGCCTATATGTTTTTCTAAAACATGTTTTACTCTAAAACTGCATAAATCAGGGGTCACCAGGTTTAGCTCCAGCCCTAATCAAACACACCTGAACCAGCTAATCAAGGTCTTACTAAATATACTTGAAACTTCCAGGCAGGTGTGTTGAGGAAAGTTGGAGATAAACTCTGCAGGACACCGGCCCTCCAGGAACAAGTTTGGTGACCCCTGGGATAAATCAAACAAGATGTGTTCCAAATTTGAGGTTGATCATTCAAAAATTAAGCTTTTAGAAAGATTTTGTTTAGGCACAGTACCAGATGTTTCCACTAGGGATGTTCCAAGCCGATCTCAAGGATTTGGATCAGGGCCAGTCAAGCATTTTTTTTTTTAACTGATCAGTATCGGCTATCTTAAGCCCAATCCTTATTTCACGTCGGCTCTCATGCCAGTGTCATGCAGTAGATGATAGTTTAAAGCCACAATTAACCATCTGGTTTTTACAACTTTCACATTGTAGCAAAAATCTCCCTTTAAACTTGAGAAAAATAAAAAATGGACGTTTATCGTGATAATTACTGATATCGACTGATATGAAAAAAAAACTATTGTGATATTTTTTGTCCATATTGCCCAGCACTAGTATTCACCTTCCAGTAGTAGTAGTAGTATACTAAAAATATAATGTTGAAAACAGTGATGAACAACAGCATTTTACTAAGTTGTAAGCTATTAATAAGTTTTAAATAAGCCTTTTTTATGGTTTCCAGCAAAACATCTAAAACACTAAAAAGTGGATAAATTTACTTGGGAAGAAACTCAACATTAAGACTTATTTTTATAGATTGTATCTTGAATATAAATGTACTTTGTCTTACTGCACTGGCAGATTTTTTGAATTGTTTTTAACTTGTTTATATTTAAAAAAATAATAAAATATCTGCCTGTGAAGTACTACAAAATACACTTACAAAACAGATGCATTCTCTGAAAACAAGTCTTTGCAAATATTATGCAGTGTTCCTTCTCAAGTATGTTTTTTTCTTTAAATTTGGAAAATGCTAATTGTTTTTGTGCCACAACAACAAGCTACAGATTTTTTTTTACTAAAATGATCAATTATCACAGCTAATGTATTCAAAATAGTGCAGCTCTTCCGATACCATACTTTTTCTATCAATCATCAGTGCAGCGTGACAAAACTACAATATACAGGTGCCTCTCAATAAATTAGAATGTCATGGAAAAGTTATTATTTATTTCAGTAATTCAACTCAAATTGTGAAACTCGTGTATTAAATAAATTCAAAGGACACAGACTGAAGTAGTTTAAGTCTTTGGTTCTTTTAATTGTAATGATTTTGGCTCACATTTAACAAAAACCTACCAATTCACTATCTCAACAAATTAGAATACTTCATGAGACTAACAAAAAAAACATTTTAGTGAATTGCTGGCCTTCTGGAAAATGTTCATTTACTGTATATGTACTCAATACTTGGCAGGGGCTCCTTTTGCTTTCATTACTGCCTCAATTTGGTATGGCATGGAGGTGATCAGTCTGTGGCACTGCTGAGGTGCTATGGAAGCCCAGGTTTCTTTGACAGTGGCCTTCAGCTCATCTGCACTTTTTGTTCTCTTGTTTCTCATTTTCCTCTTGACAATATCCCATAGATTCTCTATGGGGTTCAGGTCTGGTGAGTTTGCTGGCCAGTCAAGCACACCAACACCATGGTCATTTAACCAACTTTTGGTGCTTTTGGCAGTGTGGGCAGGTGCCAAATCCTGCTGGAAAATGAAATCAGCATCTTTAAAAAGCTGGTCAGCAGAAGGAAGCATGAAGTGCTTTCTTGATAAACGGGTGCAGTGACTTTGGTTTTCAAAAAACACAGTCTTCCCCATGATTGTGTGGCCTAGTGAACCAAACTGAGAGACCATTTTGAAGGCTCAGGAAACCTTTGCAGGTGTTTTGAGTTGATTAGCTGATTGGCATGTCACCATATTCTAGTTTGTTGAGATAGAGAATTGGTGGGTTTTTGTTAAATGTGAGCTAAAATCATGACAATTAAAAGAACCAAAAGCTTAAACTACTTCAGTCTGTGTGCACTGAATTTATTTAATACACGAGTTTCACAATTTGAGTTGAATTACTGAAATAAATGAACTTTACCACCACATTCTAATTTATTGATATTTTAAAGAGCGACCACAAATTAAGAATTTGTTCCCACAACTTATTAATTGACTAATTCATTCCCT
This sequence comes from Labeo rohita, assembly GCF_022985175.1. Lineage (NCBI taxonomy): Eukaryota > Metazoa > Chordata > Actinopteri > Cypriniformes > Cyprinidae > Labeo > Labeo rohita. The sequence goes on along the minus strand of NC_066882.1, from coordinate 23,810,062 downwards.
CATTTAGTTTATGCCCTTGAAATAAATTAATACTTAATTTTTTTAGTTCTGAATCAGTTTAGTGAATCAGTTCATTCCAATGATTCATGTAAACGAACCAATTCAAACTGAAATGATTCTATGGCGTTATTTTTTAGTCAAAAGTTATGAGCGTGTAAGACATGCTCACGAGCACATTATGTTATTTCACACGCGCAAAAATGAACCTTCAGCTGGCATGATAAAAGTACTCGCGCACAAATTCAACAACCGAGAGGTGTACAGGCAGCTGCGCGCGAGCGCCTGGCATACTCTCATAGGTTAACTCTGCTTGTACAGTGGAATCCTGCTCGCGCGCAGCGGGCTTCTGCTCGCGGAGTGCTGTTTTGCTCGCGCAGTGGATTTCTCCTCGCTCAGCTGATTTCTGCTCCCTCGAGTCTAGATGACTTTTGACAATTTGGGGGCGGAAACCAAGGAGGGCACTGACTCTCTTATGATTGGTCACTTTCATCGTAATCACACCCACAGGGACATCCTTGTACCTTGATTGACAGCTCTCATTACAGGAAGCACGGAGTCAAAGTATCTGACGGAGCCTTTTAGTTAGTGCTGCATGTGTAAAACAAAACGTAAAGTATGGCCAGTGGTTCCCAAACTTTTCATGGCAAGTGTTTTAGTTGAACTAGTGACCATGTACAGTACCAGTCAAAAGTTTGGAAACATTACTATTTTTAATGTTTTTGAAAGAAGTCTCTTATGCTCATCTGATTTATGATCAATGTTGGAAACAGTTGTGCTGCTTAATATTTTTTTTATAACCTGAGATACTTTTTTCAGGATTATTTGATGAATAAAAAGTTAAAAAGAACTGCATTTATTTAGAATAGAAATCTTTTGTAACAATATACACTACCGTTCAAAAGTTTGGGAACAATAACTTTTTTTTTTTTTAAGAAATTAGTACTTTAATTCAACAAGGATGCGTTAAATTGATAAAAGGTGATGGTAACGATGCATATTGTTAGAAATGTTTTTATATTGAATAAATGCTGTTTTTATGAATAAATGCTGTTAACGTTTTACTCATCAATGAATCCTGAAAAAAGTATTCCAAAAAAAAATATTATTTTTTTTTAAAAATAAAAATATTTTGTTTTACACATGCAGCACTGACTAAAAGGCTCCGTCAGATACTTTGACTCCGTGCTTCCTGTAATGAGAGCTGTCAATCAAGGTACAAGGATGTCCCTGTGGGTGTGATTACGATGAAAGTGACCAATCATAAGAGAGTCAGTGCCCTCCTTGGTTTCCGCCCCCAAATTGTCAAAAGTCATCTAGACTCGAGGGAGCAGAAATCAGCTGAGCGAGGAGAAATCCACTGCGCGAGCAAAACAGCACTCCGCGAGCAGAAGCCCGCTGCGCGCGAGCAGGATTCCACTGTACAAGCAGAGTTAACCTATGAGAGTATGCCAGGCGCTCGCGCGCAGCTGCCTGTACACCTCTCGGTTGTTGAATTTGTGCGCGAGTACTTTTATCATGCCAGCTGAAGGTTCATTTTTGCGCGTGTGAAATAACATAATGTGCTCGTGAGCATGTCTTACACGCTCATAACTTTTGACTAAAAAATAACGCCATATGATTCACTGAAAAGTTTTAATACTAAAATAATTTGTTAGACACTGCCATTCATCACTGTATATAACTCTATATTTTAATTTTGTGTTGTAAGTAGTGTACATTTTTCTTTTCAGGTGAAATGCTGTCACTCTAATCAAGATCCATTCATTTGAAACCCATGTTCTTTAACCAAAAATACTCCTCTGATTAAATTACATTATATAATCCAATTATGATGATCTGATCTAGTTTAACAAAGTACACAGTCTCTTTGAATAGCTTCAGTGCACTTGTGTAAGTTGCTTGTACAGTGCAGTTTTTCAAAAGAAAAGGTCAGCGTGACCGTATGTTCTTTAACTATGTTAAATCACGAGTCGCTTGTAGCTGCTGGAGACTACAGTTTCACAGTACACTGGATCAGTCACATTAAATGTGATTAGAGCAAAACAGGCAAGGGATTTCAGCAATTTCCCTGGAGAAGCAGCAAAATCTCATCATTTTTATTGCCACTGTGTCTCTGTTCCTCTTCACTGTAAATAAGCTCCATCAGAGAGCAAACTATCTGCACAAAACACTTTAATCCAACACACGTTACCATGCCAACCAGAACTTGGCAACGGCACGTTGTTCCCAGGCATGGACGCATATGCCGAGAGAGTGACGCAGCAGGAAAAAGTGTCAAACTGACACACACACAGTTCACATTCTGGATTTGCTTTGACCTGCACAAACAAATGTGGAACAATTGGTATTGTGTTTATTACCACAATGCCACCTGCAAAGCTAATGCTTTAAGTTCAATAAACTTTGTGAACTCTATTACATTTTTAAAGGTTAAAAGGAAGGTTTTGTGCCAAAATTAAAATTCAGTTATCATTTATGCACACTCTTGTTGATACAAGACTTTCTTTCTTTCTTGTTAATTTATTATTTAATTTGTTTGATCTTTCATTTTTGTTTTTTTCTTTTGTTCATTAGTTTGTCCATTTGATTTCCTTTTGATTTTCTCATTTATTGTTTTTTAATTAATTCATGCAGTACTTTTGTATATTCATTAATTTTATTTTTTCGTTATTCATTTAATATATTTTTTGTTCAATCGTTTATTCATGCTTTTTTTAGTTTTTATTTTTTCAAAATAATTGATCTTTCATTTCTGTTTTTTCATCTGTTCATCAATTAGTTTGTCCATTTGACTTCATTTTAGGTTTTTGTTCATTTATTGTTTTCTTTTATGAATTCATGCAGGCCTTCAGACTATTCATTAATTAAAATTGTTTTTTTGTTGTTGTTCATTCGATATTTTATTATTTTGCGCAGTCATTCATTCATGCATTTTTTTGTGTTTTTTATATTTTATTTAAATTTTATCTTTATCTTTATTTTATATCTTTCATTTCTGTTTTTCTTTTGTTCATCAATTAGTTTGTCCATTTTAGTTTTTTTGTTCATTTATTGTTTTCTTTTATGAATTCATGCAGTACTTCAGTCTATTCATTAATTTAAATTGTTTTTCATTTGATATTTTATTACTTTGCTCAGTCATTCATTCATGCATTCTTTTTAGTTTTTTATTTTTTTCCAAAGTATTTGATCTTTTATTTCTGTTTTTCTACTGTTCATCAATTAGTTTGTCTATTTGATTTCAATTTAGTTTTTTTGTTCATTTGTTTTCTTTTATGAATTCATGCAGTACCTCAGTCTATTCATTAATTTAAATAGTTTTTTGTTGTTGTTCATTTGATATTTTATTATTTTGCACAGTTGTTCATTTATGCATTTTTTTTTCCAAAATATTAGATTTTTCATTTCTGTTTTTCTTTTGTTCATCAATTAGTTTGTCCATTTGATTTCATTTTAATTTTTGGTCATTTATTGTTTTCTTTTATGAATTAATGCAGCAGATCAGTCTATTCATTAATTTCAATTGTTTTTTGTTGTTGTTGTTGTTGTTCATGTGACATTTTATTTTTTTTGCTCAGTCATTCATTTTTCTTTTCCAAATATTTGATCATTTCAGTTTTTTCTTTTGTTCATCAATTAGTTTGTCCATTTAATGTCCTTTTAGTTTTTTGTTCATTTATTGTGTTTTTTTTTTTTAATTCATGCAAAAAAATGTTGTTATTCATGTAATATTTTATTATTTTGCTCAATTATTCATTCATGCATTTTTTCCAGTTTTTTTTCAAAATACCTGATCTTACTTTTTTCTTTTCTTTTTTTCATTTTTTTTGCTAATTTGTTCATGCAGTTTTTCAGTTTATTTATTCTAAATAGTTATTCTATTTATTTGATATTTTTCTCATTTGTTTGTTCTTTCCTGCAATTTTTCTGTATTTTATTTATTTATTCTAAATATTTGTTCATTTTCATTTATTTATCATTTCATTTATTATTTTTTTCTTTTGTTCATTCTTTTATTTGTTTATGTAATTATTACATGTATGTAATTACTACCCCCCAAGCTAATAAGTTCATTAAACACTTAAATCATATTTATATTATTCAAAAAGAAGTGCTTCATGCAAAAATGAAAATTTGGTCATCATTTACTCACACTCATTACAACCTGTATGACTGAATTTCTTCTGTAGAACACAAAAAGTGTTTATGCAAAAAGTTTATGCTGCTCTGTTCCAGTCCTTTTGAAATCATACAAGCTTTCAGTATGTGCAAAAGAGCAGAATTAATTTAATTTTGGTTCCACAGAAGAAAGACACACTGTGTTTTAATTTACCTGAGGGTGAGCAACAAAAAAAAGTGGGAAGTAGTTTTAAAAAGCTATTGAAGAAGTACAGCATAAGAAAGGAGAGGAAGAGCTGAACACATTAGCATTTCTTTGCTTGGAGAAAGAAAGCAGATGTTCCATCATGCTTTATTTATCTACAACACATGCAATTCAATCAAAGCATGAGAAAGAAACAATGAAAGCGGTTGAAACCATGAGTGTCCATTCATGTTTAGTGTTATTTATATTGTAGTGTCACTCAAAAAGAATGACTCAAAAACAGAGGGAAAAATGAAACATAATAAAGAGAGATAAATAGAGAGATGTGGAAAGAAAGAAAGAAAGAAAGAAAGAAAGAAAAAAGAAAGAAAGAAAAAAGAAAGAAAGAACGATTGAAAAATTTTAATGAATGAAGGAATGAATGAATCAATGAATTAATGAATATTGAACAATCACAGGAATGAACAAATAAACAAAAAAGAAAGATCAAAACAAATAAAGGAATGAACAAAAGTCAATAAACAGTTGTTAACAAAAAAAAAGGAATGAACAAAAGCAAAAAAAAAAATAAAATAAAAAAAAGGAAAAAGAAAAAGAAAACAATATAAATAAAAACGGCACAACAATTGAACAATTGATCAAAATAAAAAGAAGGATCAAATAAATAACAAAAAATGAATAAATTAATGAGTATATCTGAATACCTGGTGGAATAAATGAATAAATCAATCAGTAAGTGAAAAAAAAAAACAAACAAAAAGAAAATCAAATGAACAAACAGAAAGCAAAAATGAAAAATAATAAATGAAGAAATTAACAAAAAAGAAAGAAATGTAAGAAAGTAAATGCAATGAAAAAGCAAAATGAATGAATGGATGAATGAATAAGCAAGCAAACAAACAAATAAATACTGAACTTTTACAGGAATAAAGATAAAATAAACACCCAACAATGAACAAAAGTAAAAAAAAAAAAAACAATTAAATAAAATACAAATAAATAAAACTAATTAAATAAATAAAATGAGGGTGAAAAAGATTAAAGGAACAGAAAAGAAGAAAGAATAAAGATAAAAAAAACAAGACTGCAGAATTGCTTGAGCGCTCAATTGAGTAAAATAAAAAGAAATATATAAATGTACACAAAAAACACAAACAATTTGAATACATTAATGAGTATTTATGAATAACTGGATGAATAAATTAAAAAATGATTAAACCAATCAAGCAAGCAAACAAAAAGAAAATCAAACGAACAAACAAACTAATGAATAAAAACAGAAAAGTTCAAACATGCTTAATAAAAGAAATTAGCAAGAAAGAAAGAAAGAAAGAAAGAAAGAAAGAAAGATCAAAGAATTTGAAAAGTGAATGAATGAATGAATGAATCCTGAACAATTACAGAAATGAACAAATAAACACATGAAAAAGAAAGATCAATTAAACAAATAAAAGCATAAACAAAAGTAGTTAAAAAATTAACATAAACAAATAAATAAAAATAAAACGAGAAAAAGTTTAAAGGAACAGAAAAAGAATAAACAAAAAGAAAAAATAAAGATCAAAAACTGAAAAAAAACAAGACAAACAATTTGAATAAATTAATGAGGGTTGATGAATAATTAAAAAATGAAATAAACAAGCAAGAAAATCAAATAAACAAAATAATGAACAAAAAGAAAAAAAAGAGAAAAGTTTAAACAAATGATTAATAAAGAAATTAGAAATTAGAAAGAAAGAAAGATCAAATAATTTGAAAAGTGAATGAATGAATGAATGAATGAATCCTGAACAATTACAGGAATGAACAAATAAACATGAAAAAAGATCAAATAAACAAATAAACGAATGAACAAAAGTAGTTAAAAAATGCAAATAAATGAATAAAACTAAATATATAAAACGAGAAAAAGATTAAAGGAACAGAAAAGAATAAACAAAAAGGAAAAAATAAAGATCAAAAACTGAAAAAAAAAAAAACAAAAACAATTTGAATAAAATAATGAGTATTGATGAACAATTAAAAAATGAAATAAGAAAGAAAATCAAATAAACAAACTAATGAACAAAAAAAAAGTTCAAACAAATGATTAATAAAGAAATTAGAAAGAAAGAAAGAAAAAGAAAGAAAGATCAAAGAATCTAAAAGTGAATGAATGAATGAATCCTGAACAATTACAGAAATGAACAAATAAACACATGAAAAAGAAACATCAAATAAACAAATAAAAGAATGAACAAAAGTAGTAAAAAAATTAAAATAAACAAATAAATAAAACTAAATAAATAAATAAAATGAGAAAAAGATTAAAGGAACAGAAAAGAATAAACAAAAGGGAAAAAATAAAGATCAAAAACTGAAAAAAAACAAGATACAATTTTTAAATAAATTAATGAGTGTTGATGAATGAAATAAACAAGAAAGAAAATCAAATAAACTAATGAACAAAAAGAAAAACAAAAGTTCAAAACAAATGATTAATAAAGAAATTAGAAAGAAAGAAAGAAAGAAATGTAAATAATTAAATGCAATGAAAAAGCAAAATGAATGAATGGATGAATGAATAACAATTAAACAAACAAATAAATAAACTTTTAAGGAATAAAGATCAAATAAACAAATAAAAGAATGAACAAAAGTAAAAAAAAAAAATAAAACAATGAAATAAAACTAAATAAATAAAACGAGAAAAAGATTAAAGGAACAGAAAAGGATAAACAAAAAGAAAAAAATAAAGATCAAAAACTAAACAAAAAACCAAGGCAAACAATTAATAAATTAATGAGTGTTGATGAATAAAAAAAAAAAAATGAAACAAACAAGGTAGAAAATCAAATAAACAAACTAATGAACAAAAAAAAAAAAAAAAATTAAAGTTCAAACAAATGATTAATAAAGAAATTAGAAATCAGAAAGAAAGAGAAAGAAAGATAAAAGAATTTGAAAAGTGAATGAATGAATGAATGAATGAATGACTGAATCCTGAACAATTACAGAAATGAACAAATAAACACATGAAAAAGAAAGATCAAATAAATAAAAGAACGAACAAAAGTAGTTAAAAAAATGTAAATAAACAAATAAATAAAACAAAATAAATAAATAAAATGAGTAAAAGATTAAAGGAACAGAAAAGAATAAACAAAAAGGAAAAAAAAAAGATCAAAAACGTAAAAAAGAACAAGACAAACAATTTGAATAAATTAATGAGTGTTGATGAATAAATAAAAAAGTGAAATAAACAAGAAAGAAAATCAAATAAACAAACTAATGAAAAAAATGTTTAAACAAATGATTAATAAAGAAAGTAGAAATTAGAAAGAAAGAGAAAGATAAACAAATTTGAAAAGTGAATGAATGAATGAATGAATCCTGAACAATTACAGGAATGAACAAATAAACATGAAAAAGAAAGATCAAATAAATAAATAAAAGAATGAACAAAAGTAGTTACAAAATTAAAATAAACAACAACAAAAAAATAAAACTAAATAAATAAATAAAACGAGAAAAAGATTAAAGGAAGAGAAAAGAATAAACAAAAATAAAAAAATCAAAATCAAAAACTAAACTAAGTGGGGGATTGAGCATCAGTCAGGTGTTCCTCATAGACACCTCTCCTTCAGTAAGCATAATTACAAGGTGTCAACCACAACCAGTCTGCACAGCGCCTTAAGTCAAACACACCTAAGGTGTTCCTCGTCTACCCCGCCCCCTTCAGTGTGCACCAATCAAATGGTGTTCCTCATACACCCCACCCCCTCAGTGACAGGGTGCTGCTAAACCAGCTCCACTTAACTGCTATGGATGATCAGACTGCACAGTTAAGGCCACTAAAGACTCTGATTTCTAGAAAGGCTATATATAAACATTTATGAAGCTCTGTTGTGCCACAGAATGAGTAAAAGTAACATCAGTGCACTTCAGATCACTGGCGTCAGCAAAAGCTTCTTAATAAAACCACAATAACTGCACTGGAATCATGTTTTACTACTGAACTCATGTTCACGCTGACAGTTTGAACGGTCTAACAGCCAATAACTTGGCCAATCTCCTTAAGTTTCTAGTGACAAATAACACTAAAAGTGATGATTCTGCATTAATCTGGGCATATCTGATACTCAACATATACAATGTCCAATAAAACCAGCAGCATATGCACTTTTACAGAGCTGCAGCAAGCATATTTAAATGAGGTCATTCTTAATTAGGCAAATCCATGCAAATGAGGATCATTCTACAACGTGCTGGATTCACAAACATTATCCACCTTGTAAAATTGTCAAATCCAGTAAAAACCTGTACATCGTTATTCACAGAAACTGTGCAGATCCAGCCAATCAGATCGACTTTTGCCATTTCTGTGCGTAGCATTCATCCAAATATCATTTATGTTTGAGCACTGCCAGCGATTCATTCAGACGGGTTTCAGTCTGGCACTAAAGGTGCGTGAAACGCACAGAAATAACAATAACATCAGTGTGTGTGATATGTGTGAAAGAGAGGTGGTTTGGGTTGCCAGATATTGCGTCAGATTTAAAAATGTCCGCTCTAATAAAGGCAAACGTTGTGCAAGACCGTGGTCGGCGGTCTCCAGACAACAGACCCCACGCGCCGCCTTACATAAACTCAATAAATATGCTGAAGACGCGAAATGGCTGTTTATTTATTCATTCACCTCCGTCTTTCTGTTTTATGCAATTCCAGCGTTGCTGATCTGTTGTTGCTGCAGCTGTCTGTCTGGTTTTGGAGGAAATGAGAGGACAATATGACCTTTCACCCTAGAGCAGAGCACTTTCACCTAGAATCACGCAGGTTATTATCATCAACACAACCACATGCAGAAGTCGTGCCATGACTCCCAGGGTGGTCTAGATGGTTGCCAGGGTGTTGTGGGTGGTTGCTAGGGCGTTTAGTTTTAATAAATAAATAAATAATTAGGAACTGCAAGAATGAATAAGTGAATGAAAAAATTGAATTCTTATAAAGAATGAACAAACAAAAAAGAAAAAAAGAAAAAGATAAAACATTAGATCAATTAGTAAATAAATAGAATAAAAAGAAAAAGAAAAGAAAATAAACACTAAATTAAAATAAACAAATACATATATACAAATATGCATTAAAGACTAAACGAACAAACTTCAACAAGAGAATGAATGAACAAATAAAGGAATGTCAAATTAACAAACTAAAAATAATTAAGAAAAGATAGACAAAAAATAAAAATAGAATAAAATAAGAAAATAAAATAAACATTAAAGTAAAAAAAGTCAAGATTGCATTAATGACTGAACAAACAAAACAAACAAAAGAGAATGAATGAGCAAACAAAAAAGGGTCAAATTAACAAAACAACAAAACTTAAGAAAAACAAAAAAGATAAAAGAAAAAGCTAAATTAATGAATAAATAAAAAATAAAAATAAATAAAAAAAAACCTAAAATAAAATTAAAAAGTTTAAATTAAAACCAACAAACAAATAAAAAAATGTATGATGTATAATGTAAAAACAAAAACAAAACCATAAAAACATGCATTACAGAATGAACAAACAAAAACAAAGGAATAAATAAACAAACAAAAAAGAAATAAACATCAAACCATGAATAAATAAATAAACAATAAAAATAAAAATAAATTAAAATTCAAAAATAAAATAAACATTAAATTTAAAAAGTTTAAATGAAAACAAACAAATTAAATGTATGACGTATAATAAAGAAAAGAAAACTATAAAACACTGGAATAAATGGATAAGTAAATAAATAAAAAGACAATAATATAAAATAAAATAAAAATATACATTAAATAAAAAAGTTTAAAACAAACAAACAAAATGTATGATGTATAATAAATAAAAAATATATATATATACATATAAGCATGCATTAAAGACTGAACAAACAAACAAAAACAAGACAATAAATTAGTAAACTAAAAAGAGAGAAAGGTCAAATTAACAAACCAACCAAAATTAAGAAAAGAAAAACAAAAAAGATAATAATAATAAATAAGATACCATAAAAATAGATTAAAAGATAAAATAAACATTGAATTAAAAAAGTTTAAAACAAACAAACAAGCAAAATGTATGATGTATAATATAAAGAAAAAAACATATATATAAGCATGCATTAAAGACCGAACAAACAAACAAAGACAGTAAATTAGTAAACTAAAAAGAGAGAAAGGTCAAATTAACAAACCAACCAAAACTAAGAAAAGAAAAACAAAAAAGATAACAGTAGAAAGATAAAACATTGGAATAAATGGGTAAGTAAATAAGTAAATAAATAAACAACCAAATAAATAAGAAACAATAAAAATAGACTATAAAATAAAATAAACATTAAACTAAAAAAAAAAAAAGTTTAAATTTAAAACAAACAAATAAATAAAATGTATGATGTATAATGTAAAAAAATAATTGCATCATGTAAAAATAAATAAATAAATAAATAAATAAGAAAAAGAAAAAGAAAATAAACAATAAGAAAATAAAATAAATATTAAATTAAAAAACAAAAAAGTTTAAATTAAAACAAACAAATAAATAAAATGAATGATGTACAACACACACACACACAAAAAAAAACATACATACAAACATGACTTAAAGACTGAAAGAACAAACAAAAGTTAAATATTAGCTCTAGTGCAGAGCAGGCATAAAGGTTATTATGTTTAACATAAACACATGCACATGTGTCATTGCTAGGGTGTTGCCATGAAGTTCAAGGTAGTTGCTAAGTGGCCAAAATAGCCCATCTCCATGTCTGTCTCTCTAATGATATTCTAGTCCATTCGCACAGCTCAAGACCATCCCTACAGGATTATTTTACTGTCCGCCAGGCAAAAATTGCACTTCTGATTGCTCAGAAAAGCACTAGAACACCTCTCCTCAAAAAGCCACGGGATTTGAGATATCACTCATGTTCGTAGCACAAACCGCGCGAGACGAGTAACAAGCCACACTTCTTGTTTAATACATTTTTTATACAGGTAGTATCTCAAAGTGCTTTAGAAGAGGAATACGCGAGTGCGTGCACACAGTAATGTGTCTATTTCCTGATCTGATGCAGAATTCATTTCCATCTCTACGTGGGATCCGCATGCATAAACACTCTCAAATGAGGTGTCAGCACAACACATATCCTTAAATTAATCAGGATAAAAATACACTGCTTTTTATAGGCCTCGTCCTGACGCAGGTGTGCCGGAGTGCTTTTAATTACTCCCTTCAGATGTGTTTGGATCTAAAAAGCTGAGAAAAAAGGGCAAACTCCACTTGAAAGTGAGCATCAAGGACTGTGCCCTGTTCACTCTGGAGGGTAAAACACTTGAGGAGAGTACTCTCAAAAGTGCAGGGCAGTACAGTCTCATATGTGGCCTTTGGAAGACCCTACACACAAACACACGTCACTGTTGCTTTATCTGAATATGAATGTGGTTTGTATGATGATTAAACAATTTTTCCGACTCTCTGTGTGGTGTTTGGTAAAGACAAACAACCAACCAACCAACCAAACAAACAAACATGTCAGGAATCTTAAATACTATACAGAAAACTTGCATTTTATATACACAAGTCAAAATCTGCTAAGGGGTAATAATGGATCAGTTTTAAAAAGTGATTTTTCACTATTATTTACAATAGGATCTGCATGTGGGTTTAAATGAAAGATTTTTGTTATAAGAAACAATAAAAACAACTTTGTGCATCAAAACCACTTCTTTCTTGTTCCAAAAATAATTTTTAAAAGTCAACAAATATGAGACAGCTGAATGTAAAAAATGTGTCGATTTGTGAGTAATGTAATTTAAGTCACAAAATATACTTCATTCTGTAAAATACATAAGTATGCACTATGCAATCACACAACGCAAAAACCATTTCGAATGCCTCAAGCACATTTTGTAATACACAAAAAAATCAAACACAGATCACCCCTTAAGCATATTATCATGTCCGTCAAAAACTTAGTCTGGCTGTCGGATGGAATAATAGTAGTAAAAACAATGACATAATGCAATTTCTGGACATCAATCACTTCACTGAGTACTAGCAGGCTAAGAAATACATTTATACGGTGCATCTGTTTTCAAATCCACATCATCTGAATATCACAACATCAATGTCTGTCAAAAAATAACATGCACAATACACTGTATTTATAAGATGCCTGTAGAAGTCCAGCAAGTACACGCATTTCCTGGAAAATCTACACTACTGGATGCTTTGACTACATTGTCGCTTATCAAGGAGAAAGAAAAACGGCAGCCTGAGCAGCTTCAAAATGCTGTGTGTCAAACTCTGTAACATACCTAATACTTCACTCTTTCCCCGCCAGTTTTTGAAAAAAAGTTGCTAAGCACTGCCAGCATTTTTGATCATTTTCACTAAAAATATGACAGAACATTTTGTTGTACGAATATCTGAACATGCAAAACATCAAAATAAAGAACAGAACCTCTACTTTTAAGCAAACAAACGAACAAACTGTTTCTTCTAACTTCTTTTTTTTTTTTTTTAATCAACCCTTGAATGTTCATAAGTAAGTTTTAGAGAAAAGCCATTTTGAGCAATAAAAAAAATCATGTGAGAAATTAAATCTAGTTTTAATCAAATACTACATCTGGATCATATTTAGTATGATGATTAAAGCATAGATGCAGTAGATCGCTTCCATCAGCACCCCCAAAGCTTGCACAGTCCACTTCCACTTCCTGGACCGAAATTTCACTCTGTAACATTAGATGGTTTTCATTTAAATGTTGTTTATTGTTGATAATAGCATTATTTTTCATATGCACCTGCTTAAATATATTTTTATGTGTCTTCCTCGCCTGTAATTTTTGATCGGGAGAATCTGGACTCACTGAGGAGATGATTAATAACACTGGAAACCACAGGCAATTTTGTTTGTGGCGGGGAAGCTTTGTTTCCTAAATAACGAAAATTCTGTGTTTAGCAGGGAAGCGTAATCACATAAATAACAGAAAATTCTGTGGAAGCATTGTCTCATATATAATGGAAAATTCTGTGTTTGGTGGGGAAGTGTTGTCTTAGAAAAAGCAGAAAATTCTGTGTTTGGTGGGGAAGCATTGTCTCATTGTCTCATATATAACAAAAATTCTGTGTCGTCTCATAAATAACGGAAAATTCTGTGTTTGGTGGGGAAGTGTTGTCTCATAAATAACGGAAAATTCTGTGGAAGAGTTGTCTCACAAATAACGGAAAAATCCATGTTTGGCAGAGAAGCATTGTGTCATAAATAACGGGAAATTCCGTGTTGTCTCATAAATAGCGGAAAATTTGGTGTTTGGTGGGGAAGCGTTGTCTCATAAATGTCGGAAAATTTGTGTTTGGCGGGGAAGTGTTGTCTCATAAATAACGGAAAATTCTGTGTTTAGCAGGAAAGCGTTGTCTCATAAATATCGGAAAAAATTGTGTTTAGCGGGGAAGCGTTGTCTCGTAATTAACGGAAAATTCCATGTTTGGCAGGGAAGCATTGTCTCAGAAACAGAGGAAAATTCCATGTTTCCAAAAAAAATCGTGTTTGGTGGGGAAGTGTTGTCTTGTAAATAACGGAAAATTCTGTGGAAGAGTTGTCTCATAAATAATGTAAAATTCCGTGTTTGGTGGGAAGGCGTGTCTTATAAATAATGGAAAATTCCGTGTTTGATGGGGAAGTGTTGTCTCATAAATAACGGAAAACATTGTGTTTAGCGGGGAGGTGTTGTCTCGTAAATAACGGAAAATTCCATGCTTGGCAGGGAAGCGCTGTCTCGTAAAAAAACGGAAAATCCTGTGGAAGAGTTGTCTCATCAATAACGGAAAATTCCATGTTTGGCGGGAAAGTGTGGTCTCATAAATAACTGAAAAATTTGTGTTTGGTGAGGAAGTGTTGTTTTATAAGTAACAGAAAATTCTGCGTTTGGCGGGGAAAGAGTTAACTTGTGAGTAAAAAAATTTTCTTCACTTGCTTAAATAGAATCAGAACGCTCAAGTAACTGAGTGAATTACTTCATACTGCAAGGTTAAGAGAATGAACACCAAATAAATTAAAAAACTTCACCATGTTAATGAACATTGGTCAATTTTTTGGTTTCTGACAGAAACTGGAAGTTGTAAAGACATTTACAACATTCTATTTCAAATAAATGCTGTTTTATATTACATATTAGAAAATTCAGCTGTGCCATAACAGGAATAAATTACATTTTAAAACATATTCAAATGTAAAACAGTTGCATAAAATTGTAATAATGTTTCACAATATTACAGTTTTTAGTGTGTGTGTGTTTTTGATCAAATAAATACAGCCTTGGTGAGCATCAGAGACTTTCAAAAACTCTAAAAATCATAATTATTCCAAATTTTTGACTGCCTGTGTGTGGACAGAGAAAGAGAGAGACTAAAATCTAAAATTAACTAATAATCATTCCCTTTTTAAGGGCACAAAACTAACTTTTTATATATATATATATATATATATATATATATATATATAAACACACATATATAAAAAGTACAGAAAAAGTTCCATCAGTCACGTAAGCTACTGAAAATGAAGTCAACAGAAAAATTCATCAACCAGTAATCAACCGTGGAGTTACTACTTGAATATGATTTTATTTCAGCGAGTATATCTGCTCTGCCTGAAGAAAATTCATTTGAATTTTTCCCTTTTGTTTTTCCTTATTATTTATTGCACGGACTGGCTACGCTTCAGCTCATTTCTCCGGCTTGCACACATTCTGCAAGAGAAAATATTGAGCTTTAATGCTCAAAGCGCTATGATTTCACCAGACCTGTAAGAGCTCACAATATTTCCTCTGTCTCCTGAGAAGCGTTTTTGGAAATCATGTTTTCCTCTCTGACGGTAAACACAGACTTTGTTGAAGTCGTCTAACAGTGGAGATTCTATATTCTGCATGTAAGATACTTTTCAGACAACACAGTTTCTCATGTTCACTTCAGCTGATATCTCATCCTGTCACTACTGAACTCAGATGCTCCCGCACTTCATTTTCCACACTCGACTTCAATACTCCAAAATTTGTGCCTCTGCCAAAATTCCTGTTTATTTCTTTTTGCGCTCAGCTTTCTCTGACAACAATCATTTTCCCCGTAAATGGCTTTGAGCATAAACTCTGATTAAAAAAGGCATCTTGCTTGACATCTTTTCACTTCGTCTTTTGTGTGTTTGTAGATTTTCTCTACTACAGTCAACTTTTAATCAATGGCAAAAACCAGTCGTTGCGCTCCGGCGTGTTCGTTGCGTCCCGTGTTCGAATCCCGACTTGAGGACCTTTCCCGATCCCGTCCCCCATCTCTCTCTCCCACTTTGCTTCCTGTCACATCTAATCTGTCCTGTCCTAATAAAGGCAAACAATGCCAAAAAATAAATCTTTAAAAAATTCAAAATTATGCTCAGATTTTCAGTTTTTTTGCAATCTTGTTGCATTGGATTTTGGGATTGGCTGGTATGTAAAAGATGCGACGCTGTCTAACATAATTATCCCGTGTACATGCTAAAAATATGCATACAAAATCAGAAAAGCTATTAATACTTCTTGTTTACATGAAGAAACACATTTCGAATGGACTAAATACCACACGCTGAGTTGTTTAGTAGCTTGTTTCATGCATGTGGTGCAATAATTCTTGTTTTGGTCTTCAAACAGGAATAAATCAGATGCAAAACAGACTCAAGGTTGTTTACGCCTCTAAGAGCAGCGTGAAACATATCTGTGATTTACATATCTATTCAGAAAGGTATTAACTGTGTTAATGGCTAGATTACATTCACATACACAACAGCACAAAGGAGAAGAACAGAATAAGCTGTCATGGACAGTTTTTACTTTAGGGGTGTGTGATATATATACAGTCTATGACAATGTTTAAACGATATGCGATTTGACATTGAGTATATCACAAAAACATATATGCATGCATATGAAATGAATTGAAATATGAAATGTAGGTTAGACTATTGTGCCAGCACATTTACATTTCACGCTCTCACTGTGTGATTTAGTTTATTAAAATACATTTAGAATTCCCCCAAACTTCAAGATAAGGGGACAAATATGCCCCTGTATGATTTTTGTATGTCTTTTATATTTATATATAGATATAATTAATTCAACAAAAGTAGTTCCAAACAACGCCACGGCAGAACTGTTTTGCGTCTCTGAGCAACACATGTCAGTGTTTAATCAATGAGTTATTTGAACGAATCTGTTGAATGAATGACTCAATGACTTATTCATGCAGTGATTTGCCTCCACCTACTGGCCATTTTAGGTTTATATTTACAGTATATCTTCCCTTTTCTTCCCCAAATCATTTCAAATAACCTGGACCACAAAACCAGTCATAAGGGTCAGTTTTTCAAAATTGAGATTTATACATCATCCGAAAGCTGAATAATTAAGCTTTCTATTGATGTATGGTTTGTTAGGACAGGACAATATTTGGTCGAGATACAACTATTTAAAAACCTGGAATTTGATGGTGCAAAAAAATCTAAATATTGAGAAAATTGCCTTTAAAGTTGTCCAAATAAAGTTCTTAACAATGTATATTACTAATCAAAAATTAAGTTTTGATATATTTACAGTAGGAATTTTACAAAATATCTTAATGGAACATGATCTTTACTTAATTTCCTAATGATTTTTGCCATAAAATAAAAATCTATAATTTTGACCCATACAAAGTATTTTTGGCTATTGCTACAAATATACCCCAGTGGTCCACAAAACCAGTCTTAAGTAGCACTGGTATGTTTGTAGAAACAGCCAAAAATACATTGTATGGGTCACAATTATCAATATTTCTTTTATGTCAAAAATCATTAGGATATTAAGATCATGTTCCATGAAGATATTTTGTAAATTTCCTACCATAAATATATCAAAACTTAATTTTTGATTAGGAATATGCATTGCTAAGAACTTCATTAGGACAACTTTTAAGGTGATTTTCTCAGTATTTTGATTTGCACCCTCAGATTTCAGATTTTCAAATAGTTGTATCTCAGGCAAATATTGTCCTATCCTAACAAACCATACATCAATGGAAAGTTTATTTATTCAGCTTTGCTTTCAATTTCAAATAATTTACCCTTATAACTCATTTTGTAGTCCAGGGTCACATATCAGTATTCAACATTTTGTTTTTAAAACATCAAAACATGAATTAGCTTATGCTTTTGTTACTGCAGGTTAAATGGATTCATGGCCTGCATAAAACAGACTGTTCGAATGCATCTAAATAGCACTTCAGATGTAGATTCTGTACCATCTCTGCATTGCAAACATACATTTTGTTGATACTAATTTTATTGGATTGGTAACAGCCCTATAGTGTCTTTATTTACCAAATTTAGGAATTTGACACAAAAGATGATGCATACATGTACAGTAATTAGGTTATAAAGGTAAAAAAATGCCCATATAAGGTAAAAATCAATTTAAACTTTTTGGAAAAGTTCATTTATGTTAATAATCACCACAAAGAATAAGAAGAATATTAAAAGATTTGGAAGTCAGCTGTAGTCAGCAGTTCTAAACCTGCCAAATACTAGCACAATAACATGCTCAGCAAAATGTTGTCTAACTATTGTATCGATAAAACTGCAGAAAAAATTTTCTGTTTCATCTTTCTTTCTTTTCCATCTTGGTACTGTCTCAAGGCAGTATTTTAATTTAATTTAATTTAATTTAATTTAATTTTTCTTTCTTTCCTTCTTTCCTTCTTTCTTTCTTTCTTTCTCATTAATTAATAAACAGAAACATAACATAACCATATTGAACAAAAGTGTAAAAAGCAAAATTGAATAAAATTAATTAATTAATTTAAACAAAATAAAAAATAATGTAAGTTTATATTACTAAGATAAGTATTTTAATAAAAATAAAGTTAAATTAAAACAAAAAAACTGCTGAAATAAAATAAAATAAACTGCTGAAATGAAATACAATTTAAAAGTAACAAACTAAAGTAACTAACAAAAGTAACTAACTTTATTTCAGCTAATATTTCAGCAACATTAGCGTAACCTGAAGTACTAAATAATTAAATAAATATAATAAAATTATAAAAACTATAGACATTAAAATAGAAAAACAAAAGACATCACAAAAACACAACAAAATTACTAAAGTAACAAAACCAGCTAAAAGCCACCTTGGTCAAAAATGGAGGTAATGATACTGAGTGAATGTTCCTGACACATAGTATACGTCCATCAAGTACTTTTACTTCAAACTCGCTAAATCCCAGCCTCAGCTCAATTAGAAGTGACGGTACTTACATAGAAACCTACAAAGAATTATAAGTAAGGGTATATTTTAGGTATATTTGCAGCAATAGCCAAAAATACATTGTGTGGGTCAAAATGATCGATTTTTACTTTATGCCAAAAGATCATGTTCAATAAAGATATTTGTACATTTCCTACTATAAATACATCTAAACTTAATTTTTAAATAGTAATATGCATAGCTAAAAACTTTAAAGGTGATTGTCTTAATATTTTGATTATTTTGCACCCTCATATTCCAGATTTTCAAATAATTGTATCTCCCAAATACTGTCCTATCTTAACAAACCACACATCAATATAAAAACGTATTTATTCAGCTTTCGGATGATGTACAAATCTCAGTTTTTTTTTAAAAAAGTGACCCTTATGACTGGTTTTGTGGTCCAGGGTCACATATCTTTTGTATGTACTATACATACATACATACATTAGATACAATAACATAGTAATTGTATTTATATAATTTACCATCTATACCCTAAATATAGCAAAACTTGTATTTCTCCAGTAGGTACAGATAAAGTTCAAGTATATTTTAGGGAAAAAACAATGAGATGATGCTGTTATCAATGACTGGCTCTTTTAACTCACTTGCCATATTCAGTGCTGTGATTTCCCTGATACGTGTGGTCACAACTTGAAGGGCAATTTAAGTAAATGGGAACATTTTTGAAGCTTGAAACCCCCAGCTCCCATTTATTTTATTTGCATAGAAAAAAAAAATCAACCAGTGTATGTTTTTTTTCTGTAGAAGACAAATTCACACAGGTTTGAAATGACAAATACAGATAATAATTTCATTTTTAGTTAAACTACCCTTTAAATACACTATAATCAACATTCTTTTGCGTCAAAAGCAGAAAACGTGTGATATAAAGACCGAAAACGAGGGATGGAGAGCGCCTAAACGACAGGGCGGAAGTCAGCGGACGTCTGCTTAACAGGCGATCCAGAGGTTGCCAGGGCAACATAAACAATGTCCTGCAGTGATTAATGAGTGTGAGAGTGACTCTGGTGGCACAGGGTGGCACTGCCAATTACCTCACGCTCGCGCTCCCTCTGTCATATGGAGAGCGTGTAATGGAACACAGCCTGTGGCGCTACACCAAGGGCAGGAGGTCAAAGATTTAATTAGGTGGGAGTAAATGTCAAGGGGAAGAGGCGAGCAGCGATATTTTGTCACAGGAGCAAGCTGGAGCTGTGTGTGTGTGTCTGCCTCAGAAAACTCTTAGTACTTTTATGTGTCTGAAAAACTGGTATAGTATAAAATAGTGCTCTCAGACTCTCTTAGGCCAGACACACTCTACACGAGTACACAAATGCAAATGAGAATGCCTGACCGATGGATGCACTGCAAGTGCACAGCTAACTTTTCGAACTTTTCTAATTTTCCACCATTGCAGTAGTTGACCTAAAAGAGTAAACTGGCCATAAGACAAACCTTTGTTAGTTTATGCTAATGACCATTGTAGTGCTTCTTGCATGTATTTTTACTGCTTTTCTTTTATGTATGTATGTATGTGTACATGAATATATCAGTGGTTATTATATCATTGTTCTTTCTTTCTTTCTTTCTTTCTTTATCAAATGTAAATTCATGTCCAAGTATGAATCTCATAATTTTAGTGTTTTTAAGCATTTTACATTTATTCTAAAATAATAACTCAAGGCAGTAACAATTTACACAATATATTTTATATTTTATTATAATTTTATTATTTATTATAAATATATTTCTTTTTTTTCTAAGCTAGCACACATTTGCTGCACTTCTCATAAATCGTTAAAAATTTTCAATATCTGGAAATAAGAGAAAAGGAGACATATGGATAAATTTGATGACGCAAAAGAGAACTAAATTAGGTTTGGTTTTCTGAGCGCACACGCGTTGCACGAATGGAGAAATACACACAAAATGATGACAAATTGTCCATTTTGATGAGTATTCACAAAAACACATTCGGTTATGTCTGAATGTAAACAGTTGGGAGAATATCGGACGTGTATCGGTACATTCCATGCGTGCGTTCGGTTTTAAAGCACATTAATTTAGTTGCTTTTGTCTGTGGCATTGATGTCAATCAAGCATAAAAAGAAAAACAGAAAATCACTCAAGCTCTCGATCACTTTAGCAGCCCTAAATTTTTTTTAATAGGCCTGTTGCATGTCACAGCAGTTAAATCTGAGTCTTATCATGATAAAACCTTAGTATCAAATCTACAGGTGCATCTAAAAAAAAATTATTTGAAAACGTGAAGTTAATTTTTTGTTTGTAACTTATTTCAAAAACTGAAACTTTCATATATTCTAGATTCATTAGAAGTAAAGTAAAACATTTCAAAAGTTTTTTTTTTGTTTTGTTTTAATTTTACTGGTTAGAGCTTACAGCTCATGAAAGTCAAAAATTCAGTATCTCAAAATATTAGAATATTGCCTAAGATCAATCAAAAAACGTATCTGCAAAACAGAAAAGTTCTTTAAAGTATATTCATTTATGTACTCAATACTTGGTCAGCAGCACAAATTACAGCAAATGACTTGCTCCTAGCACAAATTACAGCATCAGTGAAGTGTGGTGTGAAAGCAATCGCCCTGTGGCACTGCTGATGCACTATTGAGTCTTCAGATCGTCTGTATATTGTTGGATCGACTGTTTCCCATCTTTCTCTTGAAAATATCCCATAGATTCTCAATGGGGTTTAGCTCAGGCAGGTTGGCTGCCCAATCAAGCACAGTAATATCATGGTCAGCAAACCACTTGAAAGTGGCTTGGTAGCCCTTTTCTTGAAGATGTCTGAGCGTAGTGACTCTTTATGTGCTGACTTGAGCTTCATTCCACTCCTTGTGAAGCTCTCCCAAGTGTTTGGCTTTGCTTGACAGTTTTCTCAAGCTTGCAGTCATCCCTGTTGCTTGTGCACCTTTTCCTACCCAATTTCTTCCTTCCAGTCAACTTTGCATTTATTAGGCTTTGATACAGCACTCTGTAAACGGCCACCTCTTTCAGTAATGACCTTCTGTGACTTACTCTCTTTGTGGAGGGTATCAGTGATTGTCTTCTGGACCATTGCTATGTCAGCAGTCTTCCTCATTATTGTGGAGATACTCGGAATTTATACTGTAGGGATGAACATTTAATGGAACTCAAATGTAAATATTCTTATATTTTGAGATGCTGGACATTTGACCTTTATGAGCTGTAAGCTCTAATCATCGAAAATCTTTTGAAATGTTTTAATTTACGTGTAATGAATCTAGAAAATATGAAAGTTTCAGTTTTTTAAATAAGTTATAAACACAAAATTAACTTTTTCACGATATTCTAAGTTTTTGAGAAGCACCTGTATATAATGAGTTTGGTCATTTTAGAGAAATGCTTAATATATGCATTACACTGTAACTAAACCCATTAAAATTTAGCTATTAAATATATCTTAAATATTAAATATAGACTAAATCTACTGTAGATTCAATTCAAATGACTAAAATATGATTAAAACTAAATGGCATTTTAGTAATAAGACAGACTAAAACTAAATCAAATTTCGCTGTCAAAATTAACACTGCTGAGTTTCGCTCTTGAACACAAAAAAGATATTTTGCATAATATCAGTAACCAAACAGTTGGTGGTAGCAATTGATTTCCACAGTATTTGTTTCAGTACATTGGAAGTCAATGGCTACTGTCAACTGTTTGAATTTTCTTTTTTTTTTTTTTTCGCAGAAGTAAGCCTATGGGTGAGACTTCCGTTTCATTACCGGCTTCAGGGAAATAAGGAGAAGAATAACAACGTGCAGTAAACAGTAAAACTGTTTGCGCTACAAACCAGTGTGTACATAATTACAATAATACAGAAGAATAACATGGTAAGACATACCAATTTGCAACATCAGGAAGCAGAAGAAGCTGTTGTGTACAGCTAAAAATAGCTGGACACGGATGAGACTGGAAGCCAGACCCATAAAATTAACAAATGGCTACACCTGCTCATACGGGCAGGAAAAGGTGAATTCCTCATAATAATTTCTGAGACTACACTAAGCAAACCTCCACTCACGGCAATGAGAATCATATCTTAGATCAAGCTTTCGTGTTTAAAACCCTCGAAAAGTACTCCATCCCCATGTTTAGCGACAGCCGGGTTTCGGACGAGAAGAGCATAAAGTTAGCAGAGAAACTTCAGACAATTCGACAACAACGATAATGAGGGGAGCTAATTTATTCACCATCTGACATTCAAGGAATGTCAATAAGATATTTAAATATCATCAAACTTACTTGGAGATGGCACGGCTGCTGTGTTGCCATGGGAACAGGACGTTTCCGACGGCGGCGCGATAGCTGTAAACGCCGAGCAGGCCGAGAGCCAGAGCGATCTTAGACACCAGCGAGCAGTGACGCTGAACCAGGAGGAAGATCAGAACCAGAGACACCACCGCCAACACAGAGAGGAATGCCTTATGATCCCCACTGAAAACACACACACACACACACATGGTGAATAAATAACAAGGCAGACATGTTCTCCTTATGTATGCATGCAAACATTGAATTTAAAACAGCGGAAAGACAAACCCCTTATGATTTGGACTCAAAACAAACACTGTATAAGAGCATAAACAGGCATGATGCAACAAATCTTCATTGTTAAGATGAGCTTCTGTGCAATAACGCACTTTGTTGCTGTTTCCGTTTGGATTTCTGTCATGTCATAAATCTCACTGCTCCAAATACGTTGCATTCCATTTAACTCAGAATTTCACACTTCTTGCTCGGAAAAGTGCAATAGAATGGCAAGATGTAACCGAACATGTACTGTAACTTGGGAATTTGGAAATCCACAACTACTGTCTTGGCACAGAGATGAATGATAAACAATCACTTTTCAAGAATAGGTTCACTTTCAGAATAAAAAAATTCTGATAATCATGCATCGTAGTGCTAGTGCAAGATGAGCATTTGTGGTTAAAAAGCATTACATTTTTTTTAAACGACCCATAGTTTTGCTAGATAAGACCCTTATTCCTCGGCTGGGACCTCGGCTTTATCCTTTAAGCAAATAAAATGCATCAGTAAGACAAAGTTTCAACATTAGATGAACCTGATTAGCAAAAGTCACAAAACATGCTAACAAATGCCACCAAGAGAACAAAACCACCAAGCTTTAAGATAATTAACAACATGACAAAATTTGATTTAAAGCAATGGAATAAAATCTGAAATAAAATAAAGTAAAATACAATAAAATAATAAAATAAAATAAAATAAAATAAAAAAATAGGAGACAAAAAGACAAAGTTTCAAAACTGTGTAGACTTGTAAACTTGTTTAATAATTGAATGAACTACTCATCCCACAAAGGATCAAATGATAATAATAAACAATGATGGCACAATAAAATACTAATATCAATGTATAAATATAATATAACTTTTTTTTTTTTTTTTAATTCTCATGAGCCATGAACAAAAAAAATGAAAAAAAGTGCCACTTCCTTATAAACGTACTATCTGTATTAATGTTGCTTTCATGTCTTTTTCTTAAACATATACTATTTAACATCAACAGAAGTTTAATTTTAATGACTTTAAAAATGTCATGTGTTGTAATCATCAAGTTGTTAATCATTATTAATGATTAGTTTGTACCTTAATATCTTAATAGTTTATATTTATTTTTTAAGTCTAAAAGGGTTTTTGTTGTTGTTTGTTTTTTTTTTTTTTTTTTTTTTTTTTTTTTTTTAAATACCACAAACTGTTTAATAAATATCAACATCAATAAAGTGTTATTTTCAAAAATTTAATTCTTTGCTTTTTTCTTCTTTTTCACCTTAATCACATTTTTCAATTTTATACCCAAAAATGTCAAAACGATTTCATACAGAAGTGGTGAATTTACGCCATTGTGAAATGTGATTTAAAGCAATAAAATAAAATTAAATTCAAATGAAATATAATAATATATAAAAATATATAATAAATGATGGCACAGTCAAATATAGTTAACTATAAGCCTTTGATTACCCAGCTAAATATATATATTTAAAAAAAAAAAAAAATAATAATAATAATAGTAATAATAATGTTAATAATGTTTAATAATGTTCTCGGAATGCTTGCACAAACTTTATTTACACATTGTTCATGGAACTGATGTCTAACATTTTTTAAATGTTACTGTTCATTTCTGAATATTATTTGAACTTTCCAAAGTAACATTCACATCATCTTTGCTAAATGATAAAATGGAACGTTTTTGAATAACCAAAGCCAACAAGCCAAAATGTTTTTTTAGTATTCAATAATGTTCATGGTAGGTCTGTTTTGAAATGTTATTGTATTATAGAAGTGAATGCGATTTTTAGAAATTATTTTGTATCAATATCTATAATTATACTCCTGATACAATCAAAAAACAAAGCAAATGAGCTACACACAAAATAACACTTTTTTAGATTATACTTCTTATATTTAACAATATTTACCAAACTGATTTTGAGACTGACTCATGAGGGAGGTAACATCTAATTTTTAAGCTCAATATTAAAAACCTCAAATACTGTCAGATGTATCAGTCTATCAGAATTCATGAAGCAGAGAAACCGAGCCGCAGCATGTGAGTGTGTGTGTGTGTGTGTAAGTGAGTGAGTGTTCAGAATGCAGCTGGAGTGCTTCTCTCATCTAAGGTAATCAGGTGTGGGCCACACAGGCCAGGCCAAAAGGTGTGTGCGTGTGTGTGTCAGCAGTGCGGACATGATGAGGTGTGTGTCCCGGAGTGAAGCAGAGGTGCGTGTGTGTGTGTGAGTGACATGAAGGAAAGGTGAGTGCTAAAGGTGTGCATAAATGTGGCACTGACATAAAACCACACAATCTACTGCTCATTACCCACAGAACAAACAGACTGACAGACAGAGGCTCTGTTCCAACACCTAGTGATCTGTCATGCTGTCTACAGCCTACATAGGCAGCTGTCTTCTAAAGACAATGGTAAATATTTTTAGACCTACTCAATTCAAATCAGATGTATGTATATTCTTATTCATAACTAGTTCCATTAAATAAATACATACTGAAACGGAATAATTTCCACAAACTTCAACCAGTGTTATTTTAGTATTACTTATATATTTTACAGTATTTCTTAATATGTGTTTTTGCCATTTTTATTCATTTTTATTTATTTTGTTTGTTTTTGTAATAATTGTTTAGTTTTTAAATAAATCTTTAAAATATTTCATTTATATTGATTTCAGTTTTAGGTATAGTAATTTTAAACTTATTTCTAATTCACATATTTTTATAGTATTTATTAATATTCCGAATTAGCTTTTGTTTTTTTTAGATGAGATTTTCAGTTTTCTTTTAAATTTTATTGACTAATTTTGTTTTACTAATTTTGCTTTGTTTTTGCCATTTTATTCAGCTTTTTAAAAAATAATGATTTAGTTATTAAAATAAATCTTTAAAATATATTTTATTTACATTTATTTCAATTTTAGGTATAGTAATTAAATACTGTTTCTAATTCACATATTATAGTATTTATTAATATTTTGAATTAGCTTTTGTTTTTTATATAATCAGCTTTCATTTTAATTTTATGAGCATTTTTAGTACTAATTTTGTCGTGTTTTTGCCATTTATATGAGCTTTTTTTTAAAAATAATTTACTTATTTAAATCTTTAAAAAAAATTATTTATATTTATTTCAGTTTTAGGTATAGTCATTTTATTTGTATTTTTAGTTTTACAAATTTTGTTGTGTTTTTTCCCTTTTTTGAGTTTTTTTGAAAAAAAAAAAAAAAAAAAAAAAAAAAAAAATATATATATATATATATATATATATATTTTTTTTTTTTTTTTTTTTTAAATAATTGTTATTTAAATAAATCTTTAAATTACATTTCTTTCAGTTTTAGGTATAGCAATTTTACACTTACTTCTAAATGACATATAGTATTTATTTAATATTTTGAATTAGCTTTTGTTTTTATATTTTCAGTTTTCATTTAAATTTTATTTGTATTTTTAGTTTTACTAATTTTGTTGTTTTTTACAAGCTTTTTTTATAATTGTTTAGTTATTTAAATAAATTTATATTGATTTCAGGTTTAATTATAGTAAGTTTAAACTAATTTCTAAATTGTGTATTATAGTATTTATTCATATTTTGAATTAGCTTTTGTTTTCATATTTTCAGTTTTCATTTTATTTTTAGTTTTACTACTTTTGTTGT
Organism: Labeo rohita; assembly: GCF_022985175.1. Taxonomy (NCBI): domain Eukaryota; kingdom Metazoa; phylum Chordata; class Actinopteri; order Cypriniformes; family Cyprinidae; genus Labeo; species Labeo rohita. Next base: position 23,783,160 of record NC_066882.1, on the reverse strand, counting down.
GTTTTTGTCATTTATTAGTTAATATTTCTATTTAGATTTAATGTATTTTATGCCATTTTTAGTTTTTGTTATTTTTTTATTTTTGAGTATGTAATCATTAATATTCATCTTATATTTATATTTTATTTTATCAACACATACAACACTGCCTTCAACTTCAACAATGGTGTTTGAACACCTGCATTTTTTGCAAAGAAATACTTTAAATTAAATACTACCTTATTTAATTTAATGTGATTCTTTAGATTTAGTAGTGGCACTGAATCTAAAGAATCACATTAAATTAAATAAGGTTTTAGCTGAGTCATGCATTTACGGTTGAAGACTGAACACCAAAAAATTAAGACAATAATTGGACCACATATATTTCTATCGCATTGCCCTCACAAGCGAACTGTGTGCCCAATTTAATCTGACTTCTAAACAACTGACTCATTTTAAGGCAGCTCTTTAAATGAATAATTCAAAAAATGTTCACACAAATCACACAAGTTTTTAGTCTAAATTAGCCTGATTTAGTCTGATTAGCCAGAGCTGCTCTTGAAATTGCAAGTCATGACTTTTGTCATGTCCAACTCCAAAGGAGCTTAAAATTGAATCAAATGATTTGAAATGTTAATGTTCTCAAAAAGACTCAAACTCCAGGGTTACTAATCAGTTCACTGATTACAATTACTGTCTGATTGTCCACAAAACAACATGAAGTTAAAAACGGCTTTGCCCAAAAAAATGGCACTTGAAAGAAACAAACATGATATGTTACTCAACACTAGCGCTGATTTTGTTTAGTATATTCAGTACTTAGGACCAATTATATGAAAAGGAGGCAGCAGACAGTGAGAGAGTGAGACTGAGAGAGACAGAAGGAAAGAATGAGGTAGAGAGGCCACTGACAGAGCAAGCAAGAAAGGAAGTAGAGGAAAAAAAAAGACTGATAACGCAGACGGAGAGAGAAATTTTCATCCCGATGCCAGTGACCCTGAGCGTCTCTCTGCTCCCCATCTATCTGCTTCGAGACAGCCAGAAGAATACTAATGCATCTCACACACACACACACGCCTGTGTGCATGTGTGTGTGCATAAGTGCACATTTCAGGGTCGGGTTTCAAAATAAGTGCAAGGGCATGTATGATAGTCTCAGACTGTTCCGGAAAGTAGGTATGAGTGAAAAATTCCTCAGTGTGAAGCTCAGATCTAAAACCTAGCGAGCTACAGGAGTCACAGGTGCGTTCTTGATGCAAATGACTGCTTCAAAAAACCAGCATGAGACATACAGTAAAAAGCAGCACTGAGAAGAAGGATCCCAGAATACATTACAAGTCAAAGAAAATATCAAAATGGCAGACAAAGTAAGAAAAATTCATTATTAAGGCATGTCATTCAACACTGAAAGCACACCACCAGTCAAACGTTTTTGAACAGTAAGATTTCTAATGTTTTTAAGGACTTTTCCGCTCACCGAGTCTGCATTTATTTGATCCTAAGTACAGCAAAAACAATACAATTTTGAAATATTTTTACTATTGCAAATAATTGCTTTCTATTTAGAATATTTTAAAATGCAAATAATTCCTGTAAACTGAATTTTTAGTCATTACTCCAGTCACACTTCAGAAATCATTCTAATACTAATTTTTTAGTTTTTTGCCATTTTTAATAGTTTTTTTTTTTTTTTTAATAATTGTTTAGTTATTTAAATAAATCTTTAAAATACATTTAATTTATATTTATTTGAGTTTTAGGTATTAGTAATTTTAAACTATCTCTAATTTACGTATTATTATAGAATTTATTCATATTTTGAATTAGCGCTTGTTTTCATATCTTTGATTTTAATTTAAATTGTAGTTTTACTAATTTTGTTGTGTTTTTGCCATTTTTAAAAGCTTTTTTGTCAAATAATTGTTTAGTTATTTAAATAAGTCTTTAAAATACATTTCATTTATATTTATTTGAGTTTTAGGTATATTAATTTTAAACTATTTCTAATTTACATATTAAATATGTACATATTACATATTTATTCATATTTTGAATTAGCGTTTGTTTTGATATTTTCAGCTTTCATTTAAATTTTAGTTTAACCTGTTTTGTTTAAGCTAGACAAAGTAAGAAAAATTCATTATTAAGGGATGTCATTCAACACTGAAAGTACACCACCAGTCAAACGTTTTTGAACAGTACGATTTTTAATGTTTTAAAGGACTTTTCTGCTCACCAAGTCTGCATTTATTTGATTGTAAGTACAGCAAAAACAATACAATTTTGAAATATTTTTACTATTTTTACTTTCTGTGATTTTCTTCTTTTAATATATGTTATAAACAGAACTGTGGTATTTCAAACATACCGAAATAGTTTAGACACGGAGCGAAGGCGGAGCGGTGTTTCTGGTATCGGTAAGCGAGGAGTGGAGCGGGAGCGGGAAGCGGTGAACCCGGAGCTCAGAGGGAAAATTGTTGTTGCTCCACTCTGCTCACATACTCTGGTCACGGTACAGGCACCTCGGTTCGGTGCATGAGGCCTTACAACGAATACACCTTCAATCCAGAAGGGGGCGGCCGCAGTAATGCAACTCTGTTTGATAACCGCCGGCAAAAGAACAGCAAATGCCAGGAGTTGCGCAATTGAAAACAAAACCTACTAGACAGTGATCATGTGCTTATTCGAAACACGTCTCTCACTGACAAAGGAGTATAACGTTACTTTAAAGACTTGTGCACTCAACTGTCTGCGAATTGGAGTTTTGTGCTCTTTTATCCTACCTCTCTTACTCGGCACAAATCCAAATATTCCATAATATTTTCATATTTGCAATGCATCCAAATGCTAAACTATTATTTATTATGTAAATTATAGACTTTGTATTCAGTCGCGTTCTAAAAGTGACACAGTGAGGCGGCGCGCTGATGTTTGGTTAACTGTTTTATTTTGATAAAGTACCAACTGCGCTGTCAAGTTAGCAATGCTAGAAGCCTGGAATTGATATGTTTTGTGTTTGTGTGCACCGGCGCGATTACTTCAACTTTCCTTCATACCAGCAAAATCCACTTAAACAAAAAACAAATAGTATGTCGCTTTCTGCCATTTGAGTTTCCTTTCTGTCACAAAACTTAACTGAAACTCAGCAAATATGGTAGGCTACGTTACGGGTCGCAGAGTTTTTTCCCCTTGCCTCAGTTAACTAAATTGAATATATTTCAAGTATTTATTCCTTATATGTATGTACTGCAGATTTTATAGCCTATATATGACATTAATTTGATACAATATTTAGTATTTTCACATGTATGTGGAAAAAAATGTAATTTGTACTACTGTCTGTTTAAAATAAAAAGAAACCTAGCATAGTAGATCTGGGTTTTTTTTCTGTTGTACCAAAATCGTATCGAACCATGACCCTCAAACCGAGGTACGTACCGAACTGTGACATCTGCGTACTGTTACACCCCTAATAGAAAGTTCAGAAGAACAGCATTTATCTGAAACACAAATCTTTTGTAACATTATAAATGTCTTTATCATCACTTTTGATCAATTTAAAGCATCCTTGTTAAATAAAAGTATTAATATCTATCATTTCTTCAAGCTTTTTATTTTTAGTTAATGCTCATCTTTGGATCTTTGTATTCATCAAAGAATCCTGACAAAATGTACTCAACTGTTTTTTTGAAGAGCAAATCAGAATATTAGAATGATTTCTGAAGGATCATGTGACACTGAAGACTGGAGTAATGATGCTGAAAATTTAGCTTTGATCACAGGAATAAATTACATTTTAAAATATATTCAAAGAAAACAGTTAGTAAAAATATTTCACAGTATTACTGCTGCATTTTTGCTTTATTTTGGGTCAAATAAATGCAGGCTTGGTGAGCAGAACATAATTCTTTAAAAAAACATTCAAAATCTTACTGTATATTTAAGTAAATATCGTTGTTTTTATTCAATTATTTATTGAAGTATCTCATGCTCACCAAGGTTGTATTTATTTGATCAAAAATACAATGAAATCAGTAATATTGTGAAATATTACCATTTAAAATAACTTCTTAAAAGAATTTAAATGTATTTTAAATATTTTAATATTATTATTATAGTATTGACCAATATTTATTAATATAGTTTCGGTGATATATTTTTCAGTTTTCATTTAGATTTTAGTTAACATTTTACTAATTTTGTTGTGCTTTTGTAATTTTTAAAATTATTTTTAAAAATTATAAATAACTTTAAACATATTTTAATTATTCTTTATTTTCTTACACAATTTTTTTTTTTTTTAATAGATACTGTCACTTTTGATCAATTTAATCCATCCTTGTTTAATTAAAATATTGTCTTTTAGGCTCAATTTATATTTGACTAATTTTGTTATATGCATTTGTCATTTTTATTTTATATTACATATTTTTATTTAGATTTAATCTTATTTCACTTTTACTTTTAGTAATTTTAAACTTATCTTAAACTTGCTGATCAATTTAATACATCCTTGCTGAATTAAAATATTTTACTAAAACACTAAAGATTTTTAGTTTAGACTCAAGCCTATAATGCATTTACACACACAAAACCCTAAATTGCAACATTCAGGCTTTGCTGACCACGATGGCATACATAAAAAAAGCATCCAGACCTGTCAATTCAGACATAAACCTCGTCTAATATACGACAGTAGACGTTTACTCAGTACAACTTCTGAATTAATACTACGCAACGCAACGCCCATCCAATTAGCCTCTTCAAACAATAACACTGACATATCGCAGAAATGAGAAAGCCGTGTTCTGTCAGAGCAAAGCCGGATAATACCAGAGAGGGTCAGCGCAGGACAATAACAGACCTGTCAATCTGAGCAAATGAACGGAGCGAAAGAACGAGAGGATAATTACTTTATTTGTGCAACCGTTCCGGAGTCTAAAGTTCAGCTCAAGTGTCAACTGTGTCCTATGAATTATGAAGTCCGACTATTAAGATCTTTAATAAAAAGCAAGCAAAATTGTTTTTGTGCAAATCAGCTAAACTTAAAATATTCATCTTTGCCATCAAATGGTAAGAGTTCTCAGATCCGGTGCATTGATTGTATACTATTTCTAGCTTTCTATTTTCCAAGTGTGCATTCAAGCATGCTTTTTGGGTGAATAATAAAACAGCCCTTTGCACAACGAAACAGGAGTTTGTGACGGTTCACTACAGACTTTCTGCAGAGAAAAGCGAGGCTGAAGTTGCTGCTTTTAAAGGGGACGTATAATGAAAATCTGACTTTTTCCATTTAAGTGCTATAAATGGGTCCCCAGTGCATCTACCAACCCAAAAAAAGTGAAAAAGGACAATCCAGTAATTTTGTTTTGGAAAGCCTTTTTCTGGAAGCATGTGAATAAACCAGCCGCTCAGCTTTCTGTCCCCCAGTGACACAGAAAGGAGATCTTATTGTAATAGTATTGCCTTTTAATCTGCACGTTTCCACTAACACCATCCTCATTTTGTTTTCGCAAGCAACGGCGGTGTACCAGTTCTAACGCCATGGCAAAAGTTCAAGCTAAGCGTGCAAACTGTTCAGTCTTTGGCTGCACAGATGAACACAGAACACTATTTAGAGTCCCAGCCTCAGAGACAAGAGAGCAGTGCATTTATTGATTTATTTACTGTATATTACGCTGCTGCCACACAGGTCTAATATAAACATGCCATTTCTTTCCCAGCCGTTTACCTTCACAGACATAACGGACTCTTTTTGTTACTCCTGTGTGTTTTTAAAGGGGTCATCAGATGCCCATTTTCCACAAGTTGATATGATTCTTTAGGGTCTTAATGAAAAGTCTATAATATACTTTGGTTAAAAATTCTCAATGGTAGTGTAAAACAACACCCTTTTTACCTTGTCAAAATCAGCACTGCAAAAATCATCCCATTCTGGTCGAGGCTGCTTTAAATGCAAATGAGCTCTGCTCCTCCCACCCCTCTCTTCTCTCTGTGGAGTGACGAGCATGTTTACTTTAGCCACATTTAGGCACTAAACTTGCTAACTAGCACATTATTAGGAAAGGCAATTGCAAAGATTCATAAAAAAAACCCTTACACTCACTTCTGCTGTAAGTGAAGCTGGATCACAAATGATTTGCGTAATCCACTGCGTCTTCAGCAGCTCAGTTTTCGGGAGTAAATGACGACCACTATGTTCATTATTACATCCAGCAACACAACACCTCAATCGCACAATTCTTGTCGAACTTACATTCCTGCTCCAGCATCAAAACATGGAGGTCGGACTGTTATAACTGATCTTAGGTAAGACGCTCATGTCAATCAACTATCGTGGGAGCGGCCTCTGTTGGTGTGACGCCACAACGACAGGCATCTGAGAATGGCTCAATTTGAAAAAGGGGATATTATTTTTACAGATTAATTAAAAACCACTGCATGGATTTTTATCATTATAGGGTGGATGTGTACATACACTGCCAACACACACTAATGTTTAAACAACATGTAGAAGTGAACTTAGCATCCGATGACCCCTTTTAACAAACGTGTGTGCATTTGACAGTTTAAGCGCATTATGATATGAAAGAGAACTTAGTTTAATACTCACATGCCATGTGACAGCCGCTTTGTGTGCTCGTACTCTGGATGTGCACGCTCAGAAAACCCTTTAAAAGTTTAAACTGATATGACTTTAAAACGCATGATTTCTGCACAACAGACACGATAATCGAAACCAAACAGATGTTTTTTGTCCGAGTATTTGAGGTACGAGCTGTAAAGGCACAGCCCTATTCTGTAAAAGTGGGCGGGGAGCAACAGCAGCTCATTTGCATTTAAAAAGACATGCACGAAAACAGCGTGTTTCTGCTTCCACTTAAAATAGGCATTTTCAAAATTATATAATACATGATCTTTGGGGTATTTTGAGCTGAAACTTCACAGACACATTCTGGGGACACCTGAGACTTATTTGTGACCCTGGAAAACAAAACCAGTCATAAGGGTAATTTTTTAAATAATTGAGATTGAATAAATAAGCTTTCCATTGATGTATGGTTTGTTAAGATAGGACAATATCAGGCTGAGATACAACTATTTGAAAATCTGGAATCTGAGGGTGCAAACCTTTGAAGCCATAACATAATTGTTGCACGTCTCCGAGCAACACAGTGGTGTTTAGTTTCTGAATGAATCCACATTTTGGACAAATCATGTGAATCAATGATTCAAAAGCCCATTCATAAAGACAGCCATTTACTTCATTCCTAATGAATCAGCTGTTTGAATAAATCGAATCAAATCAAATCAAATATTTCTTTCTAAAGCTTCAATTTGTAATGTCTACTCGATACTTTCTCATTTAACACAAAAATAGCTTTAAATAATCTTTTGTGGTGTCAAATGTATTTTGTGATTAATTAGATTAATTAATCGACACATCATGTAATTAATTCGATTAAACATTATAATCGACTGACAGCCCTATTTGAAATGCACAAACTTAAAATCAAGTAAAAATTAATTAAAAGATCATATAAAATCAAAATGGACAAAAGTAATCAATTAAGGTCTCAGAAATGTGAACCAAACTACTATTTAAAATTCTGGGGATGGCAATTTCTTGCTTGCATTTATGCTCACTAAGCCTAGATTTATTCAATCAAAAATACAGTACAAACAGTAATAATGTGAAATATTATTTCAAACCAAATGAACAGTTTTCCATTTGAATAAATTGTAAAATATAATTTATATCTGTGATGCAAAGCTGAATTTTCAGCATCATTACTCCAGTCTTTAGTGTCACATGATCCTTATTTGCTCCTCAAGAAACATTTCTTATAACTATCAGTGTTGAAAAACAGATTTTTAGAATTTTTACTGAATAGAAAGTTCAAAATAACAGCAATGTATGAATTTTTTTTGTAACAATATAAATATCTCTACTGTCACTTTTGATCAATTTAATGCGTCCTTGCTGAATAAAAGCACTCCTACTGATCCCAAACTTTTGAACGGCAGTGTAGACGGTATAAAATCCTCAGTAAAAATGAGGCAAACTATCATTCACAACCTTCAGATGAAGTGCTGTTTCACAGCTGTGCTCTATTTGCATTAGTAACATATCTAAGCGGAAGGAAAGAGGAGCAAGCGTTTCTCGCAGAGATAATGCAGATTCTTCCCGTAGGGCTCGTTTCAGCCGGGTAATGAAATATTAATTAGTGCAAACTAAAACAATAATATGCACCGCCAAATCCCAAACACAGAAATAGACATCTAAAAAAAAAAAACAGATCAAAGCGTTCAAAATTAAAAACACTCAAAACTTTTCTTCCAATACTCCACATTTCAAATCATTAACTTTTTTAAAACAAAGTTAAGCTTGGACAAACATCAAAAAATGATAATGTAATACAATATTAGTATGTTTGTTTTAAGCTTTTCACTAAAGAAAGTAAACATTTATAGGTTTGCAAAGACATGAATGTGAGTAAAAGATGCTGTTTTACATTTCATTTTGAATGAACTATTCTTTTAAACTCAATTCAATTATTTCAGATGGTTCCCACATCAGTTCACTCGCTCTCATGCTGTGTGCTTTAAACATAATCATAATAAAAGCCGTCTGCGCTGAGATTCATTACAGCACGTATAATTATAAGCTCCATATATGTAATGAGAAATCCAGCGATGGACGCTTCAAACCGCAAGGACAGGAAATCACGCTCTCCTTCCTGTAACCCCAGCCGAAGCTCTCCAGAGCTTGGCACATGTCCATCTCTCTTGTATGAATGCGCAGAGATTTATTACGACCGCAATAATTATTCTTCATGAAAGCTGGCTGGTGGACAAAAGAGAGGGAGAGAAATACAGAGAAACGTCTTTATGTGTGGCATTGAAGGCTTTTTAGATGTGGACGGCAGGTGATGCACTTAAGAGATGGGAGCTATCGATCCATGATCTCATCTGAGAAGACGCATCAATGCAAAGCCCAGCGAGGGCAGCTTGAGCGTATAGTTTGTGTGACCCACCTCTATAAACACTCCACATACAGAATGAAAAAGCACAGATTCTATTCTCTGGATATGAGTGGATCATGTTTATATGTATGTATATTGAATACCTACGTTAAATTGATTTATAACTGTTGTTACAGCCTGGGAAGATTTGCATAACACCACCAAACAAATGTAAGATTTGGCCACACCTTAATAAAATTTTTCATTCAAACACACGCCCACAAATGTGTCACTGTGTGGGAAGATTTGCATAACACCACTCAAATGTATACGCAAAGAAAGAAGGCGTAACCTTTATTCTCGCTGTAGTGTTGTTGTTGCTGCCACCATGTTGTGAAGGAGCTGTTTGTTCCATTGCAAAAGCGAAAGTACTTTGTTTGGCCTTCCAAATAAGGACACAATCAGTGGTTAAGTTATATTTACAACACTGTTTCAAAACCACAACGCAAATATTCAAGTGTGTGCAACGCATTTCATGGAGGATTGTTTCCTGAACCTGTGAGAGTAGCCTACAATGCCGGCTGTGCACAAAGGCTGTTTCTATAAAGTGGGGCAATTCCAACTTTGCAAGGACATGCTGGCGCTTCTGACTAGGCTTGCCACGATAGACAGTGTTGACGGTGTTACCGGTTTTAAGACGCAACACCGGTGACATCACTTTTCCATCGTGACACCGTCCCCACATTTTTTTTTTTTTTTTTTTTTTTTTAAGTATTCGTTTTTTTATTAAATATTTATTTGAATTAAATGGAAAATATAATTCTAAATAATTTACTTAAGACGAGAGCATGCACTATAATTAAAAACTGAACATGGCTACAATGCGTCATATTTCATTTATCACATGAGGAGAACGAGAGGAGTCAAATTTACAGAAAGAGAATGGCGTTGTGTTTTTTTTTTCGTTATGTTAATAAAAGTTCTGTTTAATATCAGTGATTTTTTTTTTTTTTTTTTTGTACTTTCGTTGTCGTCCATTCAAACAATTGACGCCGAATTGCCAATTCCCGCAAAACTGAAAGTGAAAGTATAATACGCACGCATTTATAAGCTATTTAAACGCAGAAAAAAAGAGGAAAAGAGGAAACCCCCACCCCCACGGTGATACCGGTATTACCGGTGTTGTCACATGTCGATTAACCGGTGGGGAAATTTCCTCATCGTCACAACCCTACTTCTGACTCGCAGCCTGTAAGTACATTTTTTTTATATTTGAAGAATTTGCTACTGACTATTCAAACGTGAGTATTGAGCAATGTAGAGTAGGGCTTGTTGTTTGTCGTTTCGACGTTCGCAAATGCAGACATGGTTTTCTGTTTACGTGGCGTGATGCGACGTGACAACGCAAAAAGACAGTATGAGTCATTATAATCAGTAATCATGTCCTCACTGAATGAAACAAATGCCTCATTTATAATAGGTCTTATTGTTTTGTCTTATCATGGCATTACAACATGGCAAGGGGGATGACATTTTCAGGTATTCAGCCAATTACAACGTACCAGATAGCTGGCTAATCAGAGCACAGCACGCTTTTCAGAATGATGAGCTTTGTAAAATCGGCACGTTTTAGAAAGGTGAGGCAGAGAGGAGCAACAATAATGTACACTATGTGGAAAATAATGTGTTTTTTTAACCTTAAACTGCGTAAACACATTTAAATTAAACCAAATACACAAAATAATGTTCTTTTTAGCAACATCATATGACACCTTTAATAAAAACGCAACTGATTTAAACAGTGATGATAATGAGCAATGTTTCTTGAGCCGCAATTCAGTATATTTGACATTGAAATAATGATGCTGAAAATTTAGCATTGCATCATAGGAATAAATTACATTTTAAACCATCTTCACATACAAAACAGTTATTTTAAATTGCAATAATATTCCACAATTGTACTGTTTTTACTACATGTTCGATCAAATAAATGCAGTCTTGGTGAGAAAATGAGAAAAAAATAATTAACAAAACAACAAACAAACAAACAAAAAACAAAAAAATAAACATAAAAAGGCCAAACTAACAAAAAAAAAAAAGTAAAACAACTGAGCAAACAAACAAAAGAACAGAGCAGATAAATGGAAGAATAAATAAAAGGAAAAAAACAACAATGGCGAACTAAAAATGTCACAAAAGAACAGAAAAAAGGAAACAAAAAATTAACAAATCAAAAAGACAGAAGAAAATTTAAAAAAAGTTAATAATTAACTTTAATAATTAAAAAATATTGTTTATTGTTGCTAAAATTAAATATATTTAATAATGTATTGTATTTTATATAACATTTATATGAATTTTTTATATATTTTAACTCTGGACTCGACACTCAGTTCACATAAAGAGCTGCATTTCCAATACCATATTTTACTGTATGTTTTTACTGTAATTTTGATTAAATAAACGCAGCCTTGGGGAAAATTAGATACTGGAGAAATTAATTTGAGCAATATATAAATATATACAGTATATATATATATATATATATATATATACATATACAGTATATATATATATATATATATATATATAGTATATACAGTATATACAGTATATATATATATATATATATATATATGTGTGTGTGTGTGTGTGTGTGTGTGTGTTTGTGTGTGTGTGTGAAGAGTTCAGATGCAAAAGCCTCTAAATCCATCTTCCAATCCAATCCACGTTTTTCTTTAAAATTAACATTTCTTTCTGGTTTCTTTCTACTTTGTATAGGTTTCCATGTAAGTACAGGTACTCCTAATTGGGCTGAGGTTGCGAGTTTGAAGTAAAAGTATTTGATGGACGTATACGTGTCAGGAGCATTCACCCAGTATCATTCTCTCATTTTTGACCGAGATGGCTTTTAGCTTGTTATATATATATAAATTTTATATAAATATATATAAAAGTTATATATATATATATAAATAAATTACACAGTATTTCACCTACCAAACATAACTCAGAAAACTATGGAAGCCAGTTTCTGCCACTGAATTAAAAAAAAAAAAAAAAAAAATAAAGCTTATTGCAACTTTTTAACTGCAGTTCTTTTTTTCTCAGAATTGTGATATAAACTCACAACTGCGAGTTATCAAGTCAGAATTGTAAAACAAAAACTAACAATTATTACTTGTTTTCTCAGAATCGCATGATATAAACTCACAATCACAAGAAATAATGTCAGAATTTTGAGATAAAAACAGGTAATTCTGACTTCTTTTTTCGCAAATGTGAATTCATACCTCACAATTCTGACTTATTTTTCTCACAATTGCAAGTTTGTATCTTGCAATTCTGACCTTTTTTCTCAGATTTGTGGGGTATAAACTCGCAATAGCGAGTTAAAGTCCAATTTTGAGGGGAAAAAAAGACTGATATGTTCTCAGAATTGCAAGTGTATATCTTGCAATTATGACTTAACTCTCCACTGCATGTTATAAAGACAGAATTGTCTTTATACAAGATATAAACTCACAATTCTAAAAAATGACGTCAGAACTGTCTGATATAAACTACAAATTCGGACTTGTTTTCTACGAATTGCGAATAAACTTGCGAGAGATCTTGCAAATCTGACTTTATTCCTCATAAATGCAACTCTAACTCGCAATTGCGAGTTTATATCATGCAATTCTGAGAAAAAAAAGTCAGAATTGAAAGTTTGTATCACACAATTCAGAAAAAAAGTCAGAATTGTGAGACAAAAAGTCACAATTACCTTATTTTATTTTTTAATTTAGTGGCGGAATCAGGCTTCCATAGAAAACAGAAAACATACTGTATAGATTTGCCTAAGGGGGAAAAAAGTCCCATTTAGTAGCTACTAGGAAAGTAAAATTAGCCATTTTTGTTGCATTATTTATCAGATGGACATGTGATGTGATGCTGAGATCAGAGAAAGTGTGAAAAGTGGTCATGTAAAACTAATTTACAATTCAAGAAACCTCATTACGAGTGCACTTTAGGGGAAACATGCTACTAAACTGCAGCATATGGGCCCTTGCAACTGTTTTATGAACCAAACTGTTAAGTTAAGTGTTAAGCTATATACTGTGTACATTTGAAAAGGGATAAAGTTACTAAATTGAGAACGCAAAAAAAATGGGGGGAGAATGAAGCTTCTCAGGACTGTCGGAAAATTCTCTCAGTTGATTTACTCTTGAGAGTTTTTGTGCGAGACCAAGCTGGTTTTTGATTGGCTGACCGGTCGGATACTGGCTAATGGGGTAGAATAACGCTGGCACAGACCAGCGCCGCACCATCTGTCTGTAAGTGTGTGTACGTGTGTGTGCCGCTTCCAGAGACTCACGGATCACAACACACAGGAGAGAACAAAGTTAATCGCCCGGGGTGAAGTGTGTTTAGACGTTGGAAGTTTGGGGTATATTTATCAAACAAACTGCAAGAGGGTGTTTGTTTAGCTGACAAATAACATGCTCACAAATAGAACTGTTATATATGCAAAACAGCTTGGTCATCATTACGGTTTTGCCATTTTTAATGTTTTACAGATGCTTAAACGGTTCTACGGTGTGACAAAAGAAACTTGAAAAGAGCTGGAATGATTATTAAAATGCCAACTAATTAAAATGCTTAATAAAAAGGGAAGACTACATTAAAACTTCTTTGCAGTGTAGCAATTAGTTCTCTTTTCATAAAACAATCTTTTCATTAGCCAGTAAGTCTGCAGGCAGTGTGAATATGAGCCCAAGAGAGTCCAGAGTCCTTCTCTCAGATATAAAACCAAAGAGATTCAGAGGTTGTGAACATTAATTGCCTGCTGTCTGACTGTAGTCTGAGTCTTCTGAAGTCATATGATAGTCTTGTTTGAGGAACAGACCAAAGCGCTCCATATTCACGGATAATCTTCCACCGCAGCTCTCAAACTTGTTAGTTTCTGCCCATGTCGAGTGTTTTAAATCGTTTCACTTCGGTTAAGATGCTGCCTGATGGGCCGTTCACAATGACAGCGATTCGCAGCGTTACCGCAAACGGATGTGATTCATTTTCAATGTGAGTTGGTGACTTGAGCAACGGAGGCCGTATGATATGACATACGACATATGACATACAATGAAAGTTGTGCAGAGATCTGCTGCCAGACACGGATGAATACTGCAGTCGAGTCGAAACGCCTACGAGCAACCAACAGCGCAGCGGCCCGACAACCTGCGGTGATTTAATCGCTGTCAGTGTGAATGCACCATTAACTCCCTATGCAGACAGTCAGACATCTCACTATGGTTCAGAGCAGAGCAGCACATCCTCAAAAATGACTAAAAAAGCTCTAGTTAGTAGGGCTATGTGATTCATTGAATTTTAGTTTTATGAAAATGATTATGAAAACATGATAATCAAGATAAAATGACTCATTGGCAGCATTTATAGCGGTAAGCTTTTACTCCTCCTTAACAAATCCAAACTTAACATCTAAATCAGTCAAATCAGACATGGCTATAGTTTAAAATGCAGTCCACTGAGGAACGTGCTTGATATTAAAGGGGTCATCGGATTCACTTTTACATGTTGTTTGAACATTAATGTGTGTTGGCAGTGTATGTACAAATCTACCCTATAACGATAAAAATCCATGCAGTGGTTTTTAATTAATCTGTAAAAATAATATCCCCTTTTTCAAATCGAGCCATTCTCAGATGCCTGTCGGTGTGAGGCCACTCCCACGATAGTTGATTGACATGAGCGTCTTACCTCAGATCAGCTGTAACAATCCGACCTCCATTGTTTTGATGCTGGAGCAGGGATGTAAGCTCGACAAGAATATCTCCGGTTGAGCGATTGAGGTGTTGTGTTGTTGGATGTAATAATGAACATAGTGGTCGTCATTTACTCCTGACATCTGAAGATGCAGTGGATTACGTTTGGTTGTGAATGGAATGCGCCTCCTGATCTACATATATCCGTCTTTTTGCATGAATCATTCGTGATTCAGCTTCACCTACAGCAGAAGTGAGTATAAGGGTTTTTTGTATGAATCCTTGAGATCGCCTTTCCTAATAATGTGCTAGTTAGCAAGTTGAGCGGCTAAACGCGGCTAAAGTAAACAGGCTCGTCACTCCACAGAGAGAAGAGAGGGGCGGGGCGAGCAGAGCTCATTAACATTTAAAGCAACTTCGACCAGAACAGGTCGATTTTTGCAGAGCTGATTTTGGCAAAGTAAAAAGGGTGTTGTTTTAAACAACCATTGAGAATTTTTAACCAAAGTATATTTCGACTTTTCATTAAGACCCTAAAGTATCATATCAACTTGTGGAAAATGGGCATCTGATGACCCCTTTAAGAAGTGTTCTAAGCTGTGAAAGAAAACTTACACTCCTCCCCAGGAAGCTTTCTGTGTGATATGAACTCGCAATTCTAAGGGGGGAAAAAGTCAGAATCACAAAATATAAACAAACATTTTTTTCTCACAATTCAGAGTTTATATCTTGCAATTCTGACTTTTATTCCCTAAGAATTTTGAGTTTAAGTATATCTTGCAATTTACAGTGACTTTTCTCACAATTCTGACTTTATGTCTTACAACTCTGAGGTTATATATCTTAAATCAGACTATTTTTCTCATAATTGTGAAAGAAAGCGAGAACAAAGTCACATTTACTTATTGAATTTTTCTTTCCTATGGTGGAAACAAGCTTCTATATTAATGTAAATAAAACAAACAAAAGAAAATGGGAAAATCAATCACTACTCTTGTCTGTTTTACTGTCATGGAAGCCCGTTTCAGCAAAAAAAAAGGTAATTGCAAGTTTTTTCCCCACAATTCTGACTTTTTTTTAGTTTACATCCTGCAGTTTAGACACTTTTTTCTCAGAATTGCCTAATACAAACTCTCAATTCTAACTTTTTTCTCACAATTGCAATTTTTCATCTCGTAATTGACTTTTTTCTCATTACCGTATAATACAAACTTACAATTTTAACTTTTTCTTGCAATTGTGAGCTTACCATCTCGCAATTCAGCCTTTTTTTCTCAGTATTGCGTTATACAAACTCACAATTCTCTCTTTTTTCTTGCAATGGCGAGTTTACATCTCACAATTCAGACTTTTTTTCTCAGAAGCGCATAATACAAACTAGCAATTCTAACTTTTTTTTCACAATTGCGAGTTTACATATCGCAATTCACATTTTTTCTCAGTACTGTGTAGTACAAACTCGCAATTCTAACATTTTCTCGCATTTGCAAATTTACCATCTCGCGAGTTCAGACTCTTTTCTTAGAAGTGTGTAATACAAACTAGCAATTCTAACTTTTTTCTCGCAATTGCAAGTTTACATATCGCAATTCAGACTTGTTTCTTGCAACTGCAAGTTTACATCTCACAATTCAAACTTTTTCTCAAAATAGCGGGATATAAACTCACAACTGCAAGAAATAAAGTCACAATTACAAAAACTCGCATTTCTGACTTTTTTCCTTACAAATGCGTTTACATCTCGCAGTTCAGACTATTTTTCTCTGAATTGCCTGATACAAACTCTCAATTCAAACTTTTTTTTTGCAATTGCAAGTTCACATCTTTTTTCCCCCTCATATATGAACTTGCAAGAAATAAAGTCAGAATTACGATATAAAAAACTCGCAATTCAGACTTTTTCGCACAAATGCGCGTTTACATTTAGCAATTCTGACTTTTTTCTCACAATTGCAAGAAATAAACTCAGAATTGCAAGACAAATACTCACAACTCAGACTTTTTGTTCTCAAAAATGCAAGTCTATACCTCGCAAATCAATTCAATTGAATTGAATATTACCAAATATTGTTCATTCTGTGGCAGAAACGGGCTTCCATATTTTGTAGCTTTAATGAAAATCAAATGTCGATGTCCTCTAACCTGTTAAGCCAGTGTCCAAAGTCAGGCAGGTGCGCCCACTGCACTCCGGTTTGGTTCAGTGACCTCAGCAGGCGACAACAGGCCAAGGTCAGCAGCGGGGTCGCCAGCGCCAGCCATTTCTCCGAACCCGGACTCATTCCCAGCTCCGCTGCAGGTGAAAATGATGGTCCTTCCTCTGTGCTGGAAGGAAGCAAAGGCCCCTCGTCCTCTTCCTCACCTCGATGCCTCTGTTCCCTAAAGTACTTCCTGCAGACATCCTGGAAGACGGCCAGGCACAGTGTGTTGAGCAGGAAGTACCAAGTCTGGTGTTCCTCCTCTATGAAGCTGCTGGAACCCAAACTGAGGGTGTGACCCACTGTACCGACCAGCAACAGAGCATCCAACTCTGACAGAGTCCAGTCAGAGCCCTAGAATGAGTGAGAGAGAGAAAGAGAGGTTATATTTTAGCCTTGTTTCAAACCTAGTGAGCTTCCACACTGTTTACTACTCACCTACATAGGCAGCAACTTTCTAAGGCAGAATACTAATTGAAATAGAGCCTCAAAAGTGAGTAATTTGGAGCTTTACACAGACAGCAACTCTCTCTCTATTTATAAAAGGGCTGTTTCGAATGCAGTTTGCTAAGGTGAAACACTAATAAGCCTGAAAATACCCAGAAAAACATAAGTTACTGAATGAACTAGTTTTATTAATAATTTCCAGTGCTGAATGAAAAATATGTTTAATCGGAAGCTTTCTAGGTTGTTTTTTTTCCAGTAGTGAGCGTCGGAGATTGACTTATGTTGGTAATTTTTTCTTTTTGAAAAGTCTCTTATGTTCACCGACACTGCTTTTAAATGTTTAAAAATACAGTAAAAACAGCAAAATTGTGAAATATTTTTAAAATTTAAAATAAATGCTTTCATTGTGAATATATTGTAAAATGTAATTTATTTCTGTGATGCAAAGCTGAATTTTCAGCATCCTTACTCCAGTCTTCAGTGTCACATGATCCTTCAGAAATCATTCTAATATGCTGATTTGCTGCTCAAAATTAATTTATTATTATTATCAATCTTGAAAACACTTGTACTGCTTAATGTTTTTGTGAAAAACCATGCTGTATTTCTTTTTCCATGATTCTATGATGAATAGAAAGCTCAAAAAAGGCTTATGCTCACATTTTCACTAGATTTTGATATAGTGTGAAAGAAATAGTGCACCCCAAAATTAAAATGTTCCATACAGACAAAAAGTTTGCACAAAAACACCAAAAATCAATACAAGCAGTCAGATGAAAAGCATAGAGAGAGAAATGGAGTGGAAAAGGTGAAGCGGTGAGAGTTGAAAAGGGCAAAAACCGCAAATAACCGAAACATCTGACAGTGTGTGACAGTAAAACGCCGCTGACACCAAAGTCACCAGTGTCCAACACTGTAAAACAACTCTACAGACAGCACTTTGATGTGTAGAGCCCTGAGGAAACCGACAAACACACACACACAAAGGTGAGAGAGCATGTTGTGACCGTTTCCCACAGTGTGTAAGTGCAGGGATGCTGGGAGCAGAGCAGTGTTGACTCAAAGGGAAAGTGCTAACAGCCACATACACACATTCGTTTCTCTGGGGAATAAGACCACTGGTCGATTTCTTCAGAATCCCAATCGTGCACAATGGCACGCGATCAAAATCAACCCATCTTTATTCACGTTCCTGGTCTCATTACGAACAATTCATCAATGCCTTTTATTCTGAAGACTCAAACGTTTCTTTTCAAACACAACCTTTTGCATCCAAAACTAATTTTCTTTCCTTCACAGCTGCACGGGGGGGCAAAAATATTATTAACCAACTATATTTCTGTGAACAAAATGTGAGAGGTGTTTGCATGATGTTACCGTTTTGTGGGTGGATGCCTGATCACTGCTATATGTTTTTTTTTTTACTAAGCGTAATCGAAAGCCTCATAATATCTTATTCAGTTTTGTTTCTCCAGTAAATATATCTGTCTTCAAGGGGATCGACAGAGGCGACTGATGACAGCGAAAAGAACTTAAAATACTCAGTCATTTTTGACCGTACACATACAATATCAAAATATTGTGCTTTTGTAAAATAATAAAAAAAAAATAAACAGGGTGCGCTTTCAATCATCAGATACTTTTTGTTTCTGGAAGAAGACATGCTGAGAAGAATAACCCAGAATTTACCTCAGAATAATAATGTGATGTGACGTGTAGCTTTTAAGTATTTTTACTGGAAGACAAGTTGAAAAACATGGAATAAAGGAATAATAAAAAAAATATAATATTGTATTTCTACAAATATAAATAGTGAATGTATATATGCAAAATATTACATATTACATTAAATATATATTACATTTAAAAATATGAATAATAGAATATATAATAAAATACACAATAAAAACTTAAAAAAAAAAATAGTGGAAAAACAAGCCTAATATAATACATAAAAACGAAACTATATACACACACACACACACAAAATATTAAATAAGTAAATATTACATTTATAAAAATGTAACATATTAAATTACTATAATATGACAGTACTAGTCATTTTTACAGTACACTAAAGATCATTATATAACACCACAGGGTCATTTCTGAGTTGTTATAAACTAAAGCTAAAACTATTAAAAACATTTTAGTTCACTGAAATAATGCTAAAATACAATACAATAAAATAAATCAAACCTGCTTAAAATGTTGCCTTGACAATTAATTGAAATTTGCTTAAGTTGAAGCACTAAAATGAAAAAAAAAAAAGTCTGAAACTGAAATAAAAACGAACTAATAAAATATAGAAACGCAGAAAAAAAAGCTAAATAAAAATATCAACACAAATTATTAGTATATAAATAATACTAAAATATCATTGGCTAATATCATATCCTGAGTCCCAAAAAAGTCCCACAAAAGTTTGACAGTTTAAGTGCAATAAAACATGAACGAAAACTAAATTTAGTACTCACATGCCGTGTGACAGCCGCTTTCTGTGTGTTTCAGATTTGTGCTCAGAAAAACATATATCAGAAGTTCAAACTAATGTGGCTTTAAAACGCCCCATTTCAGTGAAACAGACATGATAATCAAAACCAAACAGATGCTTTTTGGCAGAATATCTGAGCTACAAGCTGTATAGGCACAACTCTGTTCTGGAAAAGGGGGCGGGGAGCAGCAGCTCATTTGCATTTAAAGAGACATGCACAAAAACAGCGTGTTTCTGCTTTCACTCAAAATAGGCATTTTCAAAATAATATAACAAATGATCTGTGGGGTATTTTAAGCTAAAACCTCACAGACACATTCTGGGGACACCTGAGACTTATATTACATCTTGTAAAAAGGGGTATAATAGGTCCTTTAATACATGTACACACTAGTAATATAAAAAAAAAATGTCATATGTATATTCCACATTTGTGTCACCATACCAATGGTGCAGTTAGTGTTACTGCAGTAAATCCATGTCAAAGCACATAGTTTCTCATGTTTGTCAGTGCTGTTTCATCTGGCTTTATTAAACTAAATAACAGAGACATTTGTGCTTCTCGCTGGATCTCAGCGCTGGTCGCATGTGTTCGAGACCGATCAGCAAGTAAAAGCATCTGCTCACACCGCGCTGCCATTTGCGCTGAGCTGATAATTGGTCTGTGTGGTGCCATTAACGCCGTTTCATTCCACTTTTGGCACATAAACATTATATCAGACATTTATCGAACGTGTCACCATTTTATCAAGGGAAAAATACATTCTGATAATTATCGCTATCGTTTTATCGCCCAGCCCTCATCCCACCCTACTTAACTATCGGTGAAAATTCAGTCTCCCTCACATTACTAAAGTTAAATGTGCTCTTCTTCCTCCGTTCAAACAACAGACAGTATTTCTAAACCATAAACAGCATCTCAGCTACAAACCGTTTGCTGATAATGCAATACTAATTGGTCGCTCTGTGGCTGCTTGTGTGTGTGTGTGTGTCCCTGGTCATGATGGATACGACCATGTGCAGCCTTGATGTGTGTTACCATAGGGACCGGTCACATCTCACCAGTGTGACAAGGCCTCGCCACGGCAAACGACGCCATCCCATTTATCACCCGGGGCAACACCTGGGTGGAAGTCAGCCGGCGGGGGAAATGGATTGTGTAAGCAACTTGTGTTTGTGTAAACACCGTCTGGGACAAACTCGCTCTCGCTTCTCATTTCTGCGCAAACCGTCTCTCTTTACTTTTCGGTTTTTCATATTGTCAGTCCCATCGAAGGGAATATTTGGATCCACGAGAGTCTGGACCGAAAGCAGCACAAAAGCATCAGGAGTTTGTTTTCTGGGCTGCGCGTTTTGGTCTCCGATGGTTTCATCATTGCAGGAGCGAGCGCTGAGCTAACGGGGCCACGCGCGCTAATCTATATGCTAATGCAGAAACAGACAGAAATTCCCTCTGACGACAGGCTCTGTGCCTGTGTGTGTGTGTGTGTCTGACCATCAGCTCATGTGTAACTAAACAGCCTGTTTGTTTCTTTAAAGTTGTAGTATTGTACAGTGTTTTATGTTTTCCCTGAAGTCCACTTATAATGTTACGCCGTCTGCACTGTAAATGAGCATTTTCCACCCTTTCTCTGACCTGTTCAACTAAACAGTCTGTTTTTGCTGCTGTACTTTTTTGAGGTCAACATGAAACAGCATTTAGAGCCTGTTTTACTTCTGTAATGCGAGCAGAACAGAATATTCATTAAGGGAAAAAGTACTTTTATCCATCAGGCATTGAACTGAAAGTGTACAGCGTTTGTTTCATACCTGAATGTGTGTAAGCTGAATTAAAAAAATAGGTACATCTCATGGAATTTGTTGGCTTTTTGAACATAATTGGACAAGAAAACACTTATAAAATAGTGCCTATTAAAAAATGGAGTGTCTTTTTACACTAAGTGCAAACAGCCTGCCTAGTTGGCAGAGGCTATTTACACTAACTCTAATCAGTAAGAGTTAGTGTAAATATCAGTTCCAGTGGCACAGATAATAAACATGTGCCGTAGTCACTTTTGATGCAATCGACCCGGGTTTGAATCCACCTTCTGCCTAACTTTTTTTCCACCCTTTTCAAATCTTATGTCACAAAAGGCATTTATTTCCTTCATTCTTATTAAATAATCGAAAGTTGAAGATAAAGTATTGGGTAGGGTTAGGGTAGGTGTAGGGAGGGCTTACATTGTCATCCATTTAATGATTTGAATTAAAATTATAATTTACACTCCATATCTTATTATTGCATACTGTTTTATAATGTACTACAATACTGAGGTGCAGATAATTGCAACTATGTGCAATAAGTATTCTGAATAGCAGAAAATCCTGCTATTTTTACATAGTGTCAATAGAGTAAAATCATAAAAATGGAATGTCACAGAATTTGCCCAATTTGGGATGAATAAAAAAAGGTATGTCAGTAGACTTCAATCAAAACCTGATATGGACTAGTGTCTGTGACTATTAAGCTGTGAATATTGATGATTAATGTGACTATTAATCATTTAGTATACGAACAGAAACTTACAGGTCTTCAAAGCACAAATCAAAGCTTAATTTTAACTTTAAGAAATGGTGACAGAAATATATTACTTAAAGCAATGATTGTACTACTACTAGTAATACAATTATTAGTAAAACATTGTTTTTAAGGAATATTTACAAGAAAAAATATAAAATGTAAATACACAAGACAGTATTTCTGAGAAAAAAATAATAATATAATAATAATATTAATAAATAAAATAATTTCTTATAAATTCTTTATAAAATCAAATAATTAGACATACTTTTGATCATTAAAAATGAATGAAACCATTAAAATGGAAATTTTAAACAGAACTTTGCAAAAAAAATAAATAAATAAATAAATAAAAATTTGAGAAATACAAACATAAAACGTATTTCATAATGCCTTAAAATAAATTGCTGTTATATTGTGTAAGTTTTATAATTTGAATTAATTAAATATGCTTTTTGATTACTATTTTAATTTAACCATTAAAACAGAGTCTAGAGAAATCAAAACAACAACAAAAAAAGAAATTAAGAAAAATTAAAATGAAAGTAAATGGATTTTAAAATAAAATAAAATAAAATGGAATTTGGGGGAAAAAACACAAAAACAAAAACAAAAACAAAGACAAAACAAGACAAATAAAAAAAAAACAAAAAAAAAAACAAACGAAAAAGTTTCAAAAAAACTGAAAGAAAACTGAAGAAATTAAACCCAGGGCTTAAATAAAATTAACCCAGTGCTTGGATCTCACAAACGAATGATTATTTTGACATATATTGATTAATCCGACATATACTGATCATAAATTCTTTTTAAAAAGTTATTACACCCTGCCCATCCACATACACAAGTTCTGCAGCTGCCTTAAAATTTTAAGTTAAATCAACTTAAATGTACAAGTCATTTTAACTCACTACAATAATATAAGTTTAGATTATTTGTACTTTTAAGTTGATTTAACTTAATATTTTAAGGCAGCTGCTAAACTTCAGTTTTTAAGTTGAAACTGGTAAAAAAACATTTTACAGTGTGATTACTTGTATGCCACATTACAACAGATCTTTTACATTTACTGCCTTCCTAAAAATACAACTGTTTGTATTACATGTAGCATTTCAAACCTACATTTAATGTCCAATAAAATGCATACTTAACATAGCAAAAAGTATATTTTAATCAGAATTATTACGATCTGTTGTCATTTGCTTGAGGCATATATGCATACCATGCAGTGCTCCTTTAGTGAACTCAGAAACTTGCTTGCTATCAGGATGAGCGTTTATACAGAATGGAAATACTTGCAGAACATTATAACATTTACAGCTTGGCTTGTTTTATTTTTTAATTAATTGTTTGTTTGTTTGTTTGTTTTTAATCTTTTCTTTCTGTTTATTTCCTTTTGATTATAACAGAACACAGTGAATAATTCCTCACTATTTTATTTATTTATTTTTGATGTTGTGCCATAGAAGAGCTACTTTTGTTTCCACAAAGATCTTTCCGTGACCAGTATTTAAAAGAACCATTTTCTTTTCTTAGTGTGAAAAACATTTCCACAATCTAAAGAACATTTTTTGCACTATAAAGAATTTTTTGTGGAATAGAAGATTCTGTGGATGTCAAAGGTTCTTTATGAAACCATCAATGCCAATAAATAATCTTCATCTTTAAGAGTGTAAAAGGAAAAAGGCCAAAACAGCTCTTTCAGAATGGAGTGTGTTATTACATTTTGATGAAAGATTATGAAGACCTTAGGAATATGCAAATGAGCACATTTAAAAACAGATGCAGGACTGAGAGATGCGGTCTTATCAGAGTGAGAGTCACTTTTGAGTTTTGGATTATAATAAGAATCAAAACATCCTCTGAAGTGCCGAGTAAACATCTCTATTAAAAAGGATGACAGCAGCACTAATTGATCAGGAGGCAATTAATGCAGACTAATTAAACACTGTGTCAGAATTCCCAACAGCAAGGGACACAAAATACAGACACAACCCACATCTGCTGGAAACACATCTCAGCTGGAATCACCTTTAAAACAAGCACATTTCAATAATGTGTTTTGCATTTTTGCATATTATTACCATTATTATTTTCATTACCTTGATAATAGCTAAATACAATTTGAAATAATTGTTAAATAGTGTTTCTTTTGATCATAATGTGCATATATATATATATATATGTGTGTGTGTGTGTGTGTGTACAGAGTAAATAAAACAAAAAAGGGGGAAAAAATTAAATATAATTTTAAATGTTTGTACATATATATATATGATATGAACCAAATTATTTTAAATATTTTTTAAATTATGTTTTTCATTATGTATAGATAAATGTATACAATAAATATAAATATAATACAAAAATATAAAAATATAGTAAATATATATATATATATATATATATACACACTATTTAAAATTATATTTATCATTTAAACTAATATTTATTTACTAAATTTTTATTTTATTTATTTTTATAATATATTTATTCCCTATTTCCTTCCAAAAGCTTACATGTGCTTATATATATATACACATATATGATTTAATAGTTTATTATTTAAAATTATATTTATTATTTAAACTATTTTTTATTTACTATATATTTGTTGTATTTATTTTTATAATATATTATTCCATATTTAAAAATTATATTTATCATTTAAACATATATTTTTTATTTACTATATATTTTTTTTTATAATTTATTATTTAAAATATATTTATTTTAAACTATTCTTTATTTACTTCCTTTTAATCTATCTATCTATCTATCTATCTATCTATCTATATATATATACAGCTATAGTTGCAGTTAGTTATGTAAGTTAGTTATATTATAAGTTAAATATACAAGTTACTGTCATAAAAATGTGCTTCCGTTGACATTGGTCTAAGTATTACTCATCACTGCTTTTAGAATTGTTATCATTCTCTAATTTCTGATCTCAGCAGTTCCTGTAAGCTATCAGTGAGGGAGGTTAATGTCAATCATGAGCAACTCGCAGTCGCTTGACGTCAATCCCATGATTCCCTTCACCTCTGTCTCACAGGTATCCGTTGAGGGGTCACTGTCACGCATGTGGGAGTAACTCAAATTTCTGTCAAATTGGCCTGGTTCCTCGGAGAACCCATTACCTGGAGAATGAATTGGAAATACAGCCAATTGTCTTCTGGATCTGCACCTGTCAATTATACATCTGAGGCTGAAGTGCATTTCAAAGGGCCACAGCCTATTTCTCTGTGGAATTTTATTTTTGTCACTACCTATTATGTTTGTCAAGAGCACTTGCACTAAAAACACTATCAGACTGTACACAATAAATATAAAATGATATACATTTTGCTAACTATGTGTGTGTGTATATACAGATAAGAAAACATCAGTGTTATTTTAGTATTTAGTATTTTTTGGAATAATTTTCATTTTAATTTTGCTTTATAATTGTGCATTTTTTTGGTTATTCTGTTATGTGCGCTTGTCATTTTTATTAATTTTTGTTTTTAGAATTTTGCTACTTATTTAAATAGCAATTATTTAAATATTATTACATTTAACCCTTTAACTGTCACCGTCTTAAAACCGTCTGCCACTTACAAAAATCGACATCATAACATGAGTTCTGACCTTTGTCACAAAAGACTTTCTTCATTGCCTTTTTCCCTATCATGCTTTAGATATCATAAGAAATTATATCAGCTCAAAACTTAAAATCTCAAAATTCATCCTTTGAAAGGCATTTTAAAATCATATTACAAAATGTTTTCATTCATGAATTATAAAATTTAAGTCTGGATTATTTTATGTGTGTTTAGAAATTGGAGTGACAGATAAAGGGTTAAATATTCTTAAAATATAACAAATAAATATTACTTAATTCATTTCTTTATTTCAGTTTTAGTTCTGTTTTTATTTACTTATAGTAAGCATTTTTACTGTTTCAAAATGTTTATACATTGTTTTTTTATTTGTTTTTTAATTTTAATTTAATTTTATTTTTTACAATTTTGTAATTTTTTGTAATTCTGTTATGTGCTCTTGTCATTTTTATTTCTTTGAATGTTGCTTCTTATTTAAATATTTATTATAATTTAAATATTATTATATTGAAATATTCTTTTAATATTACTAATAATTAATTATTACTTAATGTATTTTTATTTCAGTTTAAGTTCAGTTTTTATTACTTTCCAGTTAGCAATTTCATTGTTTCAAACTTTTTATACTTTTTTTCCAACGGTTTTTTATTAGTTTTTCATTTTAATGTATTTTTTTTTTTTTTTTGTAATTCTGTTATGTGCTCATAATTTGTATGAGTTTTTGCTATTTAAATATGAATTATTACTTAAATATTATTATATTTAAATATTATTTAAATATTACTAATAATTAAATATTACTTAATTTAATTAAGTAAAAAAAAATATTTTATTTCAGTTTAAGTTCAATTTTTATTTCCAGTTAGGATTTTTAAAAATCTTTTTATACACCGTTTTTCTTTTTTTATATTTTTCTTTTTATATTTTATTTTATTAGTTTTTCATTT
The DNA here is from genome assembly GCF_022985175.1 of Labeo rohita. Taxonomy (NCBI): domain Eukaryota; kingdom Metazoa; phylum Chordata; class Actinopteri; order Cypriniformes; family Cyprinidae; genus Labeo; species Labeo rohita. The sequence continues at coordinate 23,756,196 of NC_066882.1, read as the reverse complement.
TAATTGAATTTTATTTTACAACTTCGTATTTTTTGTAATTCTGTTATGTTATGTGCTCTTGTCATTTTAAGTTAAATTCATTAAATGTCATTTAAATGTAATTTTAATGTCAATTAGTTTTGATTCTTTAAATATTACCACTGCTACATATTTAAAATTTAATTATTATTTAATTTTTATTATAATTTGAAGAATATTTAAATATTACGAAAAAATATACTTACTAATAATTACATATTACTTAATTTATTTTTATTTATGTTCAGTTTTTATTTATTTCCAGTTAGCAATTTTATTGTTTCAAACAATTTTTAATTAGTTTTTTGTAAGAATTTAATTTATTTTTTTACAATTTTTGTAATTCTTATGTGCTCTTGTCATTTTATTAGTTTTTGTTGTTTAAATACTGCTACTTATTTAATTATTAATTAATATTTACATTTTATAATTTTATATAATAATTAAATATTACTTTTTTATTTCAGTTTAAGTTCAGTTTTTATTTATTTCCAGTTAGCAATTTTACTGCTTCAGACTTATTTCATTTATTAACATTATTTCTGATTTGTTATTGTTGTACCAAAAACAGTATCAGATTTTAGCTTAGGCTTCACTATGTGTTTTTGTAGGCTATTTCCTATTGGGTTTGATAGCAGGGAATGCATGAGCCAAAAAAAAAAAAAAAACGCTGTCCTAACCCCAATATGCCATCACCACCGATCACATAAATCATTAGTGTGTTTTCACAAATGATCATTGCTGTCATACTCGAGTACTCGAGTGTGTGTCACTCTCTAGCACGCACAGTACATCAAACGAGCCCGAAAAATCCTGATTTCCATGATACGACCCCTTGAAGATGCCTCAGGCTGGACGATTTCTCTTTATTCAACCTGAATGCTCCTAAAACCACCGTTTAATTTAGAGCCCAACATACTCCCTGTGCACAAAACCAAGCTCTCCCACCAGAGACGGAAACCGGAGCAAAACCTGCTCATTAAATATTGAGCGTGAGTGATGCTTCAGATGACAGACAGACGTCTGGAAGGTGGAAGGTGACAGGAACTCGACTGGGAGTTGAGGAGTGATGCTGCAAAACTTTCACTCGGCTCATCTTACAGTCACTTCCTCACTTTATTTCTCTTCTCCACTGCCGCACCGCTGTCTCTCTCTCTAATGATCATTCTGTTTGTTCTCACCTCCGACTGTCAGCAATTTTCTCTCGCGTGCCACGGAAAGAGAGAGAGGGAGATCTTTCTTTCCTGTATAGAGGTAATTAAAAGAGGTGTCCTCTTCTTATCTCCTTAACTCTGGAGCAAATGCTTTTTTTATCCCTGAAAACTTTCCTTGTGCCTCTGCTGTTTGAGGAAGCCAAAACCAGATATGCATTATTAAGAGGAGTTTTTTTTTTTTTTTTTAAGTTTTAGCGACGACTCAACTGTGAGGCCAACACAACTTCTTCCTTTCTTATGATTTTGTGGGTGAAATATGTCCCAGAATGTTTTTTTTTTTTTTTTTTTTTTTTTTTTTTGTGAGACTGTACTAGTGTTATAAACTTCACTGATGTTTAATCATGACATTTCTATCCCATGATGGAAGAGTAGGCTGATCTGATGGTTATATTCTCATTTCACATTCATCATGGAGGCCAAAACAGCAGCTCAAGTTGAAACTAACAAAGACATGGTTTAAGATTGGCTCTTACATAAGACTAAGTTTCTTTCAAAAGTTTAAAAACACCCTAGATTGTTTTAGATTTTGTAGAGTATAAGATACATCATAATGCATTATAGTAATGTGCGATTATTATTGAAAACTTTCAATAACAAAGCATCTTCATCTTGATGACATAAAATGGCACTACATACAATCCTCGGCAGCTGTGATGTCTGATTGCTGGGTCTAAATTTATTTTTTGCACTAGTAATTGATTGACAGTGGTGGACTTGGGTAGCAATGTTGCTTCAGTTCTGCTGGATCTAAGCTCAGCATTTGATACAACTGACCATACTATCCTAATTTAAGTGTCATGTAGGCATCCAAGAACATACATGTTAAAATTGGAAACTTTTCTTCATCAATAGCTTCTATTACCTGTGGGGTCCTGCAAGGCTCTATTTTGGGACCGGTGTTATTTTCATTCAATAGACTCTTAAAAATAAATCTGCTTTAAAAGGTTCTTCACAGCGCTGCCATAGAAGACCCATTTTTGGTTCCACAAAGAACCATTCGGTCAAAGGTTCTTTAAAGAATCATCTCTTTCTTACTGTTTCATAATCTGAAGAACCTTCTTTCGCTACAAAGAACCTTTTGTGAAACAGAAGGGCTCTTCAGATGTTAAAGGTTCTTTATGGAACCATTTAGAAAAAAAAAAGTTCTTATATGGCATCGTGAAGCACCTTTATTTTTAAGAGTGTATGCTTCCTCTTAGTTCTATTTTTAAGAAATCTATTTTTTATTCCACTTTTATGCTGACGAAACACCCAGATATATTTGCCTATAAAGTCTGGAAATGAAAAGAATCATCAGAATGAAAAGTTCCTGATAAATCCTGATAATGTCATCCAAGATGTTCATATCTTTCTTTTTTCAGTCGACAAGAAATTAAGGTTTTTGCGGAAAACATTCCAGGGTTTTTCTCCATATAGTGGACTTCAATAGTGGCCAACAGATTGAATGCCAAATGCTCGTCTTGTCTTACTCTGCCTGGACTGTTTTTTTCTGTTTCATGACAGTTAGGGTATGTTGAAAAACTCCCATCTCATGTTCTCCCTTAACTTCCAAATTGTCCTATATCGCTGTTTTACCTTTTTTTGGTAAGGGTGTTTGATATTCTTTGAAGAAGTTGAGGGAGAAAATACGATTGGAGTTTTTCAACATAACCTAACTGTCTTGAGTCAGAATACACAGAGTTCAGGGAGAGGAAAGGAAAAGGAAAAGGAAAAGGAAAGGATGTGACGTGTGGCCAAGTATATTGAACCATACTCGGAATTTGTGCTCTGCATTTAACCCATCCAAGTGCACACAAGCAGTGGTGAGTAGTGAACAAACGCGTACACACACCGTGAACACACACCCGGAGCAGTGGGCAGTCGTATTACTATCGCTGCGGCACCCGGGGAGCAGTTGGGGGTTTGGTGCCTTGCTCAAGGGACTCACCTCAGTCGTGGTATTGAGGGTGGAGAGAGCGCTGGCTATTCACTCCCACCACCTTCAATCCCTGCCGGACCTGGGACTGGAACCCGCAACCTTTTGGTTACAAGCCCGACTCCCTAACCATTGGTTACGGCTGTCCCAAAGAAGAAAGAGAGAAGGGCAAGATGAGCGTTTGAGATTAAAAAGTATTTAAATTGTATTTTTTTAATGAAAATAACCAAACATTTCGCTAGATAAGACCCTTCTTCCTCGGCTGGAATCGTTTACAACCGCATTTGGGGTCGTTTGAAGCCGTGTTTAAACTGCATTTGGAAGTTCAAAATTGGGGCACCATACCAGTCCATTATATGGAGAAAAATGCAAAAAATGTTTCCTCAAAAACCTTAATTTCTTTGCGACTGAAGAAAGTACATGTGTTAAAGGATTAGCTCACTTTCAGAACGAAAAGTTCCTGATAATTCACTCACCTCCATGTCATCCAAGACAAAGTCGACAAAGGTTTTTGAGGAAAACGTTTCAAGATTTTTCTCCATATAGTGGACTTCAATAGTGGCCAACAGATTGAAGGTTTCAATGTAGCTTCAAAGGGCTCGACACAATCCCAGCTGGGGAAAAAGGGTCTTATCTAGCGAAACGATATATTTTTTTTTAACCACAAATGTCCATCTTGCACTAGCTTGACCTCACGTAGGCGGAAATACCTACCCAATGTTTAGAAAGCAAACATTCAAAGAAAGTCAAACAGCTTTACAAAAAAAGGTAAAACAACGATGTCGGATGATTTTGAAGTTGGAGGAGAGAATGAGATGGAGTTTTTCGCCCTACCCTACACTCTTAAAAATAAAGGTGCTTTAAAAGGTTCTTCACAGCGCTGCCATAGAAGAACCATTTTTGGTTCTTTTGGTTTCAACAAAGAACCATTCAGTCAAAGGTTCTTTAAAGAACCATCTCTTTCTTACCTTTTTATAATCTGAAGGACCTTTTTTTCACCAAAAATAACCTTTTGTGAAACAGAAGGGTTCTTCAGATGTTAAAGGTTCTTTATGGAACCATTTAAACAAAAAAGGTTCTTCTATGGCATTGTGAAGCACCTTTATTTTTAAGAGTGTACCTTTTTGAACCAGAGTACACAGCAGGCCCGGCGTCAAGGGGTGATGATCTGAAGGACCGACCTCTTGACCCCTGGAATACGTTTTTAAATGTGAAAAGCTCAATTGAATGCGATTTCAACCGAGGGGCACCGCTCCAATCTGATTTGTACCACCTCAGATTCTATTTGACCCCTTTGAACCCCCCAAAACTTGTTGATTTTAACCATTTGATGCAGACAATCACAGGTGTAAACTTTAGCCAAATAGACGCGCTCAGTGCTTTTAGCCTATCACAACAATTCAGTGTTTTCAACCACATAAAAATTATGTTTCAGACATTTAAATGAATTACTAGCAAAAAAATACATTTGGTAAATACACATTGATGTTTGTGAGTTTGTTAATGCACTGGTGTGTAAGGAAAGCGGCAATAATCCTTTCAATTAAAATCTGACAACGTATTTTATTCATATATAATAAAAGCTGCACTGAAACTGCAATGTGGGCCTTCAACCTGTTGGCTCCCATTGAAGTCCACTATATGAAGAAAAATCCAGAAATGTTTTCCTCAAAAACCCTAATTTCTTTGCAACTGAAGAAAGACAGACATGAACATCTTTGATGACATTGGGGTCAATAAACTGTCAGAAAATTTTCATTCTTGAAGTGAACTAATCCTTTAAATCACTCTTTGAATGTTTAAAAGACACAAAAAATAGTGGATGAATACTAAATTTCTTTGGTTAAATGAGAAAAAGTTTTTTTTTTTTAACTGGGAAATATTGCTAAATTCAAATCTGTCTTATCTTTCAGTGATCTGGAGAAAGTAATTCATGCTTTTATTTCTTAACGTCTTGATTGTTATAATTCAGTCTTCGCTTTCACGTCTTCGGCCGTTCTTCTGGCCTCTTTATACTGGCTACCTGTTCATTTTATGATAAAGTATAAGTGATTTTGCACACTTTTAAAGCCCTACACAGACTGGAACCAAAATATATTTCTGATGTTTCTGAGCTTGTAAATTTTCATTGTTCAGAGATCTCTGAATTCCCAAGACCAGTTGCTCCTTGAAAAAAATAAAAAATAAATAAATTTAAATAAATAAATTTAAATAATAATAATAATAATAATAATAAATGTGTGTGTGTGTGTATTTTTATTGTATTGTATTCTTTCTCTATTTAATTGTTTTATGTAATTGTACAGTACTTTGGTACACTCTTTTTTTTAGGTGCTTTATAAATTTTGATCTGATTTGATTTGACAGTTAAAGTGCTTTCTAAATACCTTCCATTTTATTTGAATCCATTAATTTGAATACTTTTTCACTATCACAAAAGATGCTGATACTGTCGAAATCTCCTACCAGAGGTAAAAAATGCTTTAGTTAATTAAAAATCAAGAAGCTGACTTAATCTTATTTTAATTCATGCCTTTGTCACGACCATCTCCTGCATTTGTTTTTCTGCATTGTGTTGCTCTCTCTCTCTCTCTCTCTCTCGTCTGTCTTTTGATAGATCCTGGATTTCTCCTCCGGCTGATGATCAAACTTGTCTCAAATAAATGTTGTTTTGATAAAGATTTACTGCTCATATTTGTTTAGTAAAGCACACACCGGTAAACAGTGTTGGTGGTATCCTGACTTTTTATTTTGTGAATCTGTTTGGGCTTTGTTTTTTCTTAAAGAGTTAGGCAAGTTTGCTGTATTTTATTTTTATTGTCAGATTAGGCTATTTCATTTTTTATTTGTCTTTTTTACTTTCCTGTTGTTTGTTATTTTGGCCTGTGGCCACCCCAAAGACATGCTCTTCCTCTTATCCCACAATCTATAATAAATGTAACAGTTTTCCTTATTTAATCTGTGTTCCTGTTTGATCCTTAATCAAAATGATTTCCTTTTTGGGGGGGGAATCCTCAACCACCACCTTATCTTTGTTATGCTCTTTAACATGCAACTATTTCTAAAAATACAGGGCATAATATCTTCAACATTTTTTTTAAGAATCAAAATATAACAGTTGTTTTAAACTGTAATAATATTTACTGTTTTACTGTATTTTTGATCAAATAAGCAAGCATATAAGACTTTTTAAGTGGGCTTATTGTCAAATCCGTCTTTGACAAAAACTCCTGTTCACACTTGACCTTTAAACAAGTAAAAGGACACTGCGTTTACAGCAAAGCCTGTGTCTAAAGTAACCAGAGAGCTTCTCTACTCGTCGCTAAATAAACCGTCAAGGATAAAACTTCAATCAGGGTTTGTTTTTGGTGTATAGACAAAATGAAAAATCCGAAACTCTGCTCGGCCCTCCAGAGACATAAAGCTGCTGTGTGTGATGCTTCTGATGTTCAAAAACGTTCTCCCATCCCAGCCTAATGTGCAGAGACGACTACAAGACACATTCACAGGTCGACTTCCCTGAAAAGTGTAAAAACTGTAAACACGATGCCAAAACATTGCTTTGTTTGTTTGAGCCACCTGACATGTCTAATTCCGTCTGTCCCACCAATGGAAGACAATGGGCAACATTACTAAACTAATGTTTCTTCACTAAATAGGAAAAAAATGCCCTATTTGTTTTCTTTCTCTGGCTCATGATTTATTTACTGGACACTGGTGATTTCAACAGTGACACGAATCCATCACTAAGAGGTTTTCAAATTCTAACCATTGCTTCAGGCTAAAATTCAAACCCATAATCCATAATATTGCTTTCTATTTTCAGTGAAAAAGTCCTTTCATCTGAATCAGGAGAGAAATATGTACCGATCAAGCAGTGTTCACGAGCAAAAACAGTCCAAAAGAAAGATGTGGGTGGATTTTGATGTCAGAGAACAACAGTGAATAGACTTTTTCACTGGAGGAAGCAGTATTATGGATTATGGACTCGTATTTTAGCTGGAAGGAATGGTTTGAAGTTTAAACATCTGAATGATGGATTTGTTTCTTTAAAAACTCACAGCTTTTTGCTTCATTGGAGTAGACAGAGCTCTTTGTTTGAGATTTCAGTACAGCAATATGGGTATTGTACTTTTTCCACCACAAATTCTGAAATTAAGCTTTATTTTACAAATATTTTGCTTCAACAAAAGCATATAATATCAATTAACAACCTCGGGGCTCACAACAGGTTTGTCTTTGAAGATTTTTTAGTTATCGTCAAAAATCAATTTCCCCACAGAGAAAACGAATGCCGTTTTTACCTTCAGAACCTTCAGTAATGTTTGCTTATTTCAGCAAACCGTTCAAGGGGAAACATTTGGTGATGTCATGGTGCAGAAACCTTTTCACTCACCTTAGTAGGGGTCTTGTTGCCGGTCGGCATCCTCCTCGCCGCCATGCTAACCAGAGCGCACGTGAAGGCGGAGGACAAGAGGATGACGGTAAACACTAGGACCCAAGGAAGAGAGCAGAGGTAGCAGGGGCCCCCGGCGGAGGTGCAGACCAGCACGTGAAGGGCCGAGCCGAACAGACACAGCAGGTAAAATGGCAGAGAGAGCAGAGATGACGCCAGCGGGACGTCCACAACAGCCTCCCTGCTCAGCGCCTCCGGCATGGCCAACAAGAGCAAAAACAGTACCTGGGAGAAAGAGAGAGAGCGTTTCAATTACACACACGTGCACACAAGGGCTCTGTTTATCACTTGTGTGAACATCTGTCGCGGGTGATGCCATCACAAACGGCCATTCGAGACCGATTGCGGTTTACACCTGGTATTAAAGCTGCTGTAAGTGATTTTCAGGGAATATCGCTCATAAAATGTCTCTGGCAGATATCGTAAAAATAGGCGTCTTGAGAAATCACACACGTCTCTGTGACAATACAAGGCACACAAAAGAATTTTAAGCCAATCAGAAATGCTCTCTGCCTGTCAGTCATTTTGCAAGTCTGGGTTTGCAGACTTTGGATTGGCTGATGTATTTAGAGGGTGAGGTTTTGGAGGTTTGGAGTTCATTGGCTAAATCAGCAAAATTGCAGAAATTGCTTACAGCACTGTAAAACTTCCTCCTCTGACCACTTCTGATTGGATGCCAGTGGAAAGAAAATAAATAAATAAATAAAATTATATATATATATATATATATATATATACACACACACACACACACACACACACACACAGTAGAGATAAATATTAGAGAACAACCTATAATTTCCTAAATGTCAAGGTCACTGCTTAGTCCTATTTGAAGTTATCCTAACAGGAGTAGAAGAGCAGTTTTTAAGCATATCTCATAAATTAATTGTATTCTGAAGACCAGTATAAAAATTTAAATGAGATATTTGAAAAAGAACTCAGAACACTTACAGATACCATCAAGTTATTGGTGTTAATCTGTAACTTGGTTCTAATTACAGTGGTTTGTGAAAGTATTCATACCCCTTCATTTTTTTTCACTTTTTCTGTTGAAGCCTTTTGCAAAACTTCTTTAAATTACTTCCCCCCCCCCCACATCCATTTACACTCCATACACCATAATGACAACGCAAAAACAGATTTGTGACAACTTTGCAAATTTATTACAAAACAAAACACTGTAATAAGTACATTGCATAAGTATTCATACCCTTAACTCAAGTCTTTCTGGGTATGATGCAATTATCTGCCATTATTCTCCTCACTGCTTTACCTCTCAAGCTCTGTCAGCTTGGATGGGGGCTGGCAGACATTTTCATGTTTCTCCAGAAATATTTGATTGTGTTCAAGCCAAGGCTCTGGCTTGGCCACTCAAAGGACATTCACAGAGTTGTCTATAATCCACTCTTGCTGTGTGCTTAGGGTCATTGTCCTGTTGGAAGGTGAACCTTCTGCCCAGTCTGAGGTTCTGAATCCTCTGGACTGGGTTTTCATTAAGACTATCTCAATATTTTGGTGCATTAAGTTTTTCTTCTACTCTGACGAGTCCCTCAGTCCCTGCTGCTGAAAAACAGCCCCACAGCATGAGGCTGCTACAAGCACACTTTACTGTTGAGATGGTACTCTACAAATGATGAGCAGTGCTTGGTTTCCTTCAAACATTATGCTTGGAATTGAGGTTCACCAGACCAGAGAATCTTGTTTCTCACAGTCTGAGAGTTCTTTAGGTGTTTTTTTTTTTTTTTGCAAATTACAAGTGTGTTTTCATGTGTCTTCACTGAGAAGAGGATTGAGTTTGGCCACATCACCATAAAGACCAGATTGGTGGCGTGTTTCAGTGATGTTTGTCCTTCTGTAAGTTTCTCTTATCTGCATAAATGATCATGGAGCTCAACTAGAGCTTCAACTTCTTGGTCACCAGTATAACAAAGCCCCTTCTTCATCAATTGCTCAGTTTGGCCAGGAGGTCAGCTCTAGGCAGAGTCCTGGTTGTTCCGAACTACTTCCATTATGGAGGCTACATGCTTTTGTGATCCTTCGATGCAGTTCCCTCTTCTCCAGATCTGTGCCTTGACGCAATCCTGTTTCTGAGCTCTACAGGCAGTTATTTTGTCCTTAGAGCTTGCTTTTCACTCTGATAGGCATTTTAAGCTGTTATACCTTTTCTGAGAGGTGTGTGCCTTTCCAAATCATACTCAATCAAATGAATTTGCACAGTTTAACTCCACTCGAAGTGTAGCAACATCTACAAGCAATATGAGTGTTCCTAAGCTAACTTTCAGGTGTCCTAGAAATTTTTTTTTTTGTAATAAATTTGCAAAGTTGTTACAAACTTGTTTTGTGCTTTGTCATTATAGTGTATGGAGAGTAGACTGATGTGGAAAAAAAGTAATTTATAGCAGTTTAACATAAGGCTGCAACATAAAACGTGAAACAAATCAAGGGGTATGAATACTTTCGCAAGGCACTGTATATGACAAACCCTATTTAACTGGTAGCAATTCTCCCACTTTCACTGAGATTGCAAGAAGGTGGACCGTTCTAAGGTGATTGAAACCCTGCAATAGGAGGATGTTCAGATAAGGGCCAAAGAGATGACCCTTTCAGCCATTGCAAGAGAAGTTGGTCATTCCAAATCTGTGATTTCTCACTAATTCATTCAAGTCCCCCAAAATGGCTGGTTGTCCACATAAGACAAATGCAGAAGAAGACAGGATAATGCAGAGACTCTCAATGATGAATCGGTTCAACACTGCAGCTGGAATTGCTTGCCAACACTATGATGTGTGATTCTTAAATTATTTCATTTGTTCCAACCCAATTCTGAGTATGTCACTACTGTACATCCCACAGTATGTGTTACAGGGAAGGGTGTTATGACTTATGGATGGCACAGGCATCTTCCCATTATTTTCTCCTCTTTTTATCACTAAGAAATCAGTGATCTACATTGCTTCTTTTGTTGCCCTTCGACTGAAAATTACAACCGCACAGTGTGGCATTGTATCCGTATTTCATTTTTGAAGTTGTGTTGTGGTACAAATAGCAACAGGTAGCACCAGTCGCTCACCGATCAAGTGCAACCATTTCACGTCATCGAAATAACAGCGCCCCACATGGTCCAAAATATGTATAAAACTATATTTTTTAAATAACATAAATCTTTTAAGGTTTTTCTACTTCATATTTCAGTAGGAGACAATATTTTCATTATGTTAAGCCATACAAGTCTTAATACAGTACACACCTCATGCTTCTCAAACACAACTGTACTAGACTAATGCAGACACATAAGCAACTGTAATCTCACTTAAACACACTCTTCATCAAGAGCGGTCAGCGTGGGTTGCACATCAACGAGGCTTTTGGAAAATTAATGATGGGTTTGTCTGCAGCTCAACATTACAACATATTTATAAACAACCCTAAAAAAGATTCACATGGAATTTAGAGGTTATTTACTAGAGAAAACCTGTCCACCGCCTAGAAACACAACTGTCAGGAAGCCTCCTGCTAATGCACGTTAAGCTTTTTTCATTGCAAAAAACTGTCGATCGCAATGACAGCCAAGAAGTGAATTCAGATATCTTGCACTCTGAGAGATTTCTGATAAAAGCTGAAGAGCAGGGCTTTAAAAAAGGACACACGCTGACGTGTCCTTGCCTCCGACTCCCAACAATGCACCGACAGTCAAACGCTCGCTTTGAAACGCACTCGCTCTTTTCTTGTCCCCATCCGGTTCACTCGCTCACGGCTGTCTTCGTTGACATCTCTACGGGATGTTACATTTGCGCTGTGAGCGATGTTTGAAAAAGTCACATGAAAAAACAAAAAAACTTTTCTCTCAGAACTTGAGATCGGAGGGTCAGAAACCGCCACGTTAATATTTAACAGAGAAAAGACACAAACTGCCGATCATCTGAGATAAAAGCTTTGTGGGAACTAGATTTAGCATAAAGGGCCAAAAGAATCAGTGAACAACGGGAGGCCGGAACACAAAATTAAAAAATCATCAGGCCGCAATCAGATATTTTGCTGAGACAGAAAAAGGAAAACAATTGACCATATTTACTTTCATAATAGGTGTTTCTGGTATTAGGCGTCATAAACTAACAACAAAAATAAAGCAAAATCTTAAATATTAATTTATTGTTTTTGAAATAATACAGTAAAAATACAGTAAAAACGGCAATATTGTGAAATATTATTAGAATCTAAAATATCTGTTTTCGATTTTATTTTATTTTAAAATTTAATTTATTCTAGTGGCACAAAACTGAATTTTCAGCATCATTACTCCAGTCTTCAGTGTCAAATGATCTTTCACAAATCATTCTAATACACTGATTTGCTGAAAACAGTTGTTCTGCTTCATATTTTGGACGAATCTGTCATACTTTATTTTCTTTTATGAATAGAAAATTCAAATGAATTCCATTTATTTCAAACAGAAATCCTGCTTTTGTCACATTGAATTATTTAAATGCATCCTTGCCGAACAAAAGTATTATTTTTTAACCAAAAATAACCAAGAAGAATAAATCCTGCAGAAGTATTTTTCATTGCTAGAATATGGCAGCTACTGCTGCAAAGAGGTTTGTCTTGATATTTATCAAAGGCTTTAATAGCTAACTGTGTTTGTGAAATTACTTTTGTTTTCAGATGACGACACCGTGCTCATTTCCACCTTTCTCTGCCCTATTTGGACAGGACTAGTTCTCCCAGAGGAGGTCAGGTCAATTTGTTTCCCAGCTGCACTTTGTGATTTCAATCCCATCCAAATTGAACACGTCTGTGTATTTCCTCACACAGCCTGTGTAAAAATTACACTGCAAATTACCTACTGTTTTTGGCAACCTCTGGAGTCCTCTAATGCTGTTCGGAAAGTAACAGCCATTGTGGTACTTTTTCACAACACTTCTCCTCGTTTATTTTGACCTTTTGTCCAACACCGTGACTAGAGCTAATTGGTGCACTTCATTATGGTGTAGACCTTTTTGCCAGCTTGCTGGGTAAAGTTGGCAAATCGGCTGTTCCATTCATCAAGCATGTAAACTCACATCCTTGCAGTCAGCAACGATAGTCTTGTTAGCAATTTGTGTTAATGACTTAAAAAAAAAAAAGCTACTAATCAAAAAATAAAAATACTAAAAAAGCGAACTGTTATAGTGAATATTATTAAATATTAGGGCTGCCCCCTAATAGTCAGCTAATCGTTAGTCGACAAGAAGAGGCTTGGTCGACCAGAACTGTACTAGTCACTTAGTCGCAGAAAAAAAATTCCACAAGAAGTGGTGAAGTCACGTAGTCAGTGACGGGCAGATCGTTAAAAGCTGGCCTTTGTGGTAATATACAGTAGTCAACATTTGAGGTGGATCACAACCTTTCATCAAAGTGGTCCTAAAACCAAAACAATACCCGTTCTAATCTTAGGACAACTGTGATGAACTTTTTTGGTCCACTTCAAATGTTAATTACTACAGTATATCGGGCAGGACATCCAAACCCTCGCCTATCATTCAACCACCTCAAATATGTTTTTTATCTGAAAGATGTATGTAGTAGCAACTTCATGGTCACTTAATCTAATGGTAACATATACAAATGTGCACTATTAAAGTGTCTGTGTGGAGTTTGGAAGCTGAACAGTAGTGCACTCACTGTATGACAGATGGAGGCGCCGGTGCGGTCACTTGCTCTTAAAATATTCCGTAAATTTTGATTATACAGATAAGAGTAATACATCTTTTGATTCTGTAAAGACTCAAAATAACAACGAAACATTGCACTTTTGTAAAATAATGTGCTAACCAGATGCGCTTTCTGCCGTCTCGGTCTCTGTAAACTTGAGCGCGAAAATCTGTATACTTGCAAAGCAAGAAAGCAAATATTCTCATATTACGTAATTACTGCAGATATGAGGAGTCAGTGTTGCCGACTTCACCTCTTAAGCCGAAAACAAAGAAAGCACTAGTTTATCAGTAAATTATTAAAACATTAATGCAGTCTCCTTGCTGCTTTTCCCAACACATTCATAATTATTAACTATATTTGCCGGTGCACTGTGGCAAGCTTTTTTAACATGCATTTGAGCGCATATTAGGCAATTAAAGGCTCATTATTATGATTTATATTATTTATTAATAAACATGTGACTAATAGTCGACTAATGCTTAAAATGAACGACTACTAGTTGACCAGAAAAATCTTTAGTCGAGGGCAGCCCTATTAAATATGCTAAATATTATCAATATTAGGGCTGGCAAATGATTAATCGCATTTAATCGCATACAAAATAAAAATAAATAATAGATAAATCGTTTGTCAGCTCTAATAAATATTATATATAATATATTATAAATATATTATAAATTTAAGCGTGCATTTCTGGAATATACATATATACACTGCTGTTCAAAAGTTCGGGATCAATAAGATTTTTTATGTTTTTTTGAAGAAGTTTCTAATTCTCATCAAAGCTGCGTTTAATAGAACAAAAACGATGTGAAGTAACATTTTTCAGTTTTAATATACATTAAATCTAATTTATTCCTGTGATCAAGGCTGCATTTTCAGCATCATTACTACAGTCTTCAGTCACATGATTCTTCAGAAATCATTCTAATATGCTGATTTATTATCAATGTTGGAAACAGTTGTGCTGCTTAATATTTGTTTGGAACCTGTGATACTTTTTTCAGGATGCTTTGATGAATAAAAAGTTAAAAAGAACAGCATTTGTTTAAAATAGAAACATTTTATAACAAAGTTTGAGGTCAGTACATTTGTATTCTTTGTTTTTTTGTTGTTGTTTTTTTATTCAGCAAGGATGTGTTAAAGGGGTCATCTGATGTTCACTTTTTCATGTTGTTTGAACATAAATGTGTGTTGGCAGTGTATGTACAAATCTGCCCTATAATGATAAAAATCCATGCAGTGGTTTTTAATTAATCTGTAAAAATAATATTCCCTTTTTCAAATCAAGCCATTCTCAGCATCTTGTCTGTGTGACATCACACCGACAGAGGCCACTCCCACGATAGTTGATTGACACGGCCGTCTTACCTTAGACCCACCTTAAATGAGCAACGATAGTCCGAACACTACTTTTTCATGCTGGAACAGGGACGTAGACAAGAATGGCTCCTAAGCGATTGAGGTGTTGTGTTTTTGGATGTAATAATGAACAATGGTCGTCATTTACTCCCAACGTCTGAGCTGCTGAAGATGCAGTAGATTACATTTGTTTGTGAAGGGAATGCATCTCCCGATCTACATTTATCCGTCTATGTTTGCGCAAATGATTTGTGATTCAGCTTCACTTACAGCAGAAGTGAGTATAAGGGGTTTATTATGAATCTCTGCAATCACCTTTCCTAATAAAGTTCTAGTTAGCAAGTTTAGCGGCTAAATGCGGCTAAAGTAAACAGGCTCGTCACTCCACAGAGAGAAGAAAGGGGCGGGGTGAGCAGAGCTCATTAACATTTAAAGCAACATCGATCAGAACAAGAAGATTTTTGCAGAGCTGATTTTGGCAAGGTGAAAAAGGTGTTTTTTACACTACCACTGAGAAATTTTAACCACAGCATGTTACAGACTTTTCATTAAGGCCCTAAATAATCACATCAACTTGTGGAAAATGGGCATCCGATGACACCTTTAAATTGATAAAAAGTAATAGTAAAGACTTACATTGTTAGAAAAGATTTATATTTTGAATAGATGCTGTTCTTTAACTTTTTATTCATCAAATAATCCTAAAAAAAAAAAAAAAAATATCACAGGTTCCAAAAAAATATTTGGCAGCATAACTGTTGCCAACATAGATTATTCTAATAATAAATCAGCATATTAGAATGATTTCTGAAGGGTCATGTGACACTTCAGATTACATGTATAGCCACTGATGTCAAACACTGTGTACCCAATCAAACTCTATTAAAATTGTGTCTACGCTTGACAAAACACTCCAAAATAATGCATGACATGACCTCATCCATAATAAAATCTGTATTATTAATAAACCTCAATGTCCGATTTCATAAGTCCTGAAGCAAAACATACTGAGAACCACAACGAAATCCAGCCCGTTTTATTTTTCTTTTTGAACATCTTATTCCACTTTAAAATTCTTCACATTACATGCTTTGCAAATGCTGTTTCCTGTTGCTTTTAATTGCAGGCCTTCAGCGCTCGACTGAATGAATTTGGTTTTATCATCCTGAACAACAGCCGCTCCATTTACATGACGAATCTCCAGAAAAGCCATTTGAAAAGTTTCATTTCAAATGTGTATTTGCTGTTGGTTTGACTCTGGGGAAGCTTTGTTATTAATTTATGTAGAATCGGCCCTCAGGAGACACGCAGAGTCTTACAGGCACCAATGGAATCTAAACGATGTTATTTCATGCGCTTAACCTCAAGAGAAGAAGACTTCACACAAGCAGACTTTACAAAGACTAGACTACCTTGAATAACAAAGAAACACATTCTGTTGGGGAAATATAGTGACTTAAGAAAAAAAAAAAAAAAAAAAAAAAACTAACAGTATTCTCATAGCTTTATAACATTACAGTTGAATCACTGATGTCACATGGACTATTTTATCAATTTCCTCACTACCTTTCTGGGCCTTTAATGTGTCAGTTGCATTGCTGGGTCAGAAAGCTCTCGGATTTCATCAGAAATATCTTAACTTGTGTTCTGAAGATGAACGAAGGTCTTACAGGATTTTTTAAAGCTTTATGGAGGAAACATTTTATAACATATCTTTTTCCAGGCCTGCAGAATACATGAAATCACACATTTGATGCATACTATACTGTGTGTGTGTGTGTGTGTGTGTGTGAGCTAAAGACCTTTTTCTGCCACAGTTCAACAGTTGTATTTGCTAAGTGCAATCCATTATTGAAGTAGTACAGTCTTCAAACAGTCGATACCTCATGTGGTCAATGAGATCTAAAGGACACAGTCTCCACTGGGATGTAGGACTGGAGAATGTCAGGTTTGAGGGCATCCAGCGGGTCATATGAAATGGAGAAACCCCGGTCTTCTTCCTCATAGAGGACTGGTAAAGATGTTCGTTTGCTGCTGGTCAGGTGATTTGTATTTTATATTTAATTAGAATCTAAGGTCTTAATACAGATGTAATTGAAAAGGTAATTGCAACTTTTTAACTCCTAAATAAGAGGTAAATAGCAAGTCTGGGATTTTTCTTTTCTCACTGTTTAAAAAAAAAAAAAAAGAAAGTCAGATTTGTGCAATATAAACTAAGAATTGGGATTAAAAAAAGTCTGAAATGTGAAATAAACGTTTTTACTTTTTTATTCTGTGGCAGAAACTGGCTTTTTGCTCAGTGAAGCTCCATTTTATTGACTCAAAATACAGTAAAAACTGTAATATCGCAAAATAGTATAAATTTAAAATAACTCAAATCTATTTGGATATATTTTTTAATTTAATTTATTCCTGTGATCCTAAATACTTCACATTATCGTTCAGAAAACATTCTAAATTTTTTTATTTTATATATATATATATATATATATATATTTTTTTTTTTTTGTTATTTTAATTCTTTAAGTTCAATATATTGGGATAAAATTGAGATAAAAAGCAATAGTGACCTTTTTACATTTTTTTATTCTGTGGCAGAAATCGGCTTCCATATTTTCGCTCAGCAAAGCTCCGTTTAATTGATCCAAAATACAGTAAAACCAGTAATATTGTGAAATATTACTACAATTTAAAATAACTGTTATCTGTTTGAATATATTTTTAAAAAATAATTTATTTCTGTGATGCAAACCTGAATTTTCTGCAGTCATTACTCCAGTGTTGAAAATATAATATTAATGTTCTTGTGGAAAATGTGTTATTTTATTATTTTTTTTTTTTTTTTTTCAGAATCCTTTGATTCTCGAATGTTCAAAAGAAAAAGTATTTAATTAAAAAAAAATAAAAAACCTTACTGACCCCAAACTTTTTCGCATTAAATATGGTATCTGACAGATGTTGATCAAATAAACTGGCTAAATAAATATAAGAAATAAATCACTATAATCTTCTATTGCACAAAAACTAAGCTGTAAAAAAATGTTTTTTACAGCCATGAGTTCATTAAGATAAGACTGCTCATATTAACAAAGACTTTTCTGCTCACTTAGGCTGCATTACATTTGATTAAAACTATAGAAAAATCAGTAAAATTGTAAAATATTTTTTACAATTTACAATCAACTCTTTTCTATTCAATTATATTTTAAAATGTAATTTATTCCTGTGATGCAAAGCTGAATTTTCAGCATCGTTACTCCAGTCTTCAGTGTTACAAGATCCTTCAGAAATCATTAAAATAAATGCAGTTTTGCTATCCTAGCTCTTTAAGTTCGATATAAACTCAGAATTGGGTTTAAAAAAAAAAAAAAAAAAAAAAAAAAAAAAGTATCAAATGTGAGATAAAAAGTCATAGTATCCTTTTTTAAATTTTTTATTCTGTGGCAGAAAGCTTCTATATTTTTGCTCAGCAAAGCTCCATTTAATTGGACCAAAATACAATAAAACCAGCTATACTGTGAAATATTATTACAATTTAGAACAACTGTTACTTATTTGAATATATTTTCAAATTTAATTTATTCCTGTGTTGCAAACCTGGATTTTTTTGCAGCCATTACTCCAGTCTTGACTATATAATATTAACATTCTTGTGAAAAATGCTACATTTACATGTTCACAAGAAAAGCATTTACACCAAAAAAAAAAAAAAAAGAGCCCAAACTTTTGAATGCTAGTGTATGACATCAATTGCACATTAAATACAGTATCTGACAGATGCTGAACAAATAAACAGGCTAAATAACTATAACAAATAAATAACTATAATCTTCTATTGCACAAAACTATCATAGTCTTTGCAAATAAACTGAGAGCTATGTATTGTGCATAATAACGGGAACATCGCTCACGCCAGGCGATTTGAAGTCTGACAGTAATTGTGTTTATTCTTGAAGGTGGTGAATTAGTTCAAAAGTGCTGCTTTGATGGCTGTAGCGGCGCAGCTTTAAAGGGATGAATTTAGAGATGCATCTTCTCAGAGAGGGTTTTAGCGTGCTGACAGTCTAATACCGCATCTACACCGCAAAAAATAGCTGAATTACGTGCTTGCAGTGCAGAGTTTGGCACGCTACAGTCCTCTAAATAAATACAAACCAAACAACCTAGCTGTGAAAAGGCAAATGTTGCAAAAAGCAAAACTTTCAAGGCCAGTATTCACCAGAATGTAAATACTAAAACTAAGCTTTAAAAAAAAAAAGACTGCTCATATTAACATAGCAAGACTCTTCTGGTCACAAGGGCTGCATTTATTGGATTAAAAATATGGAAAAATCAGTAAAATTGTGAAATATTATTAGAAATTAGAATAACCATTTTCTATGTGAATGTATTTTAAAAAGTAATTTATTCCTGTGATGCAAAGCTGAATTTTTAACATCATTACTCCAGTTTTCAGTGTCACATGATCTTCAGAAATCATTCTAATAATGTTTTTTTTTTGGATATTTTGGTTCTTTGAACATATTTCAAAATAAAGCACCGATTTACAGTGGTAAATCCACTTATCTAAAGATGTTTTGATTGGGATGTGGAGGTTAAAGGTCAGATTCACACTCCAGTGCTTAATAGCTACTGGTTAACATTATTTCCCTCCCCCAAAATAGTTGTTTATCACATATTAATAAAAGATTATGAAATACACAAAACAAACATCCTTACAGGAATAACATGTACCGATGAAACAAGAACAAAAGACCAGGAACTCGTGTTAGGAAAGCCAATAGGGTTAGTTTTGATTTCATGTTCACTTGAGGAAATAAGTAACAGTGGAAACCAAAAACCAAAACTGAAAGGCTGAAGAAATGAATCCTGTTCTCCAACAACCCACGCGAGGCTGGGTCTAAACTCTGCCGCGAGGGCTGGCGAGCTCTTTATTGTTAATTAGAGAGAAGAGAGGGACTAATTAAGCTCATAATGAGTTGGCAGGGTGAGGGGTGTAAATGAGACGAGAGGCCGCAGTCCTTCAAACTCAGACATTGATCCTCCTTCACGCCACTGTTAAGACTTACGAACTCTACTCTCAATTCACGTCTCACCGCCGTTCACCTTATTATCAGCCGACAGAAGAAAGAGAAGAGCTGATCAATCAGCCAGCAAACAAGTGAAAAATAAAAAAAAGATGGCAAATTATGCAGTACCTAAAAATGTGGGGCCAGGAAGATTTTTGTTTTGAAAGAAATTAATACTTTTATTCAACATAGCTGCATTAAATTGATCACAAGTGACAGTAAAGAGACGTATAAGGTTACAAAACATTCCTATAACATATTTGTTTTTCATATAACATTAGTTATAATTAAAAATATTCTTGAGCAACAAATTATTTCTGAAGGACCATGTGACACTGAAGACTGGAGTAATGATTCTGAAAATTCAGCTTTACTATTACAGAAATAAAAATGCATGCAAATAAAAAAAATGGTAATGATAATAATAACAGGGTTCGTACAAATACTGTAAAATGATGTTCTAAGACTTTCAAGGACTTTTCAAGCATTACTTTTTTGATTTTCAAGGACTTCAATCAGATCTCACTTATCAAAATGTCTTCGCTTTCAAATTAAAACCACGGGTAATTTTATTAAGGGGTTCGTATTTGCGTTTCATATTGCTTCAATGGTTTTGTTTTTTACTGTTTAATAAAATTTTAAAAAATCTAAAAAAAAGACTCTCAAAACCACACCGAAATCCTGATCTGAAACAAATGGTTCACAATACGTGTTCTGAAGTCCCAGACTGAATCAAATGACTTGCGAATCTGCACCAAAGACTCAACCTGAATCAAATGATTTGCGAACCCGCTCTGAAGTTCTGATCAGAATCAAATGATTCACGATCCACGCTCTAAAGTTCCAATGTGAAGCGAAAGATTTGCGAACCTGCTTCGAAGTCCCAAACTGAATCAAATGATTTGCGAACCTGCACTGAAGTCTCGATCTGAATCAAATGATTCGCAAACTTGCTCCGAAGTTCAGATCCGAATTAAATGATTCAGAATCCACGCTCTGAAGTTCCAATGTGAAGCAAAACATTCACGGACCTGTTTTGAAGATCCAATTTAAATGAAATGATTTGCGATACGTGCTTCGAAGTCCCAAACTAAATCAAATGATTTGCGAACCTGCACTGAAGTCTCGATCTGAATCAGATGATTCACGAACCTGCTCCGAAGATCTGATCAGAATTAAATGATTCGCAATCCACGCTCTGAAGTTCCAAATGTGAAGCAAAAGATTCACGGACCTGTTTCGAAGTTCCAATTTAAATCAAATGATTTGCGATACGTGCTTTGAAGTCCCAAACTGAATCAAATGATTTCTGAACCTGCACTGGATCCGAATCAAATGATTCGTGAACTGGCTCCAAAGTTCTGAACGGAATTAAATGATTTGCAATCCACGCTCTGAAGTTCCAATGTGAAGCAACAGATTCGCGAAACTACTCCGAAGTCCCTAACTAAATCAAATTATTCACAATACGTGCTCTGAAGTCCCATTCTGAATCAAATTATTCGCGCTATGCAAAGTTTCAATCTAAATCAAATAATTTCCGAAAGCGCTCTGAAATCCTGGTCTAAATCAAATGATTTGTGATATGCAATTGGGAGTGCTTTTAAACAGTGAATCACTTTGCGACGCAATGGTTTAACTAATTTGTCTCTTTTAATTTGATCTGTTTTTTGTTTTGTTTTTTTTTGCTAGTGATGCACTTGAAATGAATGATCAAAGTCACAAGTTTGAATCAATCGGAGTGGTTCCAGTGTAAATGACTCACTCAGTTGATTCAGTTAATTTGTTCCTCTTTTTGTGTCTTCAACCACATTTACACAACATTGTCAGTACTACTACTGGCTTAGCTCACTAGTTTTATGTTTTTTGTTTGTTTGTTTGTTTTTTACCAGTTTCAGTCACTGAAATAAATGAAAAAAGCATTTTGTTTTTTGAGTTGTATGAATTTTGCATGAAAAGATATTGAAGACATATAAAACATTAAACAGTTATTTCATAGATACACTGTCTTTCAATAATTCAAGCACTTTTCCAGTACCTCTTCAGAAATATTGTTATTTTCAAAGGTTTTCCAGGCCTGAAATTTCAAAAAGTAATTTCAAATTCAAGTACTTCAAGCACTTTAAAGGGGTCATCGGATGCCCATTTTCCACAAGTTGATATGATTCTTCAGGGTCTTAATGAAAAGTCTATAATATACTTTGGTTAAAAATTCTCAATGGTTTTGTAAAACAACACCCTTTTTACCCTTTAAGCTCTGCAAAAATCATCCCATTCTGGTCGAGGCTGCTTTAAACGCAAATGAGCTCTGCTCGCCCCGCCCCTCTCTTCTCTCTGTGGAGTAACAGCCTGTTTACTTTAGCAACAACTTTTAGCCACTAAACTTGCTAACTAGCACATTATTAGGAAAGATGATCGCAAAGATTCATAAAAAAAACCCTTATACTCACTTCTCCTGTAAGTGAAGCTGGATCACGAATGATTCACGTGAACATAGACGGATATATGTAGATCGGGAGGTGCATTCCCTTCACAAACAAACTTAATCCACTGCATCTTCAGCGGCTCAGATGTCGGGAGTAAATGACGACCACTACATTCATTATTACATCAGCAACACAACACCTCAATCGCTCAATCGGAGATATTCTTGTCTAACTTACATCCCTGCTCTGGTATTGAAACAAAGAGGGTGGACTGTTACAGCTGATCTGAGGTAAAACGCTCATGTCAATGAACTATGGTGGGAGCGGCCTCTGACGGTGTTACGCCACAACGACAGGCATCTGAGAATGGCTCGATTTGAAAAAGGGGATATTATTTTTACAGATTAATTAAAAACCACTGCATGGATTTTTATCATTATAGGGTAGATTTGTGCATACACTGCCAACACACATTAATGTTCAAACAACATGTAAAAGTGAACTTAGCATCCGATGACCCCTTTAAGCATTTTGTATGAATGCTTTGATAATAACATTTTACAATATTACTGTTTTACTGTATTTTTGATTAAATAAATGCAGCCTTGGTGAGCAGAAGAGGCTTTCAAAAACATAACAAAAAGTGCAGGATTTCAAATGAATGAAATAATGAATGCATTATATAGTACATTATGTACTCAAATCAGTTTACACTGTATTACTTACATTTAAAGGGATAGGTCACCCAAAACTGAAAATTCTGTCATTAATCCATAAGCAAGGTTGCCAGGTTTTCACACCAAAACCCACCCAATTGCTACTCAAAAATAGCCCAGAAATAGCCCAATCGTGTTTCAAAGGGGGGTCCCTCGTTAAAAATCACGTTCCGGGGAATAAAATATACAGTTTTTGACGGGGATCCCCTGGTAAACTCACATTTCAGGGGCAAAATATGACGTTATTAGGGTCGCTTCAACCCGTGGACATCAAAAACTACCTGCGGCAAGAGTGTAAAAAAAAAGCCCAGTTCCGCGGGAAAACCGCAGACTCGGCAACACTGCCCGTAAAACCTTCGTTCATCTTCAGAACACAAATTAAGATATTTTTGATGAAATCAGAGCGCTTTCTGACCCTGCACAGACAGCAAAGCAACTGACACATTCAAGGCCCACAAGGACATCATCAAAATAGTCCATGTGACATCAGTGGTTTAACCTTAATGTTATGAAGCTACAAGATACTTTTGTGTGCAACGACTTTATTCAACAATTTCCTCTCTTCTGTGTCAGTCTCTCTCAGTTCATCGTCTGTATATTCTGGTTCAAACAAGTAAGGCTGGGCAAAATAATTATCATCCTATCAAATATATAAATACTGGAAAAAACAGACTATGCATTGTCTCTTGAAATGGCTGCCAGTATATTATGCCAGAGATTTAACTTGTTAAATAATTAATTTCCTTAATATCACTAGTTAAAACTGCTTTCACAGGTAATTTAGTGACACATAACATACACCTTTCAAATTCATTTTGCACCAGGAAATGAGTGTTAAATGCTTTAGCTTTTGCTATGACTGAAAGTGATAGACGCGGAGAAGCACGTGTTTGAATCTGACGCAGATCTGCCAAAACCTGTCTGAATATAGATAGAATAGCAAAACCTGCTTATTAAAAATGTGAAATATTTTAAGAATGAATCAGACTGACCTTTACAGCCCGAACCTTGAATAAAGTTTAGTTTGAGTAGATGGCATACTTAATAAACTAAACCAGACAGTGAGTGACGCAAATACAGCTTGGTTTTCATTCACGTGAAATGAAATGTGGCATCTTCAGGATTAGACGGATCTCACCTGCAGTATGAAGATCATGCCCATGATCATGGAGTACATGTCGTATTTGCCCAGCTGTTTGCTCAGAGCTGAACTCATGGCCTTCAGGGCCTCTAGATACTGCTTGAGAACCTTCTTGCCCATGTTACTCAGAACCTCTGACGTGTTTCCATCCACATAGAGCTTCATCCAGCTTCCGTGAGACTTCTCCGCCACGCGAAACTGCTCGTAACCGTCCTCTGTGACAGAGAGAGAAGAGGGGAAGTACAGGAAAAAATTAACAGACATGAATAATAACCATGAGACATGAGATGAAACCAGAACGCAATCAGACTATCAATTGTTATCTGTTGTTTTCTTTATTGTTGGGGAAAAAACTTAAACTTAAACTTAAAATTAAATAAAAATACATAAAACAATTAAATACAAATAAAACAAAGAAATATAAAATTCATTTATAAACAAATAAATTAAAAAACTAATAATAAAAATCTTTACAATTACGATTAATTTATCTACTGTTAGCTATTGTTTTTTTTAAATATTATTTAGCAAGCCTGTAAGAAGCAAAATCTGTAAGAAAATAGCCATTTTAAAATTAAAATACTCAACTTATATCATAAAATACTTACAAAATAAATAAATAAATAAATAAAAACCCTTACACATTCAACCAGTTTATCTATTATCTATTGTTTAGCAATTCTGCAATCAGTAAAATCAGTGAGAAAATTAAATAATTTTAAATTAAATGAAAACAATTAGTAACAAATAATAAATACAAATAAAACAGACCATTTTTAAATTAAATAAATTAAATCAAATCACACAATGAAATAAATGCAAATAAAATAAATAAAATAAAGAATCAGTGAGAAAAAAAATAACCATTTAAAAAAAAAACTTATTGAATTAAATTACACAATTAAATTAAAATAATTACAAATACAATATAAAACAAATAAATAAAAACCAATACAACTCCTTAACTAATAAAAATCCTTACAATTAAATTGGTTTATCTATCGTTATCTATCTTTGGCAAGCTGCAATCAGTAAAATCAGTGAGAAAAAAGACCATTTTAAATTAAATGAAAACAATTAGTAACAAAATAAAATACAATAAAATAATAAAATAAAATAAAAACAAATTCTAAACCCACAAAATAAACAAATAAACAAATAAACAAACAAAAAAAAGGCATTTAAAATTAAATTAAATCAAACATTAAAATAAATACAAAGACAATAAAACATTAAAATAAATTCTAAAAACCTCTAATAAAAATCCTTACAATTACAATCAGTTTATCTACTGTAAGCTATTGTTTTAGCTATTATTTAGCAAACCTGTAAGCAGCAAAATCAGTAAGAAAAAAGACCATTTTAAGTTAAATTAAAACAATTAATAACACAAAATAAATAAAATGAATGATTAAAAAAAAATCTAAAAACCTCTAATAAAAATCCTTATGATTACAGTTTATCTATTTTTATCTATTGTTTTAAATGTTATTTAGCAAGCTTGTAAGCATCAAAATCAGTGAGAAAAAAAATACCATTTTAAAAGAAAATAAAACAACGAATAAAATGAAATACAAATAAACTAAAATCTAAAACCTCTAATGAAAATGTTCATCTGTTGTATTCAGTTGTTTATCCATTTAGAAAGCCTGTCATCAGTCAATTCAGAGAGGAAAAAGACCTTTTAGACATGTCATTTTTTTTCTGACCTTGTTGCAATACATTGCGGGATTGCCTCATCAAAGTATAAATGTGATGCTGGCCATAACAATGCGTTTTAGATACCATATTTATCTTTCATAACAGCCTTCACATACAATGCTCACTAGGTTTTGAAACAGAGCCACAGTGTTATGAAGACGCCACGAGGAAGCTGTTGCATAAGAATCAGGTGTCTGCTGGCTCTGTTTTAAAGCAGACAGACACTAAGGGCCTTCACAGCGGGATCTCAGAGTGAGCTAACAGGCACGTCTGCCTCATACCGCCCAGGCGCTTCACTACAGGACACCTCCGTCTCGCTCTGTACCTCTCTCCCCATCTCTGAGCTCTGATTCTCCACAGAGCTGACGCTGTGTAGAATGACACGCACACAACGGGAAACACACTTGACCCAAGCGTATGACAAAAACGGCTTTCTGAAATGTGTCTGAGCGCAATTTAAAATGCATTAGGCCGGCTTCTACAGTCTTGCAGCTCAACCACTGACAGTTTGTTGAGCGAGTTAGTTAATGTTAAAGTATCGACATGTTAAAATCAGCTACTGGAATAACAATGACACACAGATTTAAAGGAAACTATCGCCTTCTTGTTTGTTACAGAACACATGTTAAGTATAAAACAGATGACATGCTGGCATTGAGTCATTGTTTGCATACTTAATGTGCATCTCTGGCTTAACATATGCAAGCACACACTCTCCAAACCATGCAAAAACACACACATATGAACACATACAGGCTGCATTTTTATATGTAAAACACACTAAAAGCATGAACCTAAAATTGCATCTTTATGCAACAAGTTGCATGCAAAAAATGAATGGCCTTAAAGGAGAACTCCACTTCCAGAACAACAATTTACAAATAATGTACTCACCCCCTTGTAATCCAAGATGTTCATGTCTTTCTGTCTTCAGTCGTAAAGAAATTATGGTTTTTGAGGAAAGCATTTCAGGATTTTTCTCCATATAATGGACTTCATTGGTGCCCTGAATTTCTTACTTCCAAAATGCAGTTTATATGCAGCTTCAAAGGGCTCGAAAAATAAAAATTTGTATACATTTTAAGCACAAAAGCTTGTGTAGCACAGGCTCTGGGATGCGCGTCCACGATGCTACGAATTAGTAATGGGTCGTTCTTGAACGATTCTTTCATTTTGAACGAATCTTTAATGCGACTCGGGACGAACGAGTCGTTTGGGGGAGTGATTTGTTCAGTTGCGCATGCGCAACATCCTATTAGGTTCTGTACTGGAATTAGTTCACCTGTTTTGAGTCTTCGGGTTTTTCGAGTCATTTGTTCATCTTATGGGGCTGTCACGTGATGAACGAACGACTCAAACCCGAAAACTTGTCAGATAAAAAGTGAGGTGAGCTAATCATAGACTAAAGACCCAGGTAAACAATGAATTAATCTTTTCTGTTTCTTATGGCATTATTGTTTTGTCTTGTTTGTAGTGTAATCAATGTTTGTATAAGCAGTAGATGTGTTAGGGAAGTAACACGCAACATTTTAATTATATTTTGCTAAAATGAATGAAATGACTCGAAAAAAAGATTCGTTCATTTTGCTGAACGAGACTCAAAGGTCAGAGTCAGTAAAATGATTCCCATCACGAGAAAAATCCTGAAATGCTTTGCTCAAAAAACAATTTCTTCACAACTGAAAGACATGAACATCTTGAATGACAAGGGGGTGAGTAAATTATTTGTGAATTGTTGTTCTGAAAGTGGACTTCTCCTTTAAATACTATAACCAAACTACCTTCATATGCTAATGGCAAAACACACAAACATATCCATGAATGCATACAGACTGCACTGCAATTTGCATACTTGCATAACATACTAAAAACATGCACTTAAAATTGATCTTTATACAATAAGCCTCTTTTTTGTTTGGACTGTTTGGACGCACAAAATGAATTACTTTAAATTACTATCCAAATTAAATTAAGGGACTAATGGATGCTAAATAACTAATGGATGCTAAATTAATTACCTTAAAATTCAATAAAAATTGAAAATGCCATGGCAACTGGGGTTGTTCATAATATTTACGGCATTCAAAAAAAAAAAAAAAAAAAAAAAAAAAAATCACCCAGATAACTATAAGCACCTTTGGCATACATATACGATATGGATATATACTATATAAGTAATATGCATGATCAGTGCATTCCAAATCTGAATTCTAATCATGCATGCTACTTAGGACAGATAGTATGTAAAGCCACACATTCCTCCAGGCCATGAGAAATCTGTGAATCTTTGTTTTTGTCTTCTGTTTTTCCCAAGCGTCTATGTAGCCTTTTTTGGTGAGTGTGCATGAACCCTAAAGACAGGAAGGTGATAAACCGAAACGTGATATGCTGACGGAGATCACGTTAACCCAGAGAAAAAGTGATGAATGGGACAATTACGAAGCGTTAGTGGGTAAAACAGAACATTAGAGGCGTTTTCCCATGAATCTATTCTCTTGTGAATGAATTCACTTTGCTGGAACGTTTATCTATTGTCATAACACAAATAAGCAAGGCTGTGATTAATCAATTATATGATTATGCTGAATTAGCTCATGAATCCATGTCAGCTGTTACGCAGTGTTATGACAGTGAAACATAGCGTTATTTCCACAGTATCAGCTGAAAGTCATGCATATTAGAGCTGCGAGATACATAATAGTGTTACGGAAATGAGAAACCTTGGCCTGTGAGGATGATTCTCAGAAAATGGTCCGTCCTCTCTTAGACACAGCGGCGTCAGCTTAATAATGAAAGTTTAATTCACAGCATTGATCACAGAGGAGGAGAGTTAGAGAAAAGCCAAATGGAGCATCCGCTGGGATGAGCCTCTCCTGCTCTTGGAATAATGGGGATTATTCATGAATATTTACGGCTGGAAGTAAAAAAAAGAAAACAAGGAACAAGTAGGGAGAGAGAAGCTGACAGACAGAAAGGGAAAAGGAAAGGAAAGGATGTGACGTGTGGCCAAGTATGGTGACCCATACTCGGAATTTGAGCTCTGCATTTAAGAGCAGATCCCCAGTACCAGCAGCCCTCATGCAGCCCCCAGACCATGATGCTACCACCACCATGCTTGACTGTAGGAGAGACACAATTTTCTTGGTACTCCTCACCAGGGCATCATCACACATGCTGGACACCATATGAGCCAACAAGTTTATCTTAGTCTCATCAGACCATAGGACATGGTTCCAGTAATTCATGCTCTTGGACAGGTTGTCTTCAGCAAACTGTTTGCGGGCTTTCTTGTAAGCCAGCTTCAGAAGAGGCTTCCTTCTCGGATGACGCCAATGCAAACAGACTTGTTGCAGTGTGCAGCGTATGGTCTAAGCACTGACAAGCGGACCTTCTACTTCAGCAATCTCTAAAGCAATGCTGGCAGCACTCATGCATCTGTTTTTTGAAGCCAGGTCCTGCACCTGACACACAGAACGACCTTTGCGAGGCCTATTCCGAATGGAACCCGTCTTGGAAAAACTCAGTTTCAGGTTGTTACTGAACCTCTTATAGCCTAGGTCACCTTTGTGGAGAGCAACAATTCTAATTCTCAAATCTTCAGAGAGTTCTTTGCCATGAGGTGCCTTGTTGAACATCCAGTGGTCAGTATGAGAGAACTGTACTCAAAGCACCAAATTTTAACTGCTCTAATACAAGATACACAACTTTGTATGGTCCTGTCAAGCACACAAAAACATGAACATGATGAATAGGACAGGTGGCTTTGCATGGTTAAATGACATAGTGCTGTTATCATTTAGGGTATACTCACTTTTGTTATTGCTGCTATTTTGACAATAATGGCTGTATGTTGAGTTATTTTCAGGGTACGGTAAATATACACTGCTATACAAGCTGCACATTGACTACTCTAAAATAAATCCAAGTTTCATTTCTATAGTATTGTTCCTTAAAAAAAATATACTAAAAATGTTGCTGAAATGTGAGGGGTGTACTCACTTTTGTGAGATACTGTAGATAGATAGATAGATATATAGATAGATAGATAGATAGATAGATAGATAGATAGATAGATAGAAAAATAAGAAAAACAGTCAGAACTATAAGTTAGAGACACTGATGGACAGATGGGCGGACAGTGAAACGGACAGTCAGAGACATCAACAGACATTTGGACAGACAGTGAGATGGATGGACAGACATCCGAAACATCGATGGACAGATAAGCAGATAGTGAGACAGACGGACAGGCAGTAAGACAGTGAGATGAACGGACGGACGGACGTTGGACATAGGTACATAAATCAGAAAAATAGTTAGAACTATAAGTCAGAGACATCGATGGACATTTGGGCAGACAGTGAGACGGAGGGACAGACATCAGAAAAGTCGATGGACAGATGAGCAGATATTGAGACAAATGGACAGACGGGAAGACAGTGAGATGGACGGACGGACGTTGGACATAGGTCCATAAATCAGAAGAAGTCAGAGACATCGATGGATGATGGGCAGACAGTGAGACGGACGGATGGACAGTCAGACAGATCTGTCTGACAATATCTATATGATAGAACCACAGACAGAAAAACAGAACTACAGACAGAATGATATAGACATGACAGAATGACAGACAGAACACAGAACGAGAAAGAATTGCAGAACAATAGAGAGAACGATAGACAGAATGATGGATAGATAGAATGACAGAAAGAGCGATAACTGAACAGAAAGATAGAACAGAAAGAATCACAGACTGACAGACATAACAAGAAAATGAAAGACAGAATGACAGACAATGAAAGATGGACAGACAAAACCATAGACAGAATGACAGAACAGTAGACAAACTGACAGACAGAACAACAGAGCAATAGACGGATGGAACAACAGACAGAATGACAGATAAATGGTTATACGGACAGATAGACAGAAAAACAGACTGTCTGACAGACAGAACACAGAATACAATAGAATAGTAGAACAACAGACAGAACGATAGACAATGACAGATAGATAGAATGACAGAAAGAATGATAACAGACAGATAGACAGAACAACAGACAGAATGACAGAATGACAGACATAACAGAACGAAAGACAGAAGGACAGATATAATGACAGATGAATTGACAGAACCAAACAAAGAAGGGCAGACAAATTGAGAGAATGACAGTATGACAGACAAAACAACAGAACGATAGACAAAATGATAGAACAATAGACAGGACAGACTGATAGACAGAGTGACAGTATGACAGACAGAACGATAGAAGGATAGATAGGACAACAGACAAAATGACACTATGATAGACAAAATGATTGAACGATAGACAGGACAACAGATTGATAGAATGACAATGATAGACAGAACGACATATAAAAGAACGATCAATGGATCAATAGAACGACAGACAGATGGAAAGGTAGACAGAAATACAGACAGACAGATATATAGACAGACAGGATGGATGGACAGACAGATAGATAGACACATAGATATATAGACACAGACAGGATGGATGGACAGACAGATAGATCATTCTAATGTTGCAACTCTATGTCTCAGACACAAACATTTGAGCCTCAGTTTTGTGTGTGTATCAGGAACAGATCGGACTAGTGCTGACACACACGCACACACACACACACACACAACAGACGGGAGATCAGTAGAGCTCTTCAAACAAACCACAGCACACAGCAGGACCTGTGTGTGTGCATATGTGTATGCGTGTGTGTGTGTGTGTACGGCAGAACAGTGTATCTGCATCTGGTCAGTGCAGGATTCTGGATGATCCTGTCATGATGACGGATGTCTCCTCACACATCAGCCTCTCTGAGATCCCCTTCAGGATGGCTCCGTCACCTTCCATTAAAATGCCTTTCAATAAACCTTTGAACGAATTTGATGGTGGAATTATCACTCATTTGTGTTGATGATGGTCTGTGAAGATCCTCTCTGGTTTAAGTGGATCTGGGCTTTTATTTGCTCAGCTATATTAATAAAGATCTGAGTGTGTGTGTGTGTGTGTGTGTGTGTGTGTGTGTTTGTGCGCACGCTCTGGCTATGCTTAATAATGAAGTTCAGAATGCATTCTGGGTGAAAGTGCTGAAAATAGCACCAAGGGAGACACCTCTGGGTGTTTTGAAATGGCATACATACAGCATGTATGTGTACATAGTGAATAAAACACAGATGACATCCTGGATTTACCAAAATGTGCAGTATAGTTACATAGAAAATAGTTATAAAAGCAATGGGTTTAAAATACTAACCTAACTATTTTATTTTTCAAGATTTAAAAACAAATGTATGCTAGTATGGAGATTTAGAGCACTGCCTCTGCTTCATACACACACAGGGAAAAGCAGGTCAAGATCTCTAGTGTGACTCAGGTTTCTGCCGCATGTTGCATTTTAATGGTGTGCCGTCATAAGCTTCAGCTCTCAGCGTGTTACCGTGGGAAAAGTGTTATCTGGAGAAAACCTCCGACGTCTCGCTTTCAGGTCAATGTGCTTAGAAAAACTCTGATGAATGATTCTCCCCTTAATCACAATAATTCATCTACAATTTAATTAAGTGCTTCATTAGGCTGCAAAAGCATGATGGAGAAGTTTCTACATCCTAAAGAGAGCAAGACAGACTCGGGTGAAGTGAGGTAATATCTGCCTCACACAGAGACTGAAGAACTGACCTCTAACAATCTCATATTTTTGAATTTCCTTCAGAAAATGGAAGGACGAAAGTGGGCTGTGGCGGTATGTCATCCTCATCAATCAGATCTTAACCTCCACACGCCTCTCGAACCTTCACTTGAACTCAGGTGAAAGAAGAGAAATTCAATATCTAATGCATATTGTAAACAAAAAATGTCACGAGTTGGTGGAAATCGTAAGCATTGATATGACTGGCCGGCTTTACGCAGTTTCCAGCCATTAGAGTGCACAGGTTTACATCAGAATGTAAGGAATTTCAGGAGGAACAAAAACTATGGGAATTTTTTATAAACACAGACAGACAGACAGACATAGATAGATAGATATATAGATAGATAGAAAAGAAAAATAGTCAGAACTATAAGTTAGAGACATTGATGGACAGATGGGCGGACAGTGAGATGGACGGACGGACAGTCAGAGACATCAATGGACATTTGGGCAGACAGCGAGATGGACGGGCAGACATCGGAAACATCGATGGACAGATGAGTAGATAGTGAGACAGACGGACAGACGGGAAGACAGTGAGATGGACGGACGAACGGACGTTGGACATACATAGATAGATAGATAGATAGATAGATAGATAGATAGGTGGTTAGACAGACTGGCAGACAGGCAGACAGACAGACAGACAGACAGACAGATAGATAGATAGATACACACACATAGATAGATACACACACATAGACAGACTGACAGATGGACAGACAGACAGACTGACTGACTGACTGACAGACAGATACACATAGACAGACTGACAGATGGACAGGCAGACAGACAGATGGACAGACAGATGGACAGACAGACGGATAGACAGACGGATAGACAGGCAGACAGACAGAGAGACAGACACACACACACACATAGACAGACTGACAGATGGACAGACACACACGTAGACAGACAGACAGACAGACAGACTGACAGACAGATGGACAGACAGACAGACAGACACCTAGACAGACAGACACCTAGACAGACAGACAGACACATAGACAGACTGATGGTTAGACAGACAGACAAAGAGATATAAGTATAGATAGATAGATAGATAGATAGATAGATAGATAGATAGATAGATAGATAGATAGATACACACACATAGACAGACTGACAGATGGACAGACAGACAGACAGACAGACAGACTGACTGACTGACAGATACACATAGACAGACTGACAGATGGACAGGCAGACAGACAGATGGACAGACAGATGGACAGACAGACGGATAGACTGACAGACAGGCAGACAGACAGATACACACACATAGACAGACTGACAGATGGACAGACAGACAGACAGACAGACAGACAGACAGACAGACTGACTGACAGACAGATGGACAGACAGACAGACAAAGGAATAGACAGACAGACACCTAGACAGACAGACAGAAAGACAGATAGACAGACTGACGGTTAGACAGACAGACAGAGAGATATAAGGATAGATAGATAGATAGATAGATAGATAGATAGATAGATAGACAGACAGACAGACAGACAGATAGACAGACAGACAGTTAGACAGACTGACAGACAGACAGACAAATGATAGATAGATAACTGATAATAATTTCATTAAAATTTTATTTAACAATAACTGACACATGCATTAAAAATAGAGTTCTATTCAACAGTGTTACCAATAAACATTATTAGTATAAAAGAAAAAGATTTAAAGTAAAAGGTTAAATAAACATGCATTAATAAAAAGGCATTTGAAAAGTAGATCGCCACCTTCAGCACATATATAAAAACAGCGTTTACATACAGGCAAATCACATTTTAATCACGTCACATGTTCTCATTCAAACAGCATGGGCCAGCTGTGAAGAAAATACGCTCTGCCGGCTTAGCATTTTCTTCCCCCCATAAAAGCGGATCCTCATCCGGTGGGATGCATCAGCATCTGTGCAACCGCTCGTGGATTGACTTTGCTGTGCGCTAATTTGAATGCCAATCTATTATTGTGCAAACAACAAATTTAGATTCATGCAAATAAAAACAAGAAGAACTTTTCTGGTTGCTTTACGTGTCAGTCAAACAATCTCTTCCTGCCTAAGTGAACAGTTCATGGCCAAAATAAGCTGTGAATCAGATTTACAGCAACAGTCAAAATGTCTGGCTCCACGAGACACACACTTCCAGAAACAGCAACACAAGTCTGTGAAAATGTCAGCAGACATCACCATCAAACACTCTAACCCTGTATAAACACGCTCACACCTCATAACCCAGCAAAATCCTCAATACTGTAAGATGTGAGAAGTGAATGAGCCAGAGATGGATGTTCGTGGGAGGCCAGAAATCCCGCTGAGATAAAATGCAACCAAACCGCTAAAGAGACAGCAGAAGACACAAACACACAGAGACCCAGGCTTGGGCTAAAGGGTATGAATTCTCTATTTCTATGGATTTAAAGTGCTCTAAATGCCCAGTCATGCCCGTGTACTCAAACTCGTGCTCTTATGTCGGGCTACTGACAGCATTTCATGAGCTTGATACTCAAGCAACCAAACAGGAAAACAAAACTGAACTGGATTGAAAGCTAAAGCATACAGAATACAAGACTGAAGACTGTTGCCTTTTTAGCCCTAGATAGTAGCCAGCTGTAGTGGGAGTACTTGTGAGACCCGTACTATGTTATATTAGTACTATTCAATAATATTTTAAATTAGTTTTTATTTTATTTTTTATTTTTTCAGTTATTAATTGAAAATTAAGTTTTAGTAATATTGTCACTTTTGTCACTTTTATTTATTTATTTTTTTTTTAATTTCAATGTAGTTCTTTTTTGTGTATGTATATTTCACTAGTTAATTTATTTTTTATTTCAGTTTTAATTTTCATTAAACTTAAAAACTAGTTAAAGCAGTAATGAGTTAGGAAACTACTTCAGGAGCTACCTGAAATAAAATGTTATGCAATTAGTTATTTAAATTGGAATTTAATTAATTTGAAATTAATTTGTTTTTTGAGACAATATTTGAGTGTTTCTATTCATCCACTTATTCATCAATTTTATACATGTATTTATCAGTCCATTCATTTATACATCCATCCATCAATTTTATATGTACGCATCCATCCATCCATATTATACATGCATCCATCCATCCATTTTATACATGCATCCACACATCCATCCATCTATGCCTCCATCATCCATCTATCCATTTTATACAAGCATCCATCCATCCATTTACACATCCATCCATTTTATACATGTATCCATTCATACATCCATCCATTTGTTTACATGCATCCATCCATTTATCCATCCATCCATTTTATACATGCATCCATCCATCTATCCATCCATTCATACACACATCCTTCCATCATCCAACTATCTATTTTATACACTCATCCTTCCATCCATCCATCCATCTATTTATTTATACATCCATCCATCTTATACATGCATCCATCAGTCCATCCATTTATACACCCATCCATTTGTTTACATGCTTCTATCATCCATCTATCCATCCATTTTATACATGCATCCTTCCATCCATCCATTTATACATGCATCCATCAATCCATCCATCTATACATCCATCCATCCATCTATCCATCATCCATCCATCCATCTATCCATCATCCATCCATCTTATACATGCATCCAGTCCATCCATTTATACATCCATCTATTTGTTTACATGCATCCATCCTTCCATTCATCTATTTTATACATGCATCCTTCCATCCATTCATTCATACATGCATCCATCCACCCATCCATTTATACATGCATCCATTCAGTTACACGTCTATCCATCCATTTTTTACATCCATCCATGCCTCCATCATCCATCTATCCATTCTATACATCCATCATCCATTCATTTATACATGCATCCTTCCATCCACCTATCCATTCATTTATACATTCATCCATTAATACATCAATCCATTCATTTAACATTTAACATTTATCCAACTATTTTAAACATGCATCCATACATCCATCTATTTATACATGCATCCATTCCATACATTTATACATGCATCTATCCATCCATTTATTTATACATCCACCCATTTTATACATGCATCCATCCATCCATCCATCTTAATCATGCATTAATCCATCCATCAATTTATATAGCCATCCATCCATTTATACATGCATCCACCCATTTATCCATTTATGCATGCATCCATCTATTTTATATATGCATCCATCCATTTACACATGCATCCATATATCCATCCATCCATCCATCTATATAGGCACACGATCACTTAGCGCCTTGTCTACAGAAATTATCAGCTAATCTTTGCTTAATTATGTCCAGTCTCATTTACAGACCTGTATCACTTCTGCATGAATTTTATATCTGTTGCACATAATAAAAAAAAATCAGGTAATTGCATTAGGCTTCGGGGCTTTCAAATCTCAGTGAGGTTTGCTTGTGGACAGCTCAGAATCTGAATCCTTCAGAGCAAAGCCTGCCTCCAAAATAATGTTCAGGACCTCTACAATAATCTTAATCAAATAGAGTGGTCCTGACTGAATATCTTTTTGGAATATATCTTTCCATCTTTTTGAGACAATACCTAAATGCTTCAGTTCAAACACAAACTATAGAATAATGAAGTGGGAAATCTCTTGGGCCTTTTTTAACACTTCACACATCTTGATTGATCAGACCGCTATCTGATTGGCCCCACACTCCATTTACACTTGGCCTCCACACAATGGAAATCCACAAATCCTGTGCTATATGCAAATATAATGCAATTTTCATCACACTAGTGCCAGTCAGCAAATTTTTCTGTTGTATGCTCTCTTTGCATGGCAGTTAGGGGCTTAAGGTACATCCGTGAGTCTCATCAATCATTACTAATTAACATGTGGATTGTGAGGCTCCCAAACTTCCACTGCTGCTGACAACGCTCCATCTGGAAAGAGCAAAGTTTACATATCTGTCTGAACAACCAGATGCATTTTCAGTTGGCAGACCTTGTATACATCTCACACCAGATGTGGCTATACTGCTATCAATCTCAAATGTGTCTTGGGACCTTCCGACTTTGGACAGATGTTACAAAAGTTTGATCCACTTTGTAGCTTTTTCTGGCTAATAAGTAACCACGGAGACCATTGTACCAACATATAAAGTGCCCAATTACTTGTTCGACACCTGGGCACCTATCAAATTGCTGTTTGTGTTTGAAAAATGCATCACATGGTTTGTGGACCGATCATGGTTATGTGGGGATGCTGTTTCATGCATTGGCGTTGTTCTACACATGTGAACTCACCCTTGTGGAAGACAGGACTGCTGTCCTGTAGGAGGCGGCTGAGCTGGTGTCCGTTGATCTGGAGGATGCGTAGCTGTTCTCTGAGCGATAACTCCTCAAACACTGCTGGAATCAAATTGCCCACACTGTTCTTGGAGATGGGTAACCCCAGACCCAGGGCAAGGGTGGGGGTCAAATCTACCTGCTCCAGGACGGCCGGCTCCTCAAATCCCGCTGCAATGGCAAGATATTTGTCATTAACCACTCAATGGTTTTAAGACTTTGAGCACATTACTGTTCATGAGATGCAATTTTTGAAGTTTTACAAGAAAGTCAAATAGCAAAATACGAATAATCTATCTATCTATCAATCTTTATATGTCTATCCATCCATCCATCCATCCATCCATACATCTGTCATCCATCCATTTATATATCCAACCATCTTTTTTAAATCCATTCATCCATCCATCTTTAATTCTATTTATCGTCCAATAAAACATCCGTCTATAATCCATCCATCCATGCAACCATCCATCCATTTTTATATCCATAAATCCATTTATACAACCATCCATCCATTTAGACATCTATCCATCCAACCATTTATACCCCCATCCATTCGTTCATCAATTTATATCTAACCATCCTATCTTTTTATACATGTACATGTATCATCCATCTGTGTATCCATTCATCCACACATTTATACATCATCCATCTATCCATCCATCAGTACATCCATTCATCCATCTGTCTACCTATCATCCATCCATTTAATCATCTATTATCCATCCATCATCAATTTATATATTCATCCATCCATCATCCATCCATTCATCCACCCATCTATCATCCATCCATTTATCCATCCAAACCATTTATACACACATCCATGTCTATTTCTCCAAACATCTATCCATCCACTCATTCATCTGTCCATCAATCATCCATCTCTTTATACATCTATCTATCCATCCATCCATCTGAACATCCATCTGTACATCCATTCATCCTTCCACCTATATATCGGTCTATTTATCTATCCATCCATCCATCCATCCATCCATTTATCTATCCATCCATTTATGCATCTATCCATCTATCAACCAATCATCCATCTATCCATACATCGATCTGTACATCCATCCATCCATCCATCTATATATCTATGCATCCATTTATACATCTATCCATCCATCCATACATTCATTCATAAATCCATATATCCTTCCATATATCCATTCATCAATTTATATATTCATCCATCCATTTATACATCCAACCATTTATCCATATATCCATTTCTCCATATATCTATCCATCCACTCATTTATCTGTCCACCCATCTTTCATTCATCTATCTATCCATCAATCATCCATGCATTTAAACATCTATCTTTCTTCATCTATCTATTCATCAATCCAATTATCCATCCATCCAACCATTTACACATCTATCCATTCATCTATCTATACATCCATCCATCTATCTGTACATCCATCCGTCTGTACATCTATCATCTATCTATTTAAACATCCATCTGTTCTGTCATTTGTTCATCCATCCATCCATCCGTTATTCATCAATTTATACACCCATCCATCTATACATCTATCCATCCACTCATCCATCTGTCCATCCATCCATTTATCGATCAATGTATACATCAATCCAATCCATTCATCCATCAATTTATTTATATTCATTCATTTATCCATGTACATCTATCCATCCATATATACATCATCCACCTATCTATCGATTCATCCATCTATGCATCAATCTATTTATACATCTATCATCCATTCATCCATCTGTCCATCCATCTATCTTCCATCTATCCATCCATTTATACATTTATCCATTAATCCATCTGTACATCCATTCATCCACCTATCTATCATCCATCCACATAAACATCCATCTATCCTTCCATTTATAAATCTATCCATCCATCTAAACTTTCTGCTACTTTTGCTCTAGCACTGTTCTGCAAACTAACACCCAGAATAAAGACATATTTACATATTAATTCATGAATGCAGATTACTTCATCTCTAGCAGGAAGCTGATGATCATAAAAATGATTTATACACGCTAAATCTATAATATATTCCTCACATCAACAAGACAGACATCAGCGTTTGATTAAGTCAGTGCTTCCTACGCTGTGCTACTAATGAATCTGTAGCGCCAACTCAAAAATACATCTATAATTTAGCTGAACGGCTGTGCACAAAAATAAACACATATCCTTTAAAAGAATCAGTAAATCAGTTGTTAAATCTGAGTGAATTGAGTGACTGGTCTGAATTGTTACAAAGGCTCACTTTGAAATGCAAAACTCTGATGTAATATATGAAGATACGAAGGAAGTCAGTTCAGGTCGCGTTTATGCATACGCAAAAAAAAAGTAAAAAACAAAAATTTAGCTCCTTATTAACAAGTCTGCCATATCTCTCCGGATGGCACTGGTTTTACCTGTGGCTACAGCGGTATGATGGACGATGAGATCAGCGTGAAAGCGGCGCATGCAGCGGGTGAGAATATGAGCTCATCTTTAAATAAAAACAGCGTGCTGCACGAGAAAGCTGGTGTGAATGCGTGTGTGTGTGCATGCGTGCGTATAAATGAGTAAGAGATCACAAAAATAGATCAGGCAGGAAAAGAAACAATTATCACATTCACCCTGACAGTCTGGTGTAGACAGATGCTTCACCACTCCACACTTTCATTTAGGAGAGAAAAAGAGAGAGAGTATATAGGGATGGGTGGAAGTGGATAATGAGCATCTCTCGCAGATTTTCACACTCAGGGGCGCGAGTATACCGTGTGCGTGTGTGTGTTTATCCACACGTGGTTATGAGCGCATCATGTGCTCGCCACATGTACTGCGTCACACGATCAGCGCGACAACCGCTGCGCCAGCTCTGTGTGTGAGTGTGTGTCACAATCAATTACACACTGGACTCAATGCAAATTAATCCATTATAAAACAGTGGGGAAAAAATGAATTAATGCTTTATATTATTAGACAGAGATGAATCAGTGGGTAATTTAAAACCCTCGGGCCGTAAAATTATCCACCAACTCACTGCAGAATTCCTCTAATGCAATCAGACAGTCACAGACATTTGTGATTTAAAACATGAGTCTAGGTAGGATATGTAAGAAAGAGCACATATAGAAAGCCTTACAGTAGAAAGTTTGGCGTCAGTAAGATTTTTTTAAGAAAATGATACTAATTCAGGAACATGCATTAAACTGATCAAAAGTTATAAAATGCATTTATAATGATACAAAAGATTTCAAATAAATCATGTTCTTTTGTACTTTTTGTTCACCAAAGAATCCTGAAAATATTTCAATAATATTTTTTTTTTACCAAAAAAAAAAAAAAAAAAAAAAATAATTCTAATACTAATACTAATATATATATATATTAGTATTAGTATATATATATATATATAATATATAATATATAATATATAATATATAATATATATATATATATATATATATATTACTATTATTATTATTATTATTATTATTAGCATATTAAAATGATTTCTGAAGGATCACGTGACCACTGAAAATTCAGCTTTGCATTCACAAGAATAAATTACATTTTAAAAGGCATTTAAATATAAAAGTTCTTCTTGTTTAGACTATGATCATTTTAGACATGTAATAATCTAATAAACATTAAGGATTAATTCATATTTAAATACTATACATTTTTTAAAATAAAATTAAAATGTATTATACAATATAAATAATACAGTTAAAAATGTCAATTAATTAAATAATTAATAAATCAATTTTCATTAAAATCCTTCTTGACACTTTCAACAATGCCTAGAAAAAAGGCTACGATATCAGTATGATCTTTTTGATACTAATTATTCAGCAAGATGCATTAAATTGATCAAAAGTTATGTTAAAGACATTTATAATGATACAAATTATTTCAATTTTAAATAAATGCTGTTCTTTTGTTCTTTCTGTTCATCAAAGAATCCTGAAAAAATGCAATAATATTTTTTTCACAAAAAAACAAACAAACATAAAAAAAAATAAATAAATAAAAATTAAAAATAGAAAAAATAGAAACAGTTATTTTAAATTGTAAGAATATTTTACATTATTACTATTTTATATATTTTTGATCAAATAAATGCAGCCTAGGTAAAAAAAAAAAAAATCATACCCATAAAATCTCACTTATAAACATTATTAAATATTACTAAACATGATTAAAGTGATGACATACTTTGAAGTAAAGTAAAATTTTACAAAAAATAAAATGTACTTGATTTTATCAGACATGAATTGACTGGATTGAAAATTCAACATTCTAAACCAGCAAAAAACAAAGCGTACTGTAAGTTTTATTAAATTAATGCCAACCAGCATTAAATTACTAATTTACTAGGACCAGGGAGGGTGGAAATGCTCTAAATTTTGTCTGTTTCTAATACAAGAAACCTTGACTAAAATTGGGGAAAAATAAAAATGCAATAAAAGAATGCAAATAATTGCAAATGTGCAAGCAAAAAAAGGTGTGAAGCACATCGGGCTCTTTTTTGTGAAATAATTGCCCTTCATCAGTACTTTGGGGATACACTCTTGATTATGCAAAAAATGTCTAAACTTTTACACATATTTTGTGCTCTCGCAAATAATTTAAAATGCAAGAATGGTTGAAATAACTCCCAAACAGATGAACAGAAGCACACAGCTTTGCACATTCTAAGAATATCTTGCAGTCATTAACGCTGATCTGAAAAATGCAACTGTTTTTGATTTAAGCATTGTTCTGTGTTGTGCGCTTACACGCATCGCTACAGAGTTGCTGAAACAGACCTTTGATTCTGTGAGAGTCAGTTTTGTGTACAGAAGCACTACTGCAGCTTCCCGTTTCTTGAGCTTTTGCAGCAAAAGGATAAATAACATCATTAACTCATGCATTCAGCCCTCGTCTTTTACAAAGACATTAATTTTCTTAAACGCATG
The DNA here is from genome assembly GCF_022985175.1 of Labeo rohita. Taxonomy (NCBI): domain Eukaryota; kingdom Metazoa; phylum Chordata; class Actinopteri; order Cypriniformes; family Cyprinidae; genus Labeo; species Labeo rohita. The sequence goes on along the minus strand of NC_066882.1, from coordinate 23,713,477 downwards.
TGTGAATATGCTGGTTGTTATTTGTCAGTCTGATTTACAGCAAGATAAAGATGAAAAATCATCACCTCAGTCACAGCAACTCTCTAGGGACTGATTTACAAAAATGTTTATTGTGCGCAAAGCTTCTTTGCAGGAGACTTAGAGTCCTTGTTTAGCTGGGATGTGTGTCATACGGCAATTATTGGATATGGCTCATCCATTGTGGGAGGAATATTGTGTATGGATTGCACTAAGTCTGGCCAATACGCTTTATTAAAGAAGCAAGACAAATATACAACCCAGGCTTAAAATAACTTCAGTTTCAAACAGAGAAACTTTGGAAAAAATCAATAGAAGATCATCCAAAATGTTTTTCTTGAACTTCAAAGAGTCGCATAACCTTTACGCTCGGAGGAGGAACTTAATGTAAGTAACCTTTCCTTCAAAACACAGATAACATTTTTTTTGCCAATCCAATAGTCAAATCTTTCAATACAGAGCATTCTTCAGAGAACACCCACTAACAGCCTGAAATATTCACCTGTCAGTGCTACTCACCTTTCCTCCTGAAGGCAGGGCTGATGAGCACAAGCGGAGTGTTGATTTCCGGTTCCGACGATCCGCCGTGACTGCCGGTTTCAGACATGCCGTGATCTCCACACAGAACCAGTAAATTAGGCAACGTCCCTTCGGATTCCTGAAACAAACATATTAACAAAAAAAAAAAAAGAAATAATTATTATATTTATATTTTATTATTATAAATGGTTAATATTTATTTTAGTATTATCTGAAATTATTTAAAGGGGTCATCGGATGCAAAATTCTAATAGCATTAAAAATTCAAATTCTAATGCATAATCCTAATAACGTGCTAGTTAGCAAGTTCCACGGCTAAATGCGAGAATGGCTCGTCACCCCACGGAAGAGAGGGGCGGGGTTAGCAGAGCTCATTAGCATTTAAAGAGACATGCACCAAAACGTGTCGCTGTGAACAGAGCTGTTTTCGACAAAGTAAAAAGGGTGTTGTTTTACATGACCATTGAGGAATTTTAACCAAAGTATGTTATAGACTCTAACGAATCATATCAACTTGTGGAAAATGGGCATCCGATGACCCCTTTAAAATTATGTATTAATATTTAAACATATTTATTTAAATGTAACATTGGTTAAAGACAACAACAACACTGATTTCATTATTTATGGTAAAAAAAAATAAAAAAAATAAATAAAAAAGCATCACTTTCTGCAAAAATTCTGCAAAATAAATTTTCTTAATTTCTTGTCAGTTTGTCGCAGATCCCACTATTTGTTAGTATATATTATTTTTACAGTGAATTATAATATAATACAAAAAAAGTCAATTACACTGTGTGCAGAATTATTAGGCATGTTGATATTCTGGTCATATTTTTTTTCCAAACACATTTTACCAATTCCAAACCACATCAGTCTTAATAACTACTGTTAATTTTGTGTTTAATCATTTATATGTGATATATAATTGTCCGTGAAGGCTGGAAGTGAAAAACTCCTTATATTCAGGTGTGCAGAATTATTAGGCATGTTTTCGTTTACAGCTAAAATGAGCCAAAAAAGAGATTTAACCCAGACTGAAAAGTCAAGAATTTATCTTCTAAGAATCTTCAAGAATTTATCTTCTAAAATCTGGCAGTAAGTTTTGGGAGTTCATTTTAGTCCATCTCTGCAAGTCAGACTTTTCAGGATAAGAGACTAAACATGAACTCCCAAAACTTACTGCCAGATTTTGGAAGATAAATTCTTGAATCAGAGGCACAAGAGGATGTGATGCTTGTCCTTCAAGAGTCACTCTCAACTTATCTGTCTCTAAAGCATATAAAAAAACTGTCTTCATGTATTTCACAAGACGTCAGCTTGTTATTCTTATTAAGTCAGGGGCATTTTTTAGGATTTTTTACCAAGCAAAGTCTCTGAGAACCTGACACATTGCACTTCTGAAGACTCCAGGTAGGTTGCAGTTCTGGAAAATGGTGGCGCTGGAGACTAAACGGTTCCTGATGGTGTCACACCTAATTCTTCACCTTAATTCCTAATTCTTTTGCAGTTAACATGCATCTTTTCTTCTCCACCTGTTTTTTCTGACCATGCAGACTCAACAAGCATTTCTCTGTCCAATGGTCAAGCCTTAACTTTGCAAATTCTTGTAATGCATTAGTATTGCATTCTTCTCATGGGCATTTAATAATTTGGACTTTTCAGTCTGGGTTAAATATCTTTTTTGGCTCATTTTAGCTGTAAACGAAAACATGCCTAATAATCCTGCACACCTGAATATAAGGAGTTTTTCACTTCCAGCCTTCACGGACAACTATACATCACATATAAATGATTAAATACAAAATTAACAGTAGTTACTAAGACTGATGTGGTTTGGAATTGGTAAAATGTGTTTGGAAAAAAAATATGACCAGAATATCAACATGCCTAATAATTCTGCACACAGTGTAATAACAAAATAATTAATCAATCATTTTTAAAAACTATTTGCAATGTCATTAAAATATTTCTTATAACTGTCAACAATGCCTAGAAAAAATATTTATAGTCAACAATGGCTAAAAAAAGCATGGATTTCTCCAGAATAAATTAAAATTAAATGTATTAAATTTAAATTAAGTTCTTTAATTTCTTTCTCTAATTTCTATATATATATTCTTGTCAATTTGTCACAAATCCCACTCTATGTTTGTGTATATTATTTTTCAATAAATTTACAATATAATATACAATATACATAATATTTTATAAAAATGTCAAATAATAATTAAATAAATAAAAAAATGCACACACTTTTTGCAATGTCATTAAAAAATGTCTTTACATTGTCACCAATGCCTAGAAAAAAAAAACTGTTTATGGTTTAAAAAAAGCATTGATTTCTGCAGAAAATTCTGCATAATAAATGTTCTCAATTTCCTGTCAGTTTGTCGCAAATCCCATTCTTTGTTTGTGCATTTTTTTTAAATAAAAATACAATATAACATAGAATATGCATAATAAAATGGCAATTAATAATTAAATAAATCAATAATCTTTATGCAATGACATTAAAATATTTCTTGTTACTGTCAGAAAATCCAGAGAATTCCCCAGAAAAATTTCTCCAGAAAATTCTGCAAATTGAATTTTCTTAATGTCCTTGCCAGTTTCTCTCAGATCCCGCTGTACGTTTGTGTATATTTGTGCATCGTGTGTTTGTGTACGTGCACAAGAGAAAGTGAGCGTTTGGGAGAGACGCTGGAATGCTCTTCTCTCCACTGGAGCAAATCACTGAGGTTTTAGCGCTAAGCGGCGGGGACGCGTCTCTCTCTCTGCCATCAGGGACGCGGGGACGATCAGCTCTGTTTCACATCAAAGAGTCTCTCAGTGCGTCGGAGCCACTTGATTCCCTCAGTGGCACTCTGAAGCCGTACACACACAAAACAGCCGTCCTTCATACACTCTTGGGCTTCGTAGCGCTGCGCTCACAGCTGGCCGGCCGTCGTTCCAAACACTCTCGCTGCCGCTAACACTACACTAATGATGCTACGCTAACAACGAGTCTTCTGCTCGCAGCGGTTCAAATATTCATGAACCCACTAAGCGTATGCTAATGACTAGCCTTCCCTCCCGCCCGAGTTAATGCACGCTAATGACAAGCACTGTGAATAAGCCATTTGAAAACGCTGCCTCACTTGCGGCCTAATATCCGCCAGCGGTGGGGTGAAATAATAGCGCGCACTGACAGGTGTGATTTAAATCACGGCGGCGGGAAAAAGTAAACCGTAAATTAGCTTAGGAAATTCCTAATATGCTGTGATCGCCCGACACATCACTGTCGAGTAAAAGCTAAATCATTCCATGTGTAATTCATTTTACTTTAAAGAAGCAGTGTAATCAAAAAATGAAAATTCTGTCATCATTTACTCAACCTTATGTTGTTCTAAACTTGTATGAGTTTCTTTCTTCAGTATAATAAAGGACTGACTTCAGAAAAAAAAAAAAAAACTATGGAAGTCCATAAGGACCATAAACTCCACAGTTATCCACATAACTAAAGCATCTAAGGTAGAAAATATAAATAATGAAAACACTAAAAAAAAATTTTTTTATAAAAACTAGAATATGACACAACAAAACTAATCATAATAACAATAATAAAAAAATAAATATTACCTGGGCTATACTTAAAATCGTACTTCTACAAATATAATTATAATAGAAAATAAATATGATAAAAAGCACTATTTAATTTATTATTTCATATTTTGTCATATTTTTGTCTTCAACCTCGTGTTGTTCTAAACTTGTATGAATTCCTTGCTTCAGTTGAATATATAATATAATATAATATAATATAATATACAATATTAAAAATTTTCAATTAATTATATAATTAATAAATAAATGTTTAAGCACTTTTTGCAATGTCATTCAAATATTTATTGACGCTTTCAATAAAGCCTACAAAAAAGGCATTGATTTCTGCAAAAATTAAGCAAAATAAATGTTCTTAATTTCATTTTCATTTATTTTTTGATATTTTGTCACATATAATAAAATTTGGCTTAACTGTCATGAAATAAATGTATCAAAATCTTAAAATGAAAATAGTCTTCATACTCATTATTCATATTTTTGCTCTGATTTTTTTTGTCAGTTTTCATGACAATCCACAGGAATAAAGCCACTTGAAAATACCACTTCTAATTTTTTATTACCTCATATATATTTTTTAAGAAAACAAGACCTACAAACTAAAAAAATCTATACTGAAAATGTTTGTTAAATTAATTAAGTATTTTTAAAACAAGAAAACACCTGTCAAAGGGGTAAGGAAAATTACTTTAACTGGTTTGAATTTAGAATTAAATCTTCAATTTTTTTTTCTTGTATTAAGCATAAACTCACTTAAAGGAGAAGTCCACTTCCAGAACAACAGTTCACAAATAATGTACTCACCCCCTTGTCATCCAAGATGTTCATGTCTTTCTGTCTTCAGTTGTGAAGAAATAATGTTTTTTGAGGAAAGCATTTCAGCATTTTTCTTCATATAATGGACTGCATTGGTTCCCCCGATTTTGAACTTCCAAAATGTAGAGTCTCATGCAGCAAAACGAACAAATGTTTTTTCGAGTCATTTCGTTCATTTTAGCAAACTATAATTAAAATGTTACGTGTTAATTCCCTAACACATCTACTGCTTACACAAACGTTGATCACACTACAAACAAGACAAAACTATAATGCTATAAGAAACAGAAAAGATTAATTCATTGGGTCTTTAGTCTTTGATTAGCTCAAGTTTTCGGATTTGAGTCGTTCGTTCATCACGTGACAGCCCCATAAGATGAACGACTCGAAGAAACAGGTGAACTAATTCCAGTACAAAAACTAATAGGATGTTGCGCATGCGCGACTGAACGAATCACTCCCCGAGACGACTCGTTCTTCCCGAGTCACATTGAAGATTCATTGAAGAATCGTTCAAGAACGACCCATCACTAATTCGTAGCATCATGGACGTGCATCCCAGAGTCTGTGCTACAGGAGCTTTTGTGTTTAAAAAGTACACAAATTTTTTTTTTTTGAAAAACATGACCGATCATTTCGCTAGACAAGACCCTTTTTTCTCAGCTGGGATCGTTTAGAGCCCTTTGAAGCTGCATTTAAACTACATTTTGGAAGTTCAAAATCAGGGCACCAATGAAGTCCATTATAAGGAGAAAAATCCTGAAATATACTTTCCTCAAAAATCATAATTTCTTTGCGACTGGAGACAGAAAGACATGAACATCTTGATGACAAGGGGGTGAGTAAATTATTCGTAAACTGTTGTTCTGGAAGTGGAGGTCTGCTTTAATTTTGATGCCTTTATAACTGACTTCATATTGTACGTCACTGTACTTCAAGTAAACGCATCTTAGTAGAACAATGTCTAGATATTTCGGTAACACTTTTCAATAAGGTGTCATTTGTTAACTTTTTTAATTAATGTATTAACTAACTTGAACGAACAATGAGAAAAACATTTATTACAGTATTTATTCATCTTTGTTAATGATAATAAAAATAGTCATTCATTGTTCATGTTAGTTCACCGTGCATTAACTAATGTTAACAAACACAACTTGTGATTTTAATAATGCATTAGTAAATGTTGAAATTAACATTAACTAAGATTAATAAATGCTGTAGAAGTATAGTTCATTCTTAGTTCATGTTAACTAATGTAGTTAACTAATAAACTTTATTGTAAAATGTTACCGATATTTTTACTGGAAAAAAAGGACAAAAATACTGTGTAAGAAAATCATGTTCTGCAGTTTCCAAAACCCATTTAAAATTCATCAAACCAAATCTGACTAACTAGCCTGGTGGCCAACTAAGACCAGAAAACCATCTTAGGCTGGTTTAAGCTCTAATGGTTTTATGGTCATTCCAACTTATAAAAGACCAAAAAGGGACAATGCAACAGATTCAACCATGATGCTCCGGCCTAAAGTAGAAAAAAAAAAAAATCTTTGCAGTGCATCACAGGGAAACACTTTCCTACTGCAGAAGGCCAAATCAAACCAGAATTTCACCTCACTAATGGCATGAGGACGGCCGCCCGTAAAGGACCGCGGGGTGTCCCGTCTGCCAGTGCCTGTTAGCAGTGGCAGTTTTAAGGCACTTGTTTTCCAGCAGCGAGCCTGAAATAAACTGCTATCACATTGAGGTGCAGTAATGGAGACGGATGAGTCTCAGACTGTAACACAGTGTTCAAATCGCAGGGTTAAGGATAAAGAACAGCCAACAAAGCGAGGAAAATAAATTACTTGTAAGTATATAAAGAATTTTTTCTTTCCCCTCCTTTATAATGTAATTTACTGTTATTCTCTGGATGCTTTGTGTCTTACCATAAAAATACATTTAAAATCGAGCATTTCCCCTTATGATTTAATACTGGAAAGCTTAAAGCAGAACAAAACTAATAAAGGAAGGCGACATTCAAGGAGCTTTGAAAAATAATTCCACATGAAGCAACCACTGGGAGTTCTTTTAAATAGTTGAGAGTTTCAGACTTCATTGCGGGAACGGGCGCATTAAAATAGAGATGCGTGTGAATTTATCTCAGTGATTTGTTGGGCGCTTAGAGACTGAAGCAGCTGAATCAAACACGGTGTTAATGTACGAACTGACTATTATGTGAAAGCGCAAAAGTGATTTCTGACTTCAGGAAAGAGTGATTTGGTTTGAGACAAAGTGCGAGCTGCAGAGAAAAATGAATATAAAGTGAAAATGGAAACAGGTAAAAGAATGAAAGATGCCCCCTGCCATTTTAATAGCACTGCGGGCGGCTTTCCAAGAAACCTTGAGGAATTACAGACGGCTTAAATGAATAGTTCAGCTAAAGTAAGTCATTATTTACTCACCCTCATGTCGTTCTGAACCCTGTGACTCTCTTTCTTCTGAGGAATATCCAACGGGAGAAACTCTGAATTTTAATCTTTCGTCTTTAAATATTATGAACATTTGATATATTCAAATTTGGCACATCAAAATGCAATGCAGTAAAATAAAAGTTTGATGTCAAAGACAAATTAGTTTGGTTTTTGTTTTGAGAACAAGCCGCAGGGTTATTATTGTTAACAAACTATTCAACAATTGTTTTCGCGAATAAAATAAAATAAACTAAAATAAAATAAAATAAAATAAAATATGCAATTAAAATACAATTAAAAATGCAATTTAAATGAATTTTTGTCAAGTTTTAAAATGTTCTGCATATTATAATACTGTTTGCATATCAACTTATAAGCCACAAGGTTATTATTGTTATCTGAAACTATTCAAAATAAAATAAAATAAAATAAAATAAAATAAAAAGGCAATTAAAATTAGCCATTTTAATACATTTAATAAAATTCAAAATAAATAAATAAAATTTAAATTGGAGTACTAAGATTTTAATTACTAGAACTAAAATGAAATAAATTAAAGCTTTATAGAAATATTAAAAACAAATAGAATTGTCAAAAGCACATAAAGGCAAATGAAAACTTAAAAACAAAAGTTAATTCAGTATATTAATAAATACTATAATAGTATTTGCATATTATTTAGCAACTCACAAGCTGCAGGGTTATTTTTTACTGAAACTATTAAAAATGGTTTTGTAACAGTTATAAAATAAAATAGTAAAATAAAACAATAAAATAACCTTTAATAAAAATGTAATTAAAATTAAAAAATGTTGCTTTAGCAAATAACTGAAAGTTTAAATTGGAATAGTAAGATTTTAAGTTTAAACAGAAAAACTAAAAATGACAAAAAGTAAAACGAAAATAAAATTAAAGCTATGTAGAAATAATAAAAACTAAATAATAATAAAATGTAATAAAACTAATAATAATAACAAAAGTGAAAAGCACATACTAAAGTTACTAAAACCTAAAATAAAATGCAAACGAAAACATAAAAACAAATGTTAATTTAGAAGGTTAATAAATATTATAACAGTGTTTGCATATTATTTGCTTATTAAAATAGTATTTGCATATCAACTCACAAGCCGCACGGTTCTTATTGTTAACTGTAATAAAATAAAATAAAATAAAATCTTAAATTAAAAATGCAACTAAAATTACAAATGTTGCTCTGACAGCTAACTGAAATAAATAAGTTTAAATTGGAGTACTAAAATTTTGTTTAAATTAAAAAAAGTTTCATAAATAATCTAGTATTTGCATATTATAATACTATTTGCAAATCAACTCACACTATTATATAATAGTTTTGCTGAAACTATATTGTAATAAAATAATAAAAAGACAAACTTTAAACGTAAAATAAATTAAACCGATATCGGAATATTAAAAGCTAATAAAAACATTTCAAAAGCACATATTAAAATAACTAACTTAAATTCAAATGCAAATGAATTAAAAATGGCTAAACCTGAAACGAAAATAAATTCAAGCTATACAGAAATATTAAAAACTAATAAAAATATCAAAAGCACATACTAAAATGACTAAAACTTAAAATAAAATGCAAATGAAAACTAAAGTTAATTCAGAATATCAATAAATAGTATTTGCATGTTATTAAAATAACGCAGAGAAGTTGTTTGGACCACGTTTATGATGCTTTTTTTTTTTTTTTTTTTTTGCCCTCTTATATGAAAGCATTAGGATGTCAAAACTATACATGCGGTTCCACATGGGTATGAGTGTTTTTACTGTGCGCCTCTAGAAAAGAGCAGCATGAATGTCTCCTTTTGATGAAATGAGCTCATACGGAAGTGGGACGATATGTACGGTTTTAAATCCTGATGCTTTCATACAAAGGTAATGAATTCCAGACAAGGAAAGTGGAAAAAAAGAAAGTAAGAAAGACGGAATAAGGCAGTGAGAGTGAGAAATAACAGAGAGGGGGTGCAGGGAATTGGTTCAGAAAAAAATGAAAGCGGTAAATCTGTGAGGAGTTTTCACAGTCACAGAAACCAAACCCAAAACGCTTCAGTCAAGCTTTGACGCTTCTTTTGCCACTTACAGCCGTTCCCTATGCAGCACCAGTGAGAAGTGTTCCAGAACCATTGTTTAAATATTCAGGAAGTCGCTTAGGCATTTTTCTCAGGAGATTCTTTAATACTGGCCCTTTTTTAATTGAAGAGGAGAACAGGGGACGCCACTGCAATTTGACAGAAAGAAAAACTTATGGAGTCTTTGCTGCGGCAGCCAAACTGTTACAGGAAAAAAAAAAAAAACATCAGTCATCATTTCTGCATGATGTTCCAACACAAACCTTCCTTCATGTGTGTAACACAAATGAAGAGCTTTGGAAAGATGTTCATGCTGCTCTTCTCAATAGAATAAGAACAATACAGGTACACTATATATATATATTAATACAATCTGAAATTAATGTAAGAAATCTTCAAATTAATAATATTATTAATATTGGAAATGAATATTGATATTAACAATTATATAATTTATTTTTATAATCACAATCATAACTTATTTTTCGCAACTTGAAATGTTAAAAATGCTTTTGGTAATTTAGAATTATTATTATTATTATTATTATTATTATTATTTCTTAAGATACACTTTATATATATTTTAATACTACCTGAAATAAATGTTAAAAAAAAAAAAATCTTCAAATTAATATTATTAATAGTGGCTATTAATATTGATATTAACAATCATCATAACTTATTTTTTGCAACCTGAAATGCTAAAAATGCTTTTGGTAATTTATTATTATTATTATTATTATTATTATTATTATTATTATTTCTTAAGGTACACTATATATATATATATCTTAATACTACTTGAAATAAATACCTGAATAAAACAAACAAACAAACAAACAAAAAACTTCAATTTAATAATATTATGAATACTGGCTATTAATATTGATATTAACAATTATAATATTTATTATGATATTCACAATCATCATAACTTATTTTTTGCAACTTGAAATGTTTAATGTTTTATGTCTTAAAATGCATCATGTAATTTATTATTATTATTATTATTATTATTATTATTATTATTATTATCATTATTATTATATCTTTAGATATACTATATCTTAATACAACCTGAAATGCATGTAAAAGTCTTCTAATTATTATTATTATTATTATTATTATTATTATTATCATTATTATTGTTATTATTATTATTATTATTATTATTATTATTATTAATATTGGCTATCAGTATTGACATTAACTACTATAAATAATGCGTATTATTATAATCACAATCAATTCATCATAAATTACTTTATGCAACTTCAAATTTAAAAAATACATTAGCATATGTAGTTTATTATTATTATTATTATTATTATTATTATCATAAAACTTAAAATGTAAAATTTATTAGGTCATGTAAAAGATAAACATTATTATGATTATTATATATGATTATTATTATTATAAAACTTAATATAAAAACATATTAGGGCATGTAAAAAAACATTATTATGATTATTATATATGACTATTATTATTATTATTATTATTATAAAACTTAAAATGTAAAAATGGATTAGGGAACGTAAAAGATAAAATATAATTATCATTATTACTTATGACTATTGTTGTTGTTGTTGTTGTTATTATAATAAATTGATACAATTTGAAGTTTTTAAACTTTATATGTAAATTACAATGTATTATTATTAGTAGTAATCAGTATTATTTTAGTATTCTATTTTAATTTTTAGATTTTCTGCTTTCATGATCATTTTAGTTCAAGTTAAGTGATTTTAAAGAGCTTTTATTAGTGAGATTTTTTTTTTTTATTTTTATATTATTTTTGTTTTGTCGTTTTATGTTCAATATAGTTGTTGTCATTAATTAATTATTTATTATGTTAATGATATTAAATTAAACAAAAAATGCTAAATGTTCCAAGTTTTTTATATTTTATTTTATTTAAGTTAATATTTATTTTTTTAAAGAAACAGAAATGTAGAAGAAGAAGAAACATGTATTATGTAGAAATGAACCAAAATGAATAAAGACTGCTAATTATTGCTCGCTTAATGTCACGATAATGTATGAACTGATGTCAATTTTTGTTGTAGGCATCAATTCTAGCGACATGCAGAAGTCCTGTCCTTGAGCTAGGAACTTTACCCATGATGCTCTGGGGCACCTCAAAGAGACTGTATAGAAAGTATTTTAAGTAGCTCTGGACTAAAAGCATCTGAGAAAGAACAAGTAGCCAGACGAGGCGGCACAGGTCACGGCAAGCGCTCAATAATTGAAATATTTGACTTTCAATGGCATCGATTAATATGCGATTTCAATTTAAACAGAACAAAATGTCCAAGGTCTCTGCAATGCAGCAGTATTCATTACAGGACGACGAGCTGGCTCAGAAAATGAACTGTAAAATCAACAAACGGCAAACATGACCACTTCCTCTACGGATACTTTGTCCCAAAAGGAGGCAAATGAGAGATTTGCATGTAATTATACAAAGTAGACACAAGAAACCAGTGTGGGAGAATGTATAATAGCGTGGCCCAATTTACAGTCTCAAATCTCGTCTTCACAGGAGGGATATGGACTCGGAAAAGGAGGACAGGAAATTAAAGCGTACCATTATATTGAGATTCTCCGAAGTGTTGTAATTTATACGACGGGCATCGGTTTGAGTGGGAATAACAGGATTTAATCCAAACTCCCACTTCACACTAACAACCTCAGTACAAAGATGCCGAACGCGGCGCTGGGGTCCCGTGGCCCCGTACGGCCCTTGAAGAGCAGGAGAGAATAGAGCGCAAGATCTTCTATTGTGCCGAGGCTGAAATCGACGGCTTCCTTTATGGGAATCGGCCGTGTGGACACAAAGGGATGGAAAGATTGTGCTGTTGGAGGACAAATGAATCAATGTGTGAATCTCAGAGACTGTCCAGGGAACGTGAGAGTACATGAGGAGAGGGGAAAAAAATGATGTAGTGAGACGGGACGAACTGCACCAAACACCAATCTCTAAAAGAAGCCGATCTTCAACGATCTTTAAGGGAACAGATCATTAATCTCTGATATATCTGTAAATCACATATTTTATTATTAGTAGTAATAGAAATAATAATAATAATAATTGTTATTATCATTCAAATAGTATTATATATATATTATATATTATAAATATTATATATTTATATTAAAATACATTATATAAAACATACATTTTATTATAATTTTAAAAAATAAACAATTTACTTTAAATAAAAAGTAAATAATTATATTTTATATAATAATAATAATAATAATAATAATAATAATTATTATTATTATTATTATTATTATTATTATTAAACAATGTACATTCTTTTATTATTGCATTTTAATAAAGTATACATTTTTGTATAAAATAATAATAATAATAATAATAATAATAATAATAATAATAATTGCTGTTGTTGCTGCATTATAAAAAAATATTTTTAATATTATAATAATTAGTAATTAAAATTTTTTATATACAAAGTAACAAAAATATTAACTATAACCATTATTTTATCATTTTGTTTAACTTATTTACCATTATAAATAAGTATTTTATAATAAAATGCACATTTTCATAATAATAATAATAATAATAATAATAATAATAATAAAACTACTTATAACTATTATTATTGTTGTTGTTATTGTTATTATTATCAATATTATTTTATAATAAAATATATTTCATATGATAGTAATTGATAATTTCATAATGTAAAATAGATTTACAGTAAAATGCATATTTTCATAATATAATAATAATAATTATAATTATTATTATTACTATTTGAATATTAATTTTATTTTACATTTATTTAACATTTATTAACATGTATTTTGTAATAAAATGTATATTTTCACGTTTTATTCACATATTATCAGCATAATCATCATCATCATCAATATTATTATTATTATTATTATTGGATTATAATAAAATATATTTATAATTTATTATTAACATGTATTTTATAATAAAATGTATATTTTTTCACGTTTTATTCACATATAATCATAATCATTATCATCATCATCATTATTATTATTATTATTATTATTATAAATATATACATTTTGTTATATTATAAAAATTGATCATTTCATAATTTAAAATATATTTAGAGTAAAATGTGTAATATAATGTGTATGTTTAATAATATAATAATAATAATAATAATAATAATAATTATTATTATTATTATTATTATAGTAGTAGTAGTAGTAGAAGAATATTAATATAATTAATAATAGTAATATTAATTAATATTAATTAATAGCAGAATATAAATTTTATTTTACATTTAACATTTATTATTAACATGTATTTTTAATAAAATGTATATTTTCCACATTATTATTATTATTATTATTAATATTATTATTATTATTAAAATAACCACTTGAATATTCATTTTATTTAACATTTATTATTAATATTTATTTTACATTTATTTAAAATCATTATCAATTTGTATGCAAAATTTAAATGAACTAAAATTAATACATTTAATAAATTATTCCTAATTATTAGGTTATGTCATAATGATTATGACCTGACAAATTAACTAATGTTAACTAAGTTTATTATAATACAACAAAATTAAAACTAACATGCAGTAGGTTAGAGGGAAAAAGGTATTGTTATAATTTACGTTTTTGAAGAATAGAATCCTGTAGGAAACACTGACATGCTGTTATTAAAAATACAAATACAGACACAAAAAAATAAGAACAACAACAACCAACAGAGAGTAAGACGGAGAGGAAAATGTGTGAGAAATCTCATTAGTTTTGATGGCTTCTACACGAGGCCCGTCAGCTCAGTCCACAAATGAAAAACACAAACATCTCATCACAACACAAGCGATACAAACAGAAAGTCACAGGATGAACATGTTAAATCGCCCCTCGTCTGTCCAGCAGCATCACAGCTCCGTGTAATAGCAGATGAGACTGTCAAAACAGTAAGATTGCGTATGATTCAACGGCTTTGAAACACCTCAGTGTGTCTAATGAGTAACGTCTGAATACTCAATGACGCTTGTGACAGCAGAGGGGCTTTTAGAGACCCTCAGAGCCGCTATGCCATGACAACAAGAACATATCAAAGTGAAGCTAACAGGTCATTTACCTCAGCGACAAATGACGCACATTTGAGTCATGTTGTCTGTCTTTTTAGTTAAAAACGCCTGTTGGGTGTCCATGTGATGAGGCTTCAGAGAGGGAAACAAAAACATCTAAAACCCATTCTCTACTCGCCTTCAAAGAGGAGTAACACAATGTCCAGTTTAACTGAATTTGCATGTGCAAAAAGGATTTTGTTCTGCCATATGTACACTACTGTTCAAAAAGAGGACGCTGGATGCAAAATTACTTTTACACGGCGTTCAGTCTGTATTCATTGTACAGTAATTGCACGAAAAGTCATTTTCACCAGTACATCACGGAAACTTTGCAGCGTGTATGTGGCCTATATGGCACGAGGACAGGTCAAAGATGAGGATACGACCTCGTTCGACACCATCTGCTCTTCCTGGAAGCCGAAAAGTTCACGTCAAGACAAAAGTGCAACTGCTGTAGCTACTGCCGGTGGATCTAAAGGCCACACTAATGCTGATTTTATCGTGATAAGTGGTTATGGAGGCTGCAGTAGAGCTGATATGACTACAGTGAAGAGAAACTGTATTTGCATGTACCATAGTCACATTTTATGCACTAAAAACTAAAGGACACACTTTATATACTAACACACAATCAGTGAGTGTGATTCCTGACAGGATAGAAAGCACCTCCAAGGAACTTTGGAGGATGAACATCACTCATGGCCTGTTTCTCCTGCTTCTGCAAAGATGAAAAATGACCACCCACTTATGTGGAGCAGATCGAAAGAAAATACGCTGGTTAAAAGAAGACCACAGGAGAAGAACTGACCCACTGATCTCTGGGGAGGGAGACCTGCGCTGTGTGTGTTTCACAGGTAATGAGAGATAAAGGGAAGACGGAAGAGAAGTGAGTAGGAGGACACAAGAATGTTCGGCAGCAGGGTCCAAAATTAAGCTTTAGAACAATGAGCAAAAAAATTAAAATAAATAAATGTTATGGATGTGATTCATCCTGAGAATCTTTTACTGGAGGGTTAATTTTGACAGCAATTTTTGATTTCATTTTGACTAAAAATGCCGTTTAGTTTTAGTCATGTTTTAGTCATCTGAATTGTTTCAGTTTTAGTCGACAAAATCTACAGTAGATTTAGTAGTCTAAAATCTAATGGGTTTACTTACAGTGTAATGTATTTATTAAAGGAAAAGTCCACTTCCAAAACAAAGATTTACATATAATGTACTCACCCCGTTGTCATCCAAGATGTTCATGTCTCTTTCTTTCTTCAGTCGTAAAGAAATTATGTTTTTTGATTCCAAAATGCAGTTTAAATGCGGATTCAAACGATCCCAGCCAAGGAAGAAGGGTCTTATCTAGCAAAACGATCGGTTATTTTTATAAAAATAATACAATTTATATACTTTTTAATGACAAACGCTCATCTTGTCTTGTCTTACTCTGCCTGAACTGTTTTTGTTCCGGTTCATGAGAGTTAGGGTACGTCGAAAAACTCCCATCTCATGTTTTCCCTCAACTTCAAAATCGTCCTATATCGCTGTTTTACCTTTTTTTGTTAAGGGTGTTTGATCTTCTTTGTATGTTTACTTTGCAAAGACTGGGTCGGTACTTCTGCAGTGATGTAGGATGATTTTGAAATGATTTTTGAAGTTGAGGGAGAAAATATGACTGGAGTTTTTCGACATACCCTAACTGTCTTGAACCAGAATACACAGAGTTCAGGGAGAGAAAGGCAAGATGAGCTTTTGAGATTAAAAAGTATTTACATTTTTATGAAAATAACCGATCGTTTTGCTAGATAAGGCCCTTCTTCTTCAGCTGGGATTGTTTACAACCGCATTTGGGATCGTTTGAAGCCACATTTAAACTACATTTTGGAAGTTCAAAATCGGGGCACCATATCAGTCCATTATATGGAGAAAAATGCTGAAATGTTTTCCTGAAAAAAAATAATTTCTTTACAACTGAAGAAAGAAAGACATGAACATCTTGGATGACAACGGGGTGAGTACATCATATGTGAATCTTTGTTTTGGAAGTGGACTTCTGCTTTAAGTATTTCTCTACAATTCTACAAAACTTATATAGGTTTGATATTAAGGTTTTATCATGATATGCTATCATTTATCATGATAGACTTTAACTGCTGTGATACGCAACATGCCTTTATATTAAAATTAAATGAAACCACTTCTCAAAGAAACAAGAAGATGGTCTTCTTTTCAATGAAATACCAACGGTTACAGTTGAGGTCAAAAGCTTACATCCCTCTTCAGAATCATTAAAAATGTTTATTTTATCAAAATAAGAGGGATCATACAAAATGCATGTTATTGTTTATTTAGTACTGACCTGAATAACATATTTCACATAAAAGACGTTTACATATGTGACCCTGGACCACAAAACCAGTCTTAAGTCGTGGGGGTATATTTGTAGTAATACATTGTATGAGTCAAAATTATTGATTTTTCTTTTATGCCAAAAATCATTAGGAAATTAAGTAAAGATCATGTTCCATCAAGATATTTTGTAAAATTCCTATCGTAAATATATCAAAACTTATATATCAAAACTTAATTTTTGATTAGTAATGTGCATTGTGAAGAACTTAATTTGGACAACTTTAAAGCTGATTTTCTCAATATTTTGATTTTTTTGCACCCTCAGCTTGCAGATTTCAAATAGTTGTATCTCAAATATTGTTCTATCATAACAAACCATACATCAATGGAAAGCTCATTTATTCAGCTTTCAGATGATAGACCCTTATGACTGGTTTTGTGGTCCAGGGTCACATATAGCCTACAAGAGAAAACAGCTGAATTTATAAATTACCCTGTTCAAAAGTTTTCATACACTTAATTTTTAATATTGTGTTGTTACCTGAATGATCCACAGCTGTGTTTTTTTGTTTAGTGATAGTTGTTTATGAGTATAAACAGTTAAACTGCCTGCTGTTCTTCAGAAAAATCCTTTTGGTCCCACAAATTCTTTGGGTTTTCAGCATTTTTGTGTATTTCAACCCTTTCCAACAATGACTGTATGACTTTGAGATCCATCTTTTCACACTGAGGATAACTGAGGGACTCATATGCAACTATTACAGAAGGTTCAAACGCTCACTGATGCATTGAGAGTCCGGGGGTGTAAACTTTTGAACAGAACAAGAATGTGTACATTTTTTTGCCTAAATATCACATTTTTTGATTTTGTACTGCCCTTTAGAAGCTACAGAAGATACTTGCATGCTGCCCAGAACACAAAATAAGTTAGATTTACCCTGACCTTCAAATTCAAAAAGTTTTCACCCCCCGCCTCTTAATTCTTTGTTTGTCCTACTGGAGCATCAGTGAGCATTTGAACCTTCTGTAATAGTTGCATGAGAGTCCCTCAGTTGTCCTCAGTGTAGACGATCTCAAAATCATACAGTCATTGTTGAATAGGGCAGAAATGCTGAAAAACCAAAGAATTTGAAAGAACAGCAGGAGTTTATCTGTTCAGGACAAAGAAGGGACTCATGAACAACTATCACTAAACAACAAAAAAATACACAGCTGTGGATCATCCAAGTTACAACACAGTATTAGGAATCTTTTGAACAGGGTCATTTTAAAAAACTCTGAATCAATCTGAATGTATCTCTTCCCAAATTATCCCTCCCTAACATTTTCTTGTCTCGTTTTTTATTAGTTGACGAAAATGTCAATTGATTTTTGTCATAGTTTGTCATTCAAAACGAGTTTTTGTTTCATTATCGCCTCTTTCTTTGTCGGTAAAAAAATTTTGTTGACAAAAATTCTGACAAATTATTTGTCAATTACATTTTTTCACCGACAAAAAACGAGACAAAAAAAACAAACAAGTAACACTACTTTACTGAGAGAGCTGACTAAATCAGTCAGTGCTGTTACTTAATCAATATAACTCACTTACTGATGTCCAGAAATGAAGCAAGAACTGTTTTAAAAGTTATGTTAGTATCATTACTGACCATTAAGAGTAAAAATAAGTAAATAAATATGTAAATAAATAAACTTTTATGGCTCATATAGTATGATATAGTGAAAATATACAGCAAAAAAAGCTCAGTCAGAGGCACAAACTTAGCAAAAATATTCAATTTCCAGCATATACAGCCAAAAAGTAAAATGGATTTTTGATAGCTTGTAATGGTTCACTGCCTCACCTATATACACAAGTCCTGTGGGAGAAAACAAAGTTTTTCAGTAGTTGTGGAACTCTGGTAAGTAGGCTGTCAAGGTTGTTTTACTCACTTTAAACATCAGATGAAGTGAATTTCTCTTTAATACAGATGATGCTGAGTTATTAAAAAGATATCTCAAGCAAAATAAAAATTCTGTCATTAATTACTCACCCTCATGTCGTTCCAAGCTCATAAGACTTTTGTTCATCTTTGGAACACAAATTAAGATATTTTTGATCAAATCCAAGAGTTTTCTGATCCTCCATAGACAGCAATGCAACTGACACATTCAAGACCCATAAAGGTAGTAAGAACATCATTAAAATAGTCCATGTGACATCAGTGGTTCAAACGTAATTTTATGAAGGTACAAGAATATTTTTACTCTAGCTCTGCGATGCGTGCCTACAACTTTACACATTACGTAGTCATATAGGAAAGGTCGCACATCCTGGAAAAAAATCCTGAAATGCTTTCCTCAAAAACCTTCTTTTCTTCTTTTCTTCAAAAACCTTCAAAAAATGTATTTTCGACTGAAGACATAAAGACATGAACATCATGGATGACATGGGGTGAGTATTGTAAGCATGTATTATTTTGGAAGTGAACTAATCCTTTAAATCATGCATTAAACTATAAACTGAAAACATATGTTTATGTAGTCAGGACCATATTTGGACTGGTTCTTCTGCAAACACAAAATCTTACAGGAAACATTGATTTGTGCTCTATCATATAAATTATTTTTAGTATAACGGCATCCGACAGCAGTACAAAACATCCGACTCGATAAGGCCCTCCAGGGAATCAGTCAAAATCTGACACCAAATTCATCTCACACGTTCATTTCCTCTCTCCGCAGCTCCTTCTCTTCCCTCTGATACATGCAAAGCATCCCACACGAAGCATTATTCAAATGGATATCAGGGAGGAATCGATTTCCTATTGAACTACGGTACAGACACTCTGGTTTTAAGGCAAGGAAACTGTAATCCCAGACATCATTTCACGCTGTAGTCTAGCTTCTGAAATGAACAAGACAACATTATTCAAAAGCACCTTGAACGATTCCATCGACTTTTGGGGGGGAACCTTGAAAATTTACATGCCAGCCCAATACGCCCAATTATGGCCATTGTTGGTGTGGCGGAAAACAGGAAGTGCAGTTTGAAACCATGGCAACAGACTTTTAATCATCCTCAGGTGTAAAGTAAAGGCACAGATCACTATCAGGTAACCTAGATAACAAGAACAAATTATAGAGGCTTTAAAGGACTTGTTTTAAAGTTACTGAGCGAAATGGACACTGGATAAGAAATCAATAGCATTAATTTGTGACCATATTATTTATTTATTCATTCATTCATTCATTTCTTACTTTGTGGTGGTTATAGTTTTTTTTTTTTTTTTTACTTATTAAAACATTGAGAAATGGACATAAAACAGGTTTTACTATAATTAAATCCAAAACCAATAAAGATATAAAGAAATTTAAAACCATAAAATAAAATATAAAATAAAATAAAATAAAATAATAATAAACAAAACAAAAATTTTTAAAAAATGTATTTCAGCTAGATACCAAGACACCTTTTTTATTTTATGTAAAGGTACTAAAGTAAGTAAAGCTATATATAGTTATTTTAATATTATAATAAAAAATTTGAATTAGCTTTTATTTTTTTTATTTTCAGTTTTAAATTTAATTTTAGTTTTCAACATTATTTTTAGTAATTTTATGTTTTTTTATTAATGTTTTTTTTTTTTTGTAACTATTTATGTTTAATATATTTTTAATTTTCGTTTTAATTATATATTTAGTTTCGGTGATTTTAATGCTTTAATTTATTTCAGTAAGATTCCAGGGTACTGTTTTCATTGAATTTTGTTTGTTTTGTTTTGTTTTGTTTTGCTTTGTTTTATGTAATGTTTATTTTATTTCAGCTTTTACAACTAACAAAATGTTTTTAATAGTTGCAGTAAATATATATATATATATATATATATATATATATATATATATATATATGTATTAATCATTTATTTTATTAAAAATACATATAAAAAAATAATTAATTAAATGTAAATAAATTGTATTAACATAAATTAATTAAAATACAACCAAAATATGTTATATATTGCTGAAAAAAACAATAATTTAATGATTATTTATCTTGCGCCGTAAAAATAATAAAAAGTTGCCATCACTAGCAAGTTTTTATTTACCTGTTATGATAGTACACTGTGCTCTTTTATCTCTGGTAATGTATTTTTTCTTGATACGACCCCTTTAAAATAACTCCAGTTGTTCTCATGCGTTCTTGCTATAGATGTTAACTGACACACCATTTTATCATGACCTAAAATTCATTGTTACTTAAGGCAACGCTCTGAATAACCTACATTAACGGTTCCTATAAGATCTCTCATAAAGGGCTGTGATGATTAATGAAAGTTGGATGTGTCATACTGCAGGGAGCTCCGGTGTTCCTCTGGTCCTGTAGGGAGTTAAACTCTCTCACCTGCAGAGGGAACAGATTTCGCATGCAGATATTATAATGGGCAGCAGGCCTGCGGGGTGCTAAAGTAGGACGCAGCTGGTTGTACAGATGTCACCAATCTAGAGGCGTGTTTAGGCCCCGTGACGGGAAAAAAACTGGGTGCATTTTGTTTAGAGAAGTTATTGATAGTGTACCGTTGCTTTATTTCATTCAAATTCTCATGCAAGAAATCTATGCAGGTTGCAGCAAATATAACTCAATAAATGCAACACAAATCAGTGTGAAGCAATGGTTATAGCAGGTTGCTCACTGTAGATGAGCCTTATTTTAATGATGTTCTCACTACCTTTTTGGGCCTTGAATGTGTCAGTTGTGTTGCAGTCTACGCAAGGTCAGAAAGCTCTCAGATTTCATCAGAAATATCTTTATTTGTGTTCCAAGGATGAACAAAGGTCTTACAGACTTGGAACGATACAAGGGTGTTAAAACAGCTTTTTCTGGCAAAAAAACAGCAGGGAAACTTGGCACATTGCGAGTGTTAATTTTAGACCCTTGAAAGAAGTATTTAAAATGTGTAATTTAGCTTACAATCTGCAAAGAACGTCCCCTTACAAATGTTGGAAAGCAAAAAGGTTATGAAATGCATCATTTTTTAAGAAAGTGTGACATGTTGAGCAAAGCAGGCACTATTTTTGGAATGAGCAACACAAGATTACTAAGAAACAAGTATTGGATTTCATTCAGTAGATGTGATGCAGAGTGGTGTAGTTACATTTTTTTTTTTTTTTTTTAATGTAGAAGTTCAACTCGTTTGGAGGCAGTGCAAAGTACAAAAAAACAAAAAAACAAAAAACAAACCCTTGAAGGGCAACAGAATGTTCTGCCAAACGAATGCTGTGGGCTGTATGAACAGGCTAATGCTAATTCTGCAAATCAGTCAGCAAATCAGTCAGGGCCAATGTCACATAGCGAAATAGCGCAATGTGCATAATTACATAATTACGTAATTACCCAGAGCGGAGTCGCTGACAGAAAGTAAACTTCCTGAGAAGAGATACAGAAGAGGAGAAAAGTCGTCTTCGACAAAATTATGCATTTTTATATTCACCATTGTTACAATGATGTTTTAGGCCTAATTATTGAACTTTTATGACGGAAATGGAAGTAACTGATGTGTTTGGAAAGTTTTTAAGCTCTCATATAAATGTTTCCATGGCAACTATAAGATTTATAATGTGAACGCCCCACTGTTTGCCTCTTTCCTACAGTACAATCCAGTGAGAAAACGTCGCAGAGCCAAACATCATCTTTTAATCTGCAAAAAAACAATGTCGGAAACAGTTGTGCTGCTTAATTTTTTGGAATCTGTAATACTTATTTGCTGAATAAAAGTATTAAAGGAGAAGTCCACTTCCAGAGCAACAGTTTACAGATAATGTACCCCCTTGTCATCCAAGATGTTCATGTCTTTCTTTCTTCAGTCGTAAAGAAATTGTGTTTTTTAGGAAAACATTTCAGGATTTAATGGACATACAGTGGACTGCTATGGTGCCCCGAGTAATGCAGTTTAAATGCGGCTTCAAACGATCCCAAATGCGGGAAATTTTGATGTTGATGTTTTCGACATACCCTGTCTTGAGCCAGAATACACAGAGTTCAGGGAGAGCAAGACAAGACAAGCATTTGACATTAAAAAGTACATAAATTGTATTCTTTTCATGAAAATAACCAATCGTTTTACTAGATAAGACCCTTCTTCCTTGGCTGGGATCGTTTACAACCGCATTTAAACCTGAAATGTTTTCCTTAAAAAAAACAATTTCTTTATGACTACAGAAAGAAAGACATGAACATCTTGGATGACAGGGGGTAAGATTACATTATCTGTAAATTGTTGATCTGGAAGTGGACTTCTCCTTTGATTTATAATAATTACTGACCCCAAACTTTTGAACAGTAGTGTATATTGTTAAAAAAAGATTTCTAATTTAAATAAATGCTGTTCCTTTTAACGTTTCAAAGAATCCTGAAAAAAGGTTTCAAAAAATATTAAAGGGACAATACATAAGGTTTTTTCATTAAAATATCGAAAAACCACAAGAACAGTGTTACATATTTTGCTAACTTGTGTACTTACATTATACCAAATATTTCCAAGACTGTGTAAATCCAGAGAAATAAATTTTTAACTAGTGTAACGGACCGTGTCATTGCGTCGCCTACCAATGACATCATACACCCTTGATTTTTCAGTTTTATTTTGTAGAAAACATGGAAACCCCAAATACAGTTTAATATGTTTTGCATTTTATTAGACATCTGATGAACGCACAGAGCAGCATTATAACAGAACTTTCAACACACTCAAGTGTATCTAGTATGATAAAACAGTGCTGTGTTACCTCACATATGCATGACTTGAAGGAGCAGAAGGATTCGACTGTGGCATAATAAAAGCTCTGCTGCTTTCGAGCTGTGTATCACGCTCGTCCTTCATTAGCAATCGCTCCAGCGTCCTCGTTTCGCTTCCACAACTTTCAGCTCCACCCTGCTTCATACTAAAGTGCCCTTACTAAGTCTTTAATGCATTAGCTCATCCACGGACATTATTTCTGCCCGAGTCCCGGCAGATTGCATCGGCAGTAGGGACGAAGACTACAACTCCCATGACTACATACACAAACACCAGGTCAAACTATGCCTTTGGTTCATAGTTTGTTTTGAATATGTGCCCTCTAGTGGCGAAAACTTACATATTATGCCTTTAAGCAGCACAACAGTTTCCAACATCCATAATAAATCAGCATATTAGAATGATTTCTGAAGGATCACGTGACACTGATAACTGGAGTAATGAATGAAGAAATTTCAGCCTTGCATAACAGAAATAGATTACATTTTAAAGTACATAAAAATAGAAAACCATTATTTTAAATTGCAATAATATTTCACAACATTGCTGTATTTCTGTATTTTTGATAAATTAAATGCAGCCTTGACATGTGCATAAGTAACTTCTTTAAAAAAAAAACAAAAAAAACATATATATTAGGACTGTCAGTTTAAAATGTTAACTTAATTAGTTATGAAAAATAACGTGATTAAAATATTTTAACGCAGTTAACACGCTGGCCCCGCCCCTAGGCCTGTACATCATCTTATAGTTCATATATATTTCATTGACTGTTGACAAATATGATGCAGGGCAACAACTCCACAAATGCAGTTATGACCTAAAATTCAAGATATTCATGCAAAAATGTCCCTGTATGTGTTTTGTCTCATATTTATATATATCACATATCACACGGACAGCAAGAGCAATATGACACAAGTGCTGATTTAGTCCTGATCTATCACAATCTTAAATGTGATTTTATACAACAGTTCAGTAAATAAGAAGTTGATACTGAGTTATATATTTTGAACACAATATTGTGTTTTTGCTCAATTTTCATAGAACATATTACCTTTAAAGCAGAATTGTTGCGTGTCTCAGCAACACAGCTGTGTTTAGTTTCTGAACGAACCAATGATTCAAAAGCCCATTCATAAAGACAGCCATTTACTGCATCCCTGAATGAATCAGCCGTTTGAACCAATCAAATGAGTGAATGACTCCTAAAGACATTTACTGCCACCTGCTGGCAGATTTAGTTTCTTATTCAGAGTATCATTTCCCTAAAAAAAAAAAAAAAAAGAAGAAGAAAAATAAAAACATTAAAGGGATAGTTCACAAAAAAAAATTCAATTCTGTCATCATTTACTCACCCTCATGTCGTTTCAAACCTTTCTTTTGTGGAACATAAAAGAATTTTGAAGACTGTTGGTAACAAAGCTGTTTTGGTTACCAATGACTTTCATCATATGAACAAAAAGAACTGATGTTTCTCAAATTAGCTTCTTTTATGTTGCATAGTTCATGTTAGGCTGTTGTAGCCTGAATGTTTATGTAATAAATCCTATGCTGAACCAAATAAAATATGGCATGCAGTGATAATGACACTTTCTCATTTAACACAAAAAATGGATATTTTGCGATTAGATTAATTAATCAAAACATCATGTAATTAACTAGATTAAAAATTTGTAATCAACTAACAGCCCTAATATATATATTTTTTTACATTTTACATTTTATTTTAGTTTACAACTTTATTTTTAGTAATTTTATTTTTTTTATTTTTTTTAACTATTTATCTTTAATATATTTTATTTTAGTTTTAGTTTTCCAGTGATTTTAATGCTTCAACTTATTTCAGTAAGTTTCCAGGGCACCCTTTCTAATTTTATTTAGTTTGTTTTTCCATCTAATGTTTATATTTTAGCTCAGCTTTATGTGAACTAACAAAAATGTTTTTAATAGTTTCAGCTTTAGTTTTAGTTATCTATAATAACCCTCATTGAAATCAGCCAAATAGTCCACTAGGAATAGATGTATTTGGGTCAGAACGTAGCAGAACTGCTTAGTCCTTAAAAAACACAGTGAGAGGAGACTTTTCAGGAAAAAACAAGAGTGAAAAATGAGCCTCACTCTGACAGGCTAAAAAAAAACAAAAAAAAAAAAGTAGTGGTGCTGCTTTTGCAGGAGACGTCATAAATCCAGGCTTCTCTGTGCACTTGCTAGGGTGTTACTATGTGGTTGCCAGGCTCAAGTACAAAAACTCCACCCTTAACCTACACTATTTTGATCTCCTATGAAATTCAATACACATCTGTGGGATATTTAACCTGTTTAATCATGCAGCAAGTGAAAACTGTGCATATGATCACCTAGTAAAAGCAGACGATTTGAGAAACCTAAAATGCTTCAGTTACACACTGAAGTTTAATGTAAGGGGTTTGTTCGAATCAATAACCCTCGGTATGAGCAATATTAGTAATGATGGCTGACTTGGCAAATGCCACTAAAATGAGTAAATATTTCAAGTCTGGCTACAAATAAAATTGTGGAGGAGACGAACATTATATATGATTCCGCTAAATGAAAGATCAGGAAGGCAAATATCAAGAGCTTCAGAAAATCCCTGGAGCTTCTCAGAGAAACACTCAAACGTGCACTATTATGAACAGTGAGTAGGTCCTGCTTCATAAAGGGTCACCGGTTCTTTAGGACAGGTCAGGAATGTGGACAAGGTTAAGAACAAGATCTGGCAGAAGAGAAGCTAAAGAAAAACAAAAACAACAGACCTTTGATATGAGCGAGGCATGTATCTTCTTGATGATGTCGTCCATCTCCATGAGTTTGGGTCCTATCAGAGAGCTGTGGGGTCCGCTGATGTGTCCAATGTGGTCCAGACCCAGATAATGTAGAATCAGAATATCCCAGTCATCGCGCTTCAGCGTGCTGTCCAGATGACGGGTCACGTTGTTGTCCACCTGATAGAATGAGATGGAGATATTAAAATCTAAGAGAGGGTGAGAAGAAATAGACACACGAAGAGAAAACGTAAAATAAGCTCCAGAATTAAAATTTCCTGATCATTTACTCACCCTCATGTCATGTAAGATGTTCATGTCTTTCTTTCTTCAGTTGAAAAGAAATTAAGGTTTTTGAGGAAAACATTCCATTATCTTTCTCTATACAGTGGACTTAAATATGAATCAATGGGTTGAAGGTCTGAATTCCAGTTTCAGTGTAGCTTCAAAGAGCTCTACATGACCCCATCCAAGGAGTAAGGGTCTTACCTAGCAAGACGATCTGTCGTTTTCTAAAAAAAATTAAAATGAACAAAGAACTAACCACACATGACCTCTCCAATGTGATTAATGATGTCACGCATGTGCATCGCAGAGCTAGTGCAAGATGTGGATTTGTGGTTGAAAAGTATATATAAATTTTAATTTTTCTTCATAAAAGACGATCATTTTGCAAGATAAGACCCTTATTCTTCGGCTGGGATCGTGTCGAGCCCTTTGAAGCTGCATTGAAACTGCATTTTTCTTCAATCCTGGAATGTTTTCCTCAAAAACCTTCATTTCTTTTTGAATGAAGAAAGAAAGACATGAACATCTTGGATGTCATAGAGATGAGTAAATTATCAGGAAATTTTAATTCAGGAGTGAACTAATCCATTAACCCTGCACTGATGATCAAAACCTGTCTACTTCATGCTTTCTGTCAACGGATTGAAGGTTTATACTTTTTAGTAAGTAAAAATATTCTCCTTCAGGTCGCGGTTCATGTGTCTTTTTGTTGTGAAATCTTTTCTGATTTTTATAAAGTAAATATAAGAATAACTGATATTGTTAGTTATATTTCAAGACGAATAAAGTTACGAAAGCCAGCCAAAATGATATGACTTGGAAAAATAATAGATTCATGACACCGAAGATTACCTGTTAGTTTTACCCAATACGACTAGACAAGGTGAGGCACTCTCGGTCTGATCACCTGGAGCTCACATCTCCGAAATCGGCAAGGCTCATTTTCAAATAGGTGCTGTCTTTATAAATAAACCACAGATTTGAGTTTTAAACAACTACATTCTTGCCTGAAATACTCTTCAAACTACATTTCATGACACAATAACAGTAATATTTTGAAAGTTATCAGAATAAATTGTGGCTGAAAATACATTTCTGCGAGAACTCCACCAATCAGCATGTTCAGCGCCCAAGTCCCACCCCCGAAATTTCCGGACCTTTGAAAAAGTAATACCAAAGTCCCTTTCGAGGAAAGTCTGTTCACTCGGCGGCCATATTTGCAACTCAGAACAGCTCATACAAAACCAAGTCCTGTCTAAATGAATGGGGGGAAATCCTGAAATCTGAAAAACGGCTCGATGAACTCGCAATTAAATTACATATTTCCAATTAGCAACAAAATCTGAAATGAACTGCCCCATGAATGTTGTTTCTTATAAAACAGCATTAAAAAGCTTTTTCAGACTAGACCAGCTAATGGGAAATAGTAATCAGTGATTGACCCTTTCATTTAGAAAGTGAGACTATTTCACCATAATGTGCGTTGCAGTTTATCCCATTCATACATATAGCGGTAACCGAAAATTGTCCATCATTGACAGATTTTTTTAAATCAGTGATGGAAAAATCTGAAGGCCGTGCGTCACTTTGACAGATTACACTGAGGGTGATCTATTCTAACTTCTAACTGTAATTCCAACCCCTGTCCAGTTGGTGACGAGTGCACTCCAGTGTAACAGCAGAGCACTGGATTCAGAACAAAAACGAAACTGTCACGAATGTTTTGCTATACGTTTGATTACACACATGTGAGTACACAGAAGCTACAACGATCTATCACGCCACATTAAAGAGCGCCAAAACAGTATTTATTGATTAAATTTCCTAACAAAACGGACAGGATTTCAAATCTGAGGCTTTGTTTCATATCAGAAGTAACACAAAGCTTAGCATACTGCGATTTATTGAATGGGAGGTGCACTATGTACTGTTCATTCATCAATTGAAAACAGCATAGACCAAAAGCTCGATTGGGATTTACTTATTGATACTGATTCATAAAAATGAGAATATATTAAAATAGCTGTCACTGCGGGGTGTGGTGTTGAACATGAAAAGTTACGCAGTCTCATCTGTTCATCTGTTATCTTCAAAATAAATGCATAAGCCTATATCATCCTGTAGGTTCATAATTAGAAATTAAAATTTGAATAAAAATAAAAGCAATTAAATGTGTTATTCTAATTAAAATATGAAAATTCAAATGACGGGTATTAATAGATTATGACAGATTTTTTCCGTCTCTGTACGTCAAAATGACGGACAATGTTAAAGTCTAACGCAACCTCTGTATAGGACTGAACCATTGTTGTATTTCTATAGTCTTTAGTACTACCTTGCAAGCAGGGACTTTCTAAAGGGACAAATTTCTACCCGGAACTTTATTTAGATCCTGGTCCCCGCGGTGGAAACACGCCAAGTACCACCCCCAACATCCCTAGTTTCTTGGGTAAAATTCCTGCGGTGGAAACCAGTTTTTATATTTACTTGATTATCCAGATCAGTTTTTAGAAAAATCATGTTCAAATGTGAGTCAAATATGATCATCAGGCTTTTGAGGAATGTTAATTTGTTCATCTGCATTGCATTATATGTTTAAAAACTTCAGAAGTTTGGATCATAAACCTAAGTAATTAAATATCATCTTACTAAGACTTTCTATATTGGGAGATATGAAGTGATGACTTGCAGTTTATGTAAGTAGTCTCCTACACTGTCATAAAGATCTCATCGAATTACAAGCTATGAGAATTTCATCTTACTTTTTGGATGTAAATATCATAATGCGCACTAAACTGCATATGGGCCTCTTTATTGAGATGACTTTTCCCTCATATAATCCTCATATAATCTCTATATTCCCATATATCATACAATAAAAGTCTGATGCCTCAATTATGATACTCAAAAAAGTCTGATGCCTCAATTATGATACTCAAAACCTTTTTCTTTCTAGGTTTTCTTTCCCTCTAAAGATTAAATAAACTTCTCAATAAAATAAAAAAAGACTTATTTCAAATGTCTGGCTTTACAGGGAACTCAAAACTTTCTCCTCACTTTAGGAAGAGCAATAGCTGAAAGCAAGCTACAAAAATAACATGTTCTGATCTCACATAAAAGTGCAGTAACAAATTTTAGCAAAATTTCCATTGTCTGTTATCAAAAGTGAAGAGCTATAGGAAGCACACCTCACACTGAAGTCAATTTCAAACCTCTTTGAAGCAGTTATAAAATCTGTGTGGCAAATCTTTCACCCTTACACAAATTTCTTGATCTTGCTGCTTCCTACTGACATTACTGGAAAGAGTCAAACTACTTCAAGTTTAGATCTTCTCACCTCTGTGTAGTCAGACACAAAAAATGAGGTAGTGCCGTCATGCTCCATGAAGTGTTTGGGGAAAAGTCGAACCCAAGTGTCGTCGCCATAGAAGAGATGATTCGTTTGCCGGCACTCTTGGCCTGCCAGATGAGATTGTCCTCCAACAGTGCTGGAGAGTTCAGGTTCATCACCACGTCTATGAAGCCTGGGATGCTGCCAGTGGTCAAAGCCTGATGACGGACATGTGAGAGAACACAAATATTGGTGTTTAAGAGACCATACAATATCTTTGTCCAAAGAGGCCTAAAAAGAAGAGTTCACCTAAAAATGTGAGTCCTCTACACTGTAAAAAACAATTTGTTGAGTCAACTTAAAATAATTTGTAACCTGGCTGCCTTAAAATTTTAAGTGCAGTCAACTCAAAAAAAAAGTTTATTTAACTTGAAATGTTAAATTATACTAAGTGACAACTTAGTGAGTTGAATCAACTTAAAATTTTAAGGCAGCTGGGTTACTTACCCATCTGTTAAGTTTAGCAAACATGAATATCTAAGTTGTTACTTAGTACAACTTAACATTTCAAGTTGACTAAACTTATTTTAGTTGACTGAACTTAAAATTTTAAGGCAGCAGGGTAACACATTATTTTAAGCTGCCTCAACAAATTGTGTTTTTTATTTTTTTACAGTGTATATATAATATGGCTTACTCCAATGAAAAACTCATCTTATCTGAATCAGTAGAGAAATATGCATAGATCAAGCATCATTTACAAGTGTGAACAGTCCAAAACAGCTCTAAATAAATATAATGGACTGGATGTGTGTCGATTACTTGTGGTTTATAGTGATGCTTTTGGTTTTCTCATTCTGACGGCACCCATTCACCGCAGAGGATCCATTGGTGAGCAAGTGATACAATGCTAAATTTCTCCAAATCTGTTCTGATGAAGAAACAAACTCATCTACATCTTGCATGGGCTGAGGGTGATTTTCATTTTGAGTGAAATATTTCTTTAAAGCATTAGAAATTCACTTCAAGGAAGAAACAAGCAGAATAAAGCCTCTATGAAATTTCAACTGCTCCATTTATGTCTTGTAAACAATACAATCTGATTTCTCTACAGTTTTGACAGCTGATATAAAAGAAGGCAGAGCACGCAAGAAATGTAGCTTTATGGGGTAAAACAGACATTTTTGACAAGAAAAGCCTGTTGTTTTTGGTGTACTTAAAAGATTTCTGAGCTCATAAAATCTGGATATAAAAAAAGCGTCAATCTGAATGTAAATGACCAGAGATGCTAAAATAGGCCAGATAGCTCATTAGCTATTCTGGGAGCAGAACCACGAATTTACAAACTCTTTGTAGTCTCACGCAGAGAAAAACACAACATGAAACCTTTCCCTCACCCTCCTGAAAAACCGAAACATAATTCCTTCACCCAGTCCCTCATCTCTTAGGAACGACATCATCTAATGATGAAAACTAAGAAAACAACACACGCGCGCACGCTACGAGATCCACCCCTCTTATTTGTGGTGTAGATTATAATGAGGGTATTGATTGCGTGTCTGTTAGTGTACACAACACAATTACTGTCATCTAGCGTAACGTGCTTCGCTGAGACAATTAACACAGAGCTGAGATGAGGGGGAAAAGACAGGAGAAAAAACAAGCAGGTGTCATCATAAGTATCACTAGATCGCTGTCTTATTAGAGTAGTGCTAAAACAGGTGTTTCAGGTGTTTCCATCACTCCGTCTGTCTCTATCATATTGCTTTTTTATTTAAAATATAATAGTTTCATGTATTACATAGACATAGTCTTAAAGGAGAAGTCCACTTCCAGAACAACAATTTACAAATAATTTACTCACCCATTTGTCATCCAAGATGTTCACGTCTTTCTGTCTTCACTCATAAAGAAATGATGGTTTTTGAGGAAAGCATTTTAGCATTTTTCTTCATATAATGGACTTCAATAGCTTCCAAAATGTAGTTTAAATGCAACTTCAAAGGGCTCTAAACAATCACAGCCAATGAAGAAGGGCCTTGTCTAGCGAAATGATCGGTCATTTGTAATAAAAATTTGTATACTTTTTAAGCACAAAAGCTTGAGTAGCACAGGCTCTCGGATGCGCGTCCATGGGTCGTTCTTGAACGATTCGTTCATTTTGAACGAATGTTTAATGTGACTCGTGAGCGATTCGTTCAGTCGCGCATGCGCAACATCCTATTAGGTTCTGTACTGGAATTAGTTCACCTGTTTCGAGTCTTCTGGGTTTTTTTGAGTCGTTCGTTCATCTTATGGGGCTGTCACGTGATGCTGTTTTTGCTAAAATTAATTAAATGACGCAAAAAGTGATTTGTTCATTTTGCTGAATGAGACTCAAAGGTCCGAGTCGGTAAAATGATCCGAACTTCCCATCACTACTACGAATCACGTCTAAGTTCATCCTCTGTGTACTCCGGCTAAAAATGGTAGAGTATGGCAAAAAACTCCATCTTATTTTCTCCTACAACTTCAGAATCGTCTGACACGTTGTACTTTTTCATTTGTAAACAGCGTTTGACTTACTTGCACTTTCTTAGTCTTTGCGCATTCGCTTTGTAAACACTGGTTCTGTAGTTCTGTCTACGTTCGGCGTGACCTTTCGGCGTGATTCAATAGTACATCGTGTCGTGAATGCGCATGCCAGAACCTGTGCTACATGAGCTTTTGTGCTTAAAAAGTATACAAATTTTTATTTTCCGAAAAAAAATGACCAATCGTTTCGCTAGATAGGACCCTTCTTCCTCAGCTGGGATCGTTTAGAGCCCTTTGAAGTTGCATTTAAACTACATTTTGGAAGTTCAAAATTGGGGGCAGAATTGAAGTACACTATATGAAGAAAAATCCTAAAATGTTTTCCTCAAAAACCATAATTCCTTTACGACTGAAGACAGAGAGACATGAACATCTTGGATGACAAGGGGGTGAGTAAATTATTTGTGAATTGTTGTTCTGAAAGTGGAATTCTCCTTTAAGAAGGTTTTGAAAGAAGTCTCTAATGCTCACCAAGATTCTATTTATTTAATTAAAAAACCTGTCAAAACAGTAAAATTATAAAAATTTATTAGGTGTGCAAGCGCGTAGCGCTGAACCCCTATTGTAACTATTAGAATGGCCAAGGATGAGCAATCTCCACACAAAAAAAAAAAGATTGGGCAGACCAAACCCTAAGTCGTAGAGACTTAAAACATGGAGGAATGGTAGTACTCACACCATCTACAACGTCACTAAGGCTCGCCCCATTCGGCCTAACGGGGGCACTACAGTGATCAAAAGTACAAAATCACTCTTCTAAACCGCCACTCGCAGGTTCAAATGTCTTATGTCACTGGAGTCCTTGGCTCATGCTGGACAAAACGCACGCAGATTCAATCTGTAAGCCTGGTGAAATTTTCAGGCATTTTTTGAAAAAACTATTTTTGCAAACTAGTACTAGGTTTTTCACTCGATCAGAACCAAACCAGTGCAGAAAGATTCTCTCGAGAGTGAATATCAATAATGATCAAAAAAAAAAAAAAAAAAAAAAAAAAAAAAGTTGTCTCATAGACCTAAAAGTCTAAGAAGAAAGTCTATAAGAAGAAATCGGCCACTGGGGGCCGATATCACATTTTTCAAGGGCATAAATGATTGTATATTCCGCATTTTTTCGCACAATATTCGTTTCATGCAACAGACCTCCTTGTTCCAAACAACTTTACCTCTAGAACCACTGTTGTCAATCAAAGGGTTTGTTAAAGGGTTACTCCACCCCAAAATAAACATTTTGTCATTAATCTACCACCATCTCGTTCCATACCCATAAAAGCTTTGTTCATCTTCGGAACACAATTTAAAATATTTTGGATGAAAACTGGGAGGTTTGTGACTGTCCCACTGACTGCTAGGTAAATACCACTGTCAAGACCCAGAAAAGTATAAAAGACATCATTAAAGCATTGAGAATACTTTTTGTACGTGAAAAAAAAAAAAAGTAACGATTTTATTCAACAATTCGTCTCCTCCACGTCAGCATAGCGCCATTTTGGAGAGTATCCACTGGACGCAAACTGTGCATGCCAGATACACTGTTTTCATTTAAATCAAAGTGTAAATACAGGTGCATCTCAATAAATTAGAATGTCGTGGAAACGTTCATTTATTTCAGTAATTCAACTCAAATTGTGAAACTTGTGTATTAAATAAATTCAATGCACACAGACTGAAGTAGTTTAAGTCTTTGGTTCTTTTAATTGTGATGATTTTGGCTCACATTTAACAAAAACCCACCAGAAAACATTCTAATTTATTGAGATGCACCTGTATACGTAGAAAATGTATCTGTGTGGTACAGCTGACACATAACGGCTTACGCAGCTTACACCCAGCAGATACTCTCCAAAATGGCGCTACGCTGGCGCAGAGGAGAGGAATTGTTAAATAAAATCGCTTTTTTTTTCTTTGCGTATAAAAAGTATTCTCATCGCATCATAAAATTCTGATTGAGCCACTGATGGCAGATGAACTATTTTGACTAAATTGTCTTTCATACTTTTCTGGGTCTTGACAGTGGTATTTACCTGGCAGTCCATGGGACAGTCACAAGCCTCCCGGTTTTCATCCAAAATATCCTAAAGTGTGTACCGAAGATGAACTAAGCTTTTACAGGTTTGGATCATCATGGGGGTAAGTGATTAATGACAAAAATGTTCATTTTGGGGTGGAGTAACCCTTTAAATGATTGAGATGTAAAAAACATACTTTTGCAAACTAGTCCTGGGTTTTTTCACTCAATCTGTCCAAAATATACCCAAAGGCCAGGCCTATAAAGCCTAAACGAAAACTCAAAACTTCACTAAACCTGGTGAGCACATGCATCAGGTGATTCAAAACAAGCATGCACAGTTTTATGGAGATCAGACCACAGCAGGCACTGTAACGCTCATAAATGTAAAAAACAAACAAACAAACAAAAAACCATCATATTTCTACGGTAAATTACCTGAATTTGCCAAAATTGCTTTTTTAATCATTGATTTAGGTGGTAACAGGGTTGCTAAATAATATGTACTCTCTTCATATGTGCTTAAATGCCTTAAAGTGCTTGAACCCCAATAATTGCTGCATTCAGCTATATTTACAATTTAAAATTACTGTTTTCTATTAGATTATTATTATTTTTTTAAAGTAATTTATTGCTGTGATGCAAAGCTGAATTTTCTGCATTCATTCTAATATGCTGAATTGCTGCTCAAAAAAAAAAAAAAAAAAAAAAACAGTATCAATGCTGCATCATATTTTAATGGAAAAACTGCTATATCTTTTTCAGGATTCTTTGAAAAGAACAGAACAGCATTTATTTGAAATAGCAATCTTTTGTATCATTATCAATGTCTGTACTGTCACTTTTGATCATTTAAAGGGTCCTTGAAGGATAAAAAGGATAAATTTCTTCTAAAACAAAAAACGTATTGTTACTGTACAAAATATGTGTTAGTTGCAGCATTAATTGCTGTCTATGCAGGGTCAGAAATCTCTCAGATTTCATTAAAAATATCTTAATTTGTGTTCTGAAGATGAACGAAGGTCTTTGGAATGACATGAGGGTCAGTAGTTAATGACAGAATTTTCATTTTTGGATGAATTATCTCTTTACCATGCTCAGCCTTGAATCAACAGTAAACTAATGGACACATAAAATCACTAAGATCTTTATATCATAAAAACACTATGAATATTTGAAATATCTCATCTAGATTACACCTTAATGATTGTATAAATATACAGAATATAAATATTCATCGAATTTGGCTCAACGCTCATTCGTCAGCAGGATTCTCGCAGCTGTTCGGTCCTTCCTCTCGTTGCTCCATCAGCAGATCTCACAGAACCTCCTTCACTTACCAGACTCGGAGCTTTTCAGATATCACAGGCTAATTGCTTTACTCTTGTCACATTTGTAGTGAAACATGAGCAATTAGAGGATTCTGGCTCCCCTCTGCAGTAGTTTTATGCCGCATTAAAGATTCTGGCACTAGGAAAGCTTTAAATTTGTATGCTTGCTAACTGCTGCTCCTAGAAGCATTCACAGCCAGAGAGGATGCCAGTGGCTCTGCTGAACGGAAAGAGCATTTCTGCCCGAAAGAAAGCCCTAAAGTTTCCCCATACAGTTACATCAGCAGCAGCACATCTGCTAAATGGAGACGCACAAGACAGGAAACTGCTGGGCACTTTTTGAAACTCAATATTCATTTGTGAGCCGGTAAACATACTGAGTGACTCAACTATTTCATAATAAACTCAGCTGAACTGTGTGCCTAAAAAGTAGTGAAACTTTTACACAACTTTATACTATAGCTTACAGAAGGTAGAAAAAACAATAAATAAATAAAACTAACTTTTAAAACCACCTTTAGCAACAGTGCGTTGACTTTTACACAGACATGCACTATTTATTCATAAAAATGTAAAACACTAATCTAAATCTAATGTTTTCTCCACCTTTTATATCAGAGTTCAACAAACAATCAAACGTCCCCTGATAAGGTCTGTAATCTGTTGGGTTGAGGATGCAGAAAGATTCAAATACCTGAAACATTCACTAAACTCATAACAGCACAATATAAATGCAGAATATTATCAGTCTGATCAGAGCTGAAACACTAAATCTTAAATGCCAATAACAAACTTGTCAAATATTTTGTCAAATATATTAGACACCCTGATCTCAATCAATAAAGGTTATACAGACACCAAACACAAATATACAACAAACAAATCATTTAAACACATTTTGGTTTAATAGTATGATGAATGAAAAACACATTTATATAAATATGGAGGGAGGGAAATACAAGATTATTATAATTTAACATTCTGTTTCACAGGGCTGGGTTTTGACACAAATGCCAAGATTCGATTTGATTCTGACTTAACTGATTCAACTTAATATTTATTATTTTGGATATATATCAGGTACAGTACATGGCAAATCTCAAGTAATGCTTTAAAATACACATGAGAGTCAACTGGTACTACATTACTATAATACTGAGGATTAAAATCATAATACTATTAACTACTAGTTAACTTTAAAATTATATTTCTACTCCAAATCATTTTTTGAAATATAAGCATGTAAATTGTGGCTTTCATAAAAACTTGGATTTATTCAAACTCCTATCTACAGTTCATTTTTCTAGCTGAGTAACAAATTCATGGTCACCGAATATGTTTTTCCTGAGGTAAATGTTACATGACATATTGTTTACAAGCTATACTGCTGTCTTTCTGCGGTTGAAACACTGTTTGAGCAACTACATGAAACAGGATACAGATTTCGGGAAGTTGTACACTTTCTTTTATCATACCTTCGGATGTTTATTCATGTCTGTTTCATGCTGAAACTGGTTAAAGTGAAGGAGATGATTAGTTTATGTGCCGTTTCTCTTTAACTGCGATCTGTCACTGCACATTAAACAGCGCCAAAACGGCATTTATTCTAGGAGTATTGTTTTAAAATGGACAGAATTTGAAATCTGAGTCTTTGTTTCATATCAAAAGTAACAAAACAACAAAGTACAAAGCTTATTGCAATTTTACGACGTCGGTTTAGTGCCACGTAAAAAAAAAAAAAAATCTAAGATTACGAGAATAAAGTCATAATGTTTCAAAAATAAAGTTGAAATATTACGACAATAAAGTCAAAATATTACGATAATAAAGTCTAAATATTTCAAGAATAAATTTGAAATTACAAGAACAAAGTCTATATTTTGAGAATGATGACTTGAGGTGATCACAAGATGTAGATGACTTTATTCTCGAAAACATTTCCACTTTGTTCCCGAAACATTTCCGTTTTAATCTCGCTGTATTTTTACTTTATTCTATTTAGACTTTATTCTCATAGTATTTCGGCTTTATTCCCGAAACATTGCAAATTTATTCCCCAAACATTTCGACCTTATTCCCGAAGCATTTCGACCTTATTCACAAAGCATTTCGACCTTATTACTGAAGCATTTCAACCTTATTCTCAAAACATTGTGTCTTTATTCCCAAAACATTGCAACCTTACTTCCGAAACATTTCCACCTCATTCCCATAGTATTTCAAATTTATTCCCAAAACATTGCAAATTTATTCCCGAAACATTGTGACCTTATTCCCCAAACATTTTGGCCTCATTCCCGAAGCATTTCAACCTTATTTCCAAAACATTGCGTCTTTATTCCTAAAACATTGCAAATTTATTCCCGAAACATTTCGACCTTATTCCCATAACATTTTGACTTTATTCTGGTAACATTTCAACCTTATTCCCGAAGCATTCCAACCTTATTCCCGAAATATTGTAACCTTATTTCCGAAACATTTTAACCTTATTGCCAAAAAACTGCAACCTTATTTCCGAAAAATTTCGACCTTATTCCTGAAGCATTCCGACCTTAGCATTCCGACCTTATTCCCGAAACATTTTGATCTTATTCCCATAGTATTTTGAATTTATTCCCAAAACATTGCAAATTTATTCCCGAAACCTTTCGACCTTATTCCTGTAGTGTTTCGACTTTATTTCTGAAACATTCTGACCTTATTCCCGAAACATTTTGACCTTATTCACGCAACATATCTGTCTTATTCCCGAAACATTTCTGCCTTATTCCCGAAACATTTCTGCTTTATTCCCGAAACATTTCTGCTTTATTCCCGAAACATTTCTGCCTTATTCCCGAAACATTTCTGCCTTATTCCCGAAACATTTCTGCCTTATTCCCGAAACATTTCTGCCTTATTCCCGAAACATCTCGGTCTTATTCCCGAAACACGCTGTCGTCTGATGTACTGGATGGAGGGCGCGCAAAAATGTTCCATTCATTAACTGAAAATAGGCTAGACTAAGCGATTATTGGGATCGATATTGTATCGTAAAAATGAGAGTGTATTTTTTTTCGGTTGGGTCTCAAAATGTTTTGCTTGCAAACGTTTATGATTAAAAGCATTTCAAAACATTTAAGTGTGTCAAAGTGTTATGCTTCTTTTTTGCTCTCCCACACAACAGAAAAGAAAAAGTGCTGTCAATCCGGTGGAAACTGTCCAATAGAAACACGTCTTGCATTCGTTTAAACTGCAGACCCCGCCTACCAAGTTTAAACATTAGCATTTTTAACGAGCAAAACAAAAAAGTTTCTCAGGCAAACACAAAAGAAAAAGTTCTGAGAGAACACTTTGAGACTCTTTTTTTGGATGCACAATATAGACAAAAATATTTCAAATCATTCTTAAGGACAAATCAGCACAAGAAAATAACAGTATATCACTGCAGCACCATGGGCAACAGGAAGTAGTCAGCAGAACTGATTAAAACTGACGTTAACAACACGCCCTGGGTGCGTTATCTCAGCATCTTCCGACAACTGTAAAAGAGCAGCTTAAAAACACTCGCTGAACACCCTGAGGCCATCCGCACTTCACATGACAACAGACAGAAGATTTATCTTTTGCATTTTAGTTTCCTAACTTTTAGAGTTGGTCTCTTTAGTTTAACACTCTCTCTGTGACGGTGATTGGTGAATTCCGCCTCCAGACAGGCCGATTTGCAGTTTGAAAATACATCACACCTTTTAATGTGTCAATCCTGACGATTGGAGACATGAAAAGTAGGACAGAAGAAGCTTTTTTTCTTTACAGCACTGACGTACCAGGCAAAAATCCTGCAAGCTGAGAGCTTATCTCTGCAGGAAAATAAGAAAAGTTTCTCTATTTGCAGAAACAAAACCTTTCAAAATCTTCAGTGAAACCACAGGAACAGAGAAGGAAATAAAGGTGTCTTCACCATCAGAAGAAAAACAACACCTTTAGGAAAACGACAAACAAAAACACAAACACACAAGATCGGGATTCCAGCAGGGTTTTATGGTCCTTTTGGTGGAAACACTCATTTTGAAAGATGCTTGCTGGTCTGGTGTAAGGCATAGGGTTTCCACAATGCAGAAAAATACAAAAAATACATTTATAGTATAAAACAGAATGTCACAGAATTTGGCAAATTTTGGATGCATGTTCTGTATGCCTCTTTGTGAATGAACAATCATTTTATTACATTTTGAAAGATTAATTATTTAATGTTTTATACCTTCATTTAATTAACGCTGTTTTTGAAATTTGTATTAAATCATAAATCCAGCACAATTAATCATAGAAATCATAGAAATACATAGAAAAACTTTACAATAAGGAGTCATATGTTAATATTAGTTCATGTATTAACTAACATGAACAAACAACATGTAATAGCTAAAAAACTTTAAGTGGAAATTAGGAATGTTGAAGTGAATTAAAGTTTAAGACTTAAAATATTACAGCATTTATAAATCCTTGTTAATATAAGTTAATAAAAATACAGTCGTTCACTGTTTGTTTGTGTTAGTTCACAATAATGTTAGCAAACACAAGATGTGATTTTAATAATGCATTTGTAAATTCTGAAATTGACACAACAATAACTACGATTAACAAATGCTGTAGAAGTATTGTTCATTCTTAGTCCATGTTAACTAATGTAGTTAACTAATGTTAAATAATAAACCTTTTTATAAAGTGTTCCAATAAAAAAAATTGTTAAATTGTTTAATAAATTCATAATTGTTTAAAAAAAATAAAAAGTGTTCAATTGGCTTGTGAAATACTATAATTAAAAAACAGTTCACCCTCAAATCTTCAATCAGTCTTGTTATAGTTAACTAAATCTAAAACTAAAATGATTATGAATCGTTTTTGGTTATTCAAAAAAAAAAAAAAAAAAAAGAAAAAACCTGAAATAAAATACAATATATGTAATAGCTGGAAAAAAAACTAAACTAAACTTAAACTGATATAATATAATATAATATAATTTAATATAATATAATAAATATAATTAATAAAATAAAATAAAATTAATAAAATATAATATAATATAGAATAGCATAATATAATACAATAAAATGTAATATAATATAATTTAGAAATTTGTATTAAATCATAAATCCAGCATAATTAATCATAGAATTTGTAAGAATTTTTTTTAATTGTTTAATGAATTTAACTGGTTAGACATGCTTTTTGATTATTCAAATGTATGCAAAAAATGCCGAAATGCCAAAAAAAATGAAAATAGAAAACAGAGAATTTGAGAAAAATAAAACTTAATTTATGGAAAAAATTTAATTGATTTTGGGCCATATTTTTTTCCAGCTGTTAAATTAGTTGTTAATTGTGTAAAAAATAAATTAAATTAAATTAAATTAAATTAAATTAAATTAAATTAAATTAAATTAAATTAAATTAAATTAAATTAAATTAAATTAAAATGTTCACTTGAGCCTTTGCAAAAAATTATTATTATTATTATTATTATTATTATTATTATATCACTATCATTATGAGACAACCTAAACCTGTTTTTTTGTTTTATTATTTGAAACAATATAACTCATTAGAACATGCAGAAATAAATTTTTCTATTTAGATATTTATTTTGTTAAGGACAATTAATGGTCTGGTTTCTACAACTTTCACTTTGGAGCAAAAACCTGACTTTAAACTTGAAAGAAATAAAGATTTGACATTTATCGTGATAATTACCGATATCGGCTGATATGAAAAAAAATATGATCATTTTTTTGCCCATATCACCCAGCCTTATAGTTAACTAAAGCTAACACAAAAATGATTGTTATTTAAGTTATTATTTGTATATGTTATTAAACTTTTGAACAGCAGTGTGTATCTATAGCATTAATAGTGCTCTAATAGAAATGACAAAAGCACATAATAAAATTACTAAAACTAAAAATTGAATGAAAAAAAAAAAAATCAAATAAAAGCTAAGAGAAAGAAAACTAGAAAGAAAAAAGAAAATTGGCTAATGTGCTGCTCAAATTGGTAGGACACAAAAGCACCAAATGGACAAATGGGTATTCAGCATAACTCTCTACTCTCCAAAAACACTTCAATGCAGCAGCTGGTGAACACATCAAAGAAAAAGTGAGGCAACATCTCAGCAAAAAATCTGCGTATTTACATGAAACGTCCTAAAATCAGCACAGCCGTAACACGGCGTCATTTTCCACAGCTACATTTTCTTATTACGCTTAAAACGAACCCAGCATATTTCAAAGTCACTGTGGAATTCAGAGAGAATTCTGGGAAGTGATGATCTTATGTACTCAAGAAGACATTTAATAAGTTTAATAAGCATGTTTCAGCCCTTCTGTCGCATTTGATTTCAGTATAAAGTCATTGAATCTCATCGCAGAAGAGCTGACAGAACGGCTCACTGTGACCCAGACGTTTGATTGACAGCTCCATTCACCAGGATGTCACACCCTCAGTTATGACATCATCAGCAGCGACAATGACTGAAAATCAATGGCAAGAGCGTCTCTACGGCAACCAGCGGTCTGGCTCATGTTCTTACAGGGGCAGAGACGATGCTGCGCGCCACACACACTCACACACACACTCCACTAGAAAGCATGCAGTGTTGATCGTGTCAAGCATTTTAACAGAGTTTAAATGCAATCATATTGTTTGATTCAGGGCAGGAAAACATGGCTTTGATAACAGCAAACGAACAAGCTGTCTAGATGAAATTCATAAAAAACAAATGTCTGCTGATACAAAAAGGTACAAAAGGCTGTCACTGTGAAAGTCCCTACCCTTTTGTACCTTATTTCCCCCCTAAACGCATGCATGTTAACTTAGTACCTAAATGTTTTCATTTTTATGATTTCCGTTTCTTTTGAATTTTAATCCAGGTAGGGGTTCAAAAGTAGCACACAGAGCAAAAAACAGACTGATCTACTGACTGACTACACATATCCCTTGTTCCAGTGAACCAGTCCAAACCTAAGAAAACAACAAAAGCAGACCAAAACGGTGTTCTGAGCAATAAGCTGGCAACCGAGACTGAAAAAGGGCTTGTTAGCGAGACAAACCTGAGAGTCCCGAGTGAATTGTGCACTGTGAAGAGGTCAACCAACACAGAGAGGCGACTAAATGACTCCGTGAAGGATGAAGGTGTTGCTGTAAACATCAGGCTTTCTGGAGACCACACAGGCTTTCTAAATAAACTCCCTCCTGGCACTTTCCACAAATAGGGTAAAAAAGACGTCCCATGACGTAATAAAGGCACAGATCCTCTGTTCTTTAGAGAGATGCCTTGTGGATATGTTATCTTAACTGTTATCTAATATTACATAAATATAGCATTATATGAATATCCAACTTTACTGGCTTACATATACT
This sequence comes from Labeo rohita, assembly GCF_022985175.1. Lineage (NCBI taxonomy): Eukaryota > Metazoa > Chordata > Actinopteri > Cypriniformes > Cyprinidae > Labeo > Labeo rohita. The sequence continues at coordinate 23,669,987 of NC_066882.1, read as the reverse complement.
CACTCACACAGAGCTACTACAAATCTCAACTGGATGATTATATGTACACACACACACACACACACACACATAAATATATATATATATATATATATATATATAAAATAATGATCATCAATCGAGCTCTGAAATGCTAACTGTGGACTTATTTCTGAATTTCTGTTGAAATTATGTGTAAATAAATAAATAAATACTCTACAAATAAAATTGACCTGACTTTGACTAATTGTACCCAACAACTAATTATTTTGACATAATTTGTTGAATTTACACTAAATTAAAATGTATCACAATATAAAATAATTACCTAACATTACATTTATTGTTCTATATTATTAGTATTATTATTATTATCATCATCATAATCATCATCATTATTAATAATTAACCTAATCATCATTATTATTATTATTATTATTTATTAATTAAACTAATCAGTATTATTATTATTATTTATTAATTAAATTAAATTAAATTAAATTAATCAGAATCATAATATTATTATTATTATTATTATATAATATTATGATTCTGATTACATTAATTAAATTAATAAATAATAATAATAATACTGATTAGTTTAATTAATAAATAATAATAATAATAATAATTATTATTATTATTATTATTATCATCATCATCATCATTAATTAAACTAATCAGTATTATTATTATTATTATTATTATTATTATTATTTATTAATTAAATTAATTTAATCAGAATCATATTATTATTATTATTATTATTATTATTATCATCATCATTATCATCATCATTTCACTAATCTATCATATTTATCAGTAACAATCAACATTTTGCATGCAACAGTTACTGTTCTGGAATATTCCATAAAATTGAAAGTACCATTATAATATTGAGAAAGTAATCTTTCCACTTTCCCTTTCAATTTTCTACATACATTATAGTGTTGATTTTTATTTTTTAATTAAATAAAGCTTAACAAGAATATATTGGCCTGACTTTCACTAATTGTACCCGAAAGCTAATCATTATTTTGACATAATTTGCTGAACAGACACTAAGCTAATTTGCATCACAAAATAAAAATATTATGTAACACTAAATGTATTGTTCTACATTGTAAATTATTATTATTATACTAATCAGAATTATTTTTATTTATTAAACAAATCAGAATTATTTATTTATGTATTAATCAATCAATCAGTCAGTGATATTTATCAGTGTTTAACATTGCATGGAAGAGTTACCCTTCTGGAATATTGCATAAAATTGTGAAGGAAATAATCTTTCCATTTTCTCCTTTTTCTACATTCTTACACAATTTGTATTGTTAAAACTATTAAAAAAACATTTTGTTCATTAAAATAATGCAGAAAAAGAATAATTTAAAAAATAAAAAAATTAGTTAAACTTCAAATAAATTTAAAATCAACTAAAAATATCAAAAAATATATATATTATTTTATTATTAATAAATAATTGAATAGTATATGAATAATAATAAAACACCACTGACACTATTACCAAAGTTAGAGAAATAAACAACTATTTGTCTTTAATTTATAAAAATATAAAATGATCAATAACTACAATCCAACAGCAACCCTGTAACTGTTTCTGTCTTTCTTAATGCTGAAGTGCTTGATTTCACTTGCTGAAGAATACCCTATTCATGGAAAGAGCGTCCTGCTCTTCTGCAGGGAGCATTACACAAGAGATCCATAAGAAACAAACAGCTGTTTGTGTAATGTAACACAGGGTCATGAAACCCCCTTATTTCAGAGCAGGCTGTTCCATCTCAGCATTGAAAAGCATCAAGAAATGGAGGTAGAAAGGTGGGATGGTAGAGAGGAGCAGAGAGTGTAACAACCCTCTGTAGTCCACTTCTGAGAAAGAAATGAGCACAGCAGACAGAGAAGCACTGCCAGTAGAAAGCAGGATCGCTTTGGGACATATGGCACGAATTCAGACAGAAATATTTCGAAATATCTTATTTACTCCATCAGTATCTAAATATGATGTGTTGAACAGCATGAAAGCACTCTAGATATTTAGCACTTTAAAAAGCTTCTCTTTCTTCCAGGCCTTCCAGCAGCAGTCAAACCCGCTAACCAGCAGCAATAAATGACTGATTGATCTCTGGAAGACTGTAATTTGGGTTAGTTGGCCATGTCACACCGGTTTACAACTGAGAGCCCTGCAGTGATATTAAAGGAGCTCTTACAGGAGCCATAGAGCTGGACTGCCATCTGCTGGACACAAATCATATAATGCAGATCATTTGAGATGCATGCTGGACAAATGAAGCTGATTTACAGGCTTTATTCACTCTTAGCAAATGCAGAACTATAGATTCTGTCTTTTTTTCATGAGTGTAAACTGTTGATATGTCTGTACAAGTATCACTGATAAGCTCTAACATCTCACACATGAATCAATGATTCTGATCAACATATGATTCGAGCTACATGGAATTAATGAACAGAATAGAAGCCATCAACATTCGGCCGAGATCACTGTAACAAACATCAGCGTTTTCCTTCCTGTACTAATTTTTTGGCAAAAAGTCACAAAGCTGGTGTGGCTTGATAACAACAAAACATATAAATATTATTACATTTATAAATACATTCATTACAATTAGTTTTGCATGCAGCATTGTTGGTTTTCACTCTATGTAAAATAACATTTTTTATATTATTTGTTTATTTACATTCAGTATTATTATTATTATTAGTATTAGTATTATTATTACAATTAATTAATTTAATTTAATAACTAGATTTGTTATTACAATTTATATTATTATATATATTTACATCATTAAATACATTTATATATTTAGTACTGTCCCAGATTTTGCATGCAACACTGTTGGTTTTCACTCTATTTAAAATAACAAATGTAATATAATTACAGATATAATTTGTTGAATATACATTTAGTTAATCTGTAGCACAAAAACCATTATCAACTTATAGATAATTAGATAATTTGTTAAAATAATAATTATTATTATTAATTTTTTATTCAAATTAATTAGAATTAATGTAATTTTTTTTAATTTAACTTAAACATATTACATTTACATTATTAAATATTTATATATTTTAAGACAAGTTCTTAAAATTATTATTATTATTATTATTATTTAAAAAATATTTATTAGAGTTAATTAGAATTAGTTTTTAATGTAATTCAAAATATACATTTATATCATATATTTACATTATTAAATGTATTTACATATATTTTAGGATCATTTCTTAAAATTATTATTACTATTATTATTATGATTATTATTATTAACTATTTATTAGAATAAATTAGAAATAGTTTTATTTAATTAAATTTTTTTATTTAATTTAAATTTAAATTATTATATATTTACATTATTAAATATATTTATATATTTAGCAGTGTCCCACATTTTGCATGCAACACTATTGGTTTTATCTCGATTTAAAATAACGCCATTAATAATACATATTAATTATTACTACTACTACTACTACTACTACTATTTGTTTATTATTGTTATTGTTGTCATCAAATATTTATTAGAATTAACTAGAATTAGAGTTTAATTTCATTTAATTAAAAAATTTTAATTGATTATTTATTATTTGATTATTTATTTTGTAATATTTAATTAGACAATTTGTTAAAATAAATATTATTATTTATTAAATATTTATTCAAATTAATTAGAATTAATGTAATGTAATGTAATTCAATTTAATTTAAACATTATATTTACATTATTAAATATTTATATATTTTAAGACTTAAATAAATAAGTTATTAAAATTATCATTATTATTTTAAAAATATATTTATTAGAATTAATTAGAATTACTCTTTAATGTAATTTAAAATATACATTTATATCATATATTTACATTATTAAATATTTATATATTTTAATACTTAAACAAGTTATTAAAATTATTTTAAAAATGTATTTATTAAAATTAATTAGAATTACTCTTTAATGTAATTTAAAATATACATTTATGTCATATATTTACATTATTAAATGTAATTACATATATTTTAGGATCATTTCTTAAAATTATAATTATTATTATTATTATGATTATTATTATTAAATATTTATTAGAATTAATTAGAAATAGTTTTATTTAATTTAAATTTAATTATTTTTTAATTATATATTTACATTATGAAATATATTTATATGTTTAGCAGTGTCCCACATTTTGCATGCAACAACTCGATTTAAAATAATGCCATTAATAATACATATTTATAATTACTACTACTACTACTACTGCTGCTACTATTTATGTTTATTATTATTATTGTTGTTATTAAATATTTATTAGAATTAACGAGAATTAGTGTTTAATTTCATTTAATTAAAAATTTGAATTGATTATTTGTTATTTGAATATTTATTTTGTAATAAATATTATAACATACTCATTACTATTATTGTTATTGTTATTATTATTATTATTATTATTATTATTACATATATTTAATTTAACTAATTAGTAATATAATAGCATATGTTGACTATAAAATAAGCAAAAACATTGCATAGATTTATATTAAAGGTGGAACCACATGCAAAAACAAACTAGGTTAAGAGAAGATTTGTTTTTTGAATTGTGTGTAATTCACCTTAATTCTGGGCATGGTGACGGTGGGCGGTCTGGCTTTGGCTATGAAGCTGTGAGAAGAGCCTCTCTCCACCACATGTCTGGTGTAGGGCATGAACCTCCGGCCATCAGAGCCGAACACAAAGTCCTCTCTGAGAGCATCGATCAGGACAATCACCACACGCTTGAACAATGCCACAGGAGCTTTGCTGGTGTTAAGACCATTTCCTGCAGAACACAGAACAGCTCAGAAAATCTCTGCTGCATATGTGATCAGGATATATGTTATGAATTCTGATTTCAGAATTATAATTAGAAATGTTAAAAAAGGGGGATTTAGTCGTGAGGCTGAAATTAAAACCTAAACATCGGAATTAAATCCTCGATCTTAATCCCCAAGAGGCAATTCATTGGGATTTGGACATACAGAATCAAACAGACAGAGGAATAGGTTATATTTAGCAATAAAGGTATGAAATGAAAGACAAAAAGTGGTTTTCAAGCTTCAAAACAATAAAAAATGAATGCAGCTTTATTTTTTTAATCTTTAAATTAGAATGTGCCCTGCATATTATTTCTTCCTAGCAAAAATATAATGACTATCATACATTTTTTAAATTTTACAGAAGACATCCATGTCATTCAGAGTCATCCATGTCATTAAAATAAAATAAAATTTACTATAATCACATTTTCTTTTATATATTTTAAGGTCAGAATAAGTGTTGTTTCATTTTTATATAAATATATCTGTTATGCTGAATGACAATGGAACAATATTTCACCCATATTTTGACATTTTACATTTTCACAAAAGTGAACTGACCCATTAAAGTAGACTTACATTCATGCATATATGATTTCTATGTATATAAAATCACTTTAAATTATAATTTTGATGCATACAGCAAGGATGGACCTAAATCTACAAATGTACAAAATATTATACGTAATTATACTATAACAAATATAAAGTAATATTAAATCTACAGGATAAATGTCTTTAAAAATCTGAAAATTATGAATAATTAAATTATTTTAAAATAAATAAAACAATAACAAATCATTAAAAAAATCAGTATCAACACAAATAAATCTTTAGATAATTTTGCATTAAAACCTCATCGCCATTATCATAATGCTTAATAATTCTGAGTTACATATGTGTGTGTATGTTTACCTGTCTGTGGCTCTGCAGGAAAGTCAGTCAATTTGCTCTTGGCTGAAAAGGATGATTTGACAGGAACAGGGAAGAATCCTCTCAGGAACAGAGCGATTGCCACAATCTCACATATGAGACACAATAAAGCAAATAGTGATGAGCTCAGCTTCATGATGAAGATCAATAACTGTCATCGATAACACTTATCACACTCATAAGACAACACTAACACTGGCAACTGTCCAGTCCGCTGTCTGATTTCTCAGTGACCGCAAAAAACCGTCATTTTGAAGAAAAACGACACGAAACCCGCACGATTAATGAAGATTCTGCCGGATTAGTGTTTTGAAATTTTCATTTCCGTGTTGTGCCGTGCGGGTCACTACGGCAACTCAGAAGGATCGTTTCTCATTTTCAACGTTTCTGCGGACTCTTATTTTGTAATCAGAACCAAAACTTTAATCTAAAATATTTGATTTACGCTTACACTACATTTAAACGTACTACGTACATATTTAAAATTGTATTATAATTTATATAATAATAACTGTGTAAAATAATGGAAGTGAGTTATATATAGACTGTTATTTTTTTGTTTGTTTTTACAAATTAGGTGACAGGGAAAATAAGTTTCATTTTCGAAACTTATACTTTTTTTATAATTATATAATGTACTATTATTATGTATTTTAAATAATTGTATTAAGTAATATGAAAAGTAAGACTGGTTGTCATGGTAACATTTGTTGTAATGGCGCTTTATTTCTTTTTCGACACTGTCAAAACGCGTTTTATTTGTTAGGGAATTTATAGACAGAGAAAACCAGCGGAATGAGCCAATATGTCATTTGTTAAAGAGCTGCTGACTGTAAAAGTAAAGTGTGTTTGTAAGCAGTGATTTATGATTCTGTTTGTCGATGGAAATGGACTGCAGTCAACTGAACTCCACGGAGAAAACAAGGACCTCGAAGCTGCTTGATGAAATAAACGAGATTTATCAAGATATTAGAGAAGAGTCAGTGCAATCAGGTGATCAGACATATACATAACATCGGAAACATGCCATTGCATTTCATTTTTGTGTCAAATATTTTATTGTTCCACTGCCGTTCAAAAGTTTGGTATCAGTGAAATGTTTAATGTTTTTCAAAGAATTCTCTTATGCTCATCAAGGCTGCATTTACTTGATCAAAAATACTGAGAAAAACAGTAATATTTTGAAATGTAATTACTGTTTAAAAGAATGTTTTTCTATCTATATATATCCCACTGAGCAAACGACGTCCAAACGACATCATTTCAACGTCTTTGTCGGAATATAGACATGATCTGCACGTCGGGTGGACGTCTCATGTTTGTTGGGATGTTAAAATATAATTTATTTCTGTGATGCAAAGATACATTTTCAGCATCATTACTCCAGGCTTCAATGTCACATGATCCTTCAGAAATCATTCTGATATGCGGATTTATTACTTTTATTATCAATGCTGAAAACAGTTGTACTGCTTAAAATTTTTTTGGAACCTTGATTCTTTTTTTAGGATTCTTTGGTGCATAAGAACAGCATTTATTCAAAATAGAAATCCTTTCTAACAATATCAGTCCTTGTTATCACTTTTTTTCAATTCAACACATTCTTGGTGAATAAAAGTATTAATTTCTTTCAGAAAAAGAAAGAATCAAAAATTACAGACCACAAACTTATAAATGCTAGTTTATATTGTTGCAAAAGAGTTATATTTTAAATAAGTGCTGTTCTTTTTAACTTAAAAAAAAATCCTGAAAAAAAGGTTCCAACAAAATGTTAAGCAACACAACTGTTGTCAACATTGATAATCAGCATATTAGAATGATTTCTGAAGAAACCACTCCAAAACAGTAGTAATGATGCTAAAAATTCAGGTTTGCATCACAGAAATAAATTGCATTTTAAAATATATTCACTTAGAAAACGTATTTTACAATATTACAGTTTTATCTGGATTTTTTGATCAAATAAATGCAGCCTTTTTTCCAAGCAGAGACTCCTGGTGAGAAGGTGGAGAAGATATTGCCTCTGCTGAAGGAGAAAGTAGAAAGAGGAGACACACAAGCCGCCTTTTTCTTGGGACAGTTATACTACGAGGAGGTGACTGATGCCATAAACTTTCTCATTTATTCTTTCAATATGCAAAGACAGAATCGTGTGAGAATTTGCTTTCTGCATTACAGACAAACAATATATTGATGCATAGTAATTACACATCTCAGGAATAATCTGGTATTCTGCAGGGCCGCTGTGCAGAAGCTGAGATCATCTTTGATGGCATTAAAGATGAAGATCCTCGAGCTCTGTATCAGCTGGCTGTCATTTATTACGATGGCCTTGGAAGCAAAGAAGACCTTGTAAGAACCATATCGCTATTATCTCATATACAGTAAATAGATCACCATTAATAACATTTAATGCAACATTTTAACAAGCTTTTCATATGTTACATTAATGCATTACTTCACATTACCAATATCTAATTGTAAAACCACTACTAAATTTGTGAACCCCATTAACTTTAACAGGGTAAGGCAATTGAGTACATGACAACAGTTGCATTCTGGGATTCGTCAGAATTGGGCTGTATCAGATACGCAGCGCTGTATAACCTGGGTCGGGCGTATCTGGAGGGTTTTGGTGTTGAGGCGTCCAGCGCTGAAGCAGAGCGGTGAGAAATAAATTATAAATCTTGAAACATCTGTGCATAATAAATGAGAAGAACATCTGATGAAGATTTCTGTGGCAGGCTTTGGCTCCTGGCAGCTGATGATGGAAACCCGAATGCGAGTGTGAAAGCGCAGTCGTCTCTGGGCATGTTTTACTGCAGACCGGAGACTCTCGACCTCAGAAAGGTCCTGATATCACTAACAACCATCATGCATCATCAGCTGAAGCACTGACCTCTAGAGCTGCTGAAATGTACTGTAAAAGAGACATGTGTTAAAGGAGAAGTCCACTTCCAGAACAAAAATTAACAGATAATGTACTCACCCCCTTGTCATCCAAGATGTTCATGTCTTTCTTTCTTCAGTCGTAAAGAAATTATGATTTTTGAGGAAAACATTTCAGGATTTTTCCTTCCAAAATGCAGTTTAAATGCGGCTTCAAATGATCCCAGCCGAGGAAGGATCTTATCTAGCGAAACGATTGGTTATTTTCATTTAAAAAATACAATTTAAATACTTTTCAATCTCAAACGCTCGTCTTGTCTTGCTCTGCCTAATCTCTGTGTATTCTGGCTCAAGACAGTTAGGGTATGTCGAAAAACTCCAATCATATTTTCTCCCTCAAAAATCATTTCAAAGTCATCCTACATCGCTGCAGAGGTACCGACCCAGTCTTTGCAAAGTGAACATGCAAACAAGATCAAACACCCTTAACAAAAAAGGTAAAACAGCGATATAGGGCGATTTTGAATTTGAGGGAGAACATGAAATGGGAGTCTTTTGACACAACTGTCATGAACTGTCAAAGTTCAGGCAGAGCAAGACAAGACGAGCATTTGACATTAAAAAGTATATAAATTGTATTATTTTTATGAAAATAACCAATCGTTTCGCTAGATAAGATCCTTCCTCGGCTGGGATTGTTTACAACCACAGTCGCTTTTGAACTACATTTTGGAAGGGGCACCATAAAAGTCCATTATATGGAGAAAATTCCTGAAATGTTTTCCTCAAAAAACATAATTTCTTTACGACTGAAGAGAGAAAAACATGAACATCTTGGATGACAAAGGGGTGAGAACATTATCCGTAAATTTTTGTTCTGGAAGTGGACTTCTCCTTTAGAGGGATAGTTCACCCAAAGATAAATATTCTGTCATTAATTACTCACCCTCATGTCATTCCAAACCCGTAAGAGATTCATTCATCTTCAAAACATGAATTAAGATATTTATGATGAACTCTGAGAGCTTTCTGAACCTGCTAGACAGCAACGCAACTGACACGTTCAAGGCTCAGAAAGGTAGTAAGGACATTGTTAAAATAGTCCATGTGACATCAGTGGTTCAACTGTAATTTTATGAAACTACGAGAATATGTTTTGTGCACAAGGAAAACAAAAATAACAACAATTTCTTTTCTTCCATGTCAGTCTTTGATGCAAGTTCCTGAGGCACAGGAGCCGGTGTTCTGACATAGAACCAGGATGCGCCTTGTTAACAAGCATAAGTTAGCGATATTTTAGTTTTCTCTGCACACAAAAAGTATTCTCGTAGCTTCATAGCATTACTGTTGAACCACTGACGTCACATGGGCTATTTTATGTCCTTACTACCTTTCTGGGTCTTAAATGTGTCAGTTGTTTTGCTGTCTAAGCAGGGTCAGAAAACTCACATTTCATCAAAAAAATCTTAATTTGTGTTCTAAAGATGAACTAAGGTCTTACGGGTTTGGAACGACATGAGGGTGAGTAATTAATGACAGAATATTAATTTTTGGGTGAACTGTCCCTTTAAATGCCTTTAGTTAAGCTGATTGTCTTCATGTACTGCAGGCGTTCTTGTGGCACTCGGAGGCATGTGGTAACGGCAGTCTGGAGTCTCAGGGCGCTCTTGGCGTCATGTATCTCTACGGTCACGGAGTGCAGAAGGACCCAGATGCTGCCCTGTTCTGCCTAAAAGAGGCGGCGGAGAGAGGAAACGTCTATGCGCAGGGTCAGCTGACAGCCTGCTACTACAACAGGAAGCTTTACTCCAGAGCAGCAGCCCTGGGAGAAAGGTACAGCGAATCATTCAGAAACTGTAAAGAACACCATTATTTTTTAAAGGTGACCTTTTTACAAGATGTAATATAAGTCTCAGGTGTCCCCAGAATGTGTCCGTGAAGTTTCAGCCAAAAATACGCCACAGATCATTTATTATGCAATAGTGAAAATGCCTATTTTGAGTGAAAGCAGAAACAGTGTCTATTATATATACACTCTCTCTATCATGTCTACTGCACTGAAATCGTGAATTTAAAGTCATATCAGTTTAAACTTCTGAAATATGGTTTTCTGAGCGCACACATCCGAAGCATGCACACAAAAAGCGGTTGTCGCATGGTATGTGAGTACTAAACTTTAGTTCTCTTTCATGTCTTATTGCGCTTAAACTGTCAAACACACAGATAGGTTTATGTTAAAAACACACAAGTTACAAAAACAGTCAGTTATGTCTGTGAAGGTAAACAGTTGGGAAAGAAATCGCATGTTTATATTAGACCTGTGTGGCAGCAGCGTAATTTACAATAAATAAATCAATAAATGTACTGCTCTCTTGTCTCCTTTGAGGCTGGGACTCTAAATACTGTTCTGTGCGCATCTGTGCAGCCAAAGACAAAACAGTTAACTTGATTTGCTCGGGGGGAGTGAAATCTGAGTGGCTTGTTTTTTTACAGGCTTGCAGAAAAAGGCTTATTAAAACAAAGTTACTGGGTTGTCCTTTTTCACATTTTCTGGTATGGTAGATGTACCGGGGTCCCATTTAAAGCAATTAAACATGGAAAAAGTCAGACTTTCATGATATATCCCCTTTAGTAGTAAAAACAGGTTTGGTTTGACTCTCAGAGTGTGTGGATATGAGGACATCAGTGCCATAGCGCGGCACACAGACTGTCTGGAGGAGTACATCAGGAAGGGCATCGCCATAGCCATGTTTTACTACGCACGCTGTCTTCAGCTGGGCCGAGGCGTCTTGAAGAACAGAGACAGAGCGAAGAACTACTTCACACAGGTACTGTTGACCACCATAAAACTGTAATGCCAGTTCTGATGTTGGCACTGCTACTGAGAAGCAATGTGGGAAAAGTTTGGGACTTGTGTTAAAGGGGATGTGGGTACATTTGGAGATCCAATGGCTCATTTCTCTGTTTTTTTCTCCATTAGGCTGCCAGGATTGATCCAGAGATCTGTAAGGAGCTGCAGATGGACGTCTTACACGGCAGGATATAAATCACACATGCAACAATAATCAGTCACTGAATATCATCATTGAAATTGATGACTGGATACAAATCTGACTGTTAAACTGACTGAGTTCACTACACTTTGCACTAAGATGTTATATTATAATCGCTCTTCTGGCTCAGGCATTTTTTTGGAATGCTGATGAATCAATATGTTTAGTATTACTTCGGTGTCATATAAGAATGATGCAAAGCAAAATCTTTTAAAAGTCTAGTCAAAAATGCATCTTCATATTTAAGATGTTTTTGTTTTTTTTGAGAGAGAGATTTTAATTACATCTTGAATATATATAAATACATTGAGTATACATAAAAAAAAAAACATTTAGAAAAAAAATTAAAACATGTTTAATTTAAACAAACAACATTTTAATAAACAATATTTTTTCTTAAACTACACCATATCTATATGACTACTTTTTTGGATTTTTTTTTATATTTAGAGGCATAACACATACTACATGTTGTTGAAGATAGATAGCTAGATAGATAGATAGATAGATAGATAGCTAGATAGATAGATAGATAGAACTAATAAGCAATAGGAAATAGAAGAGTAAACGACAGATGATGGATGGATGGAACAGCATATAGAACGACAGAACTATTGAACAACATGATGGATGGATGGATGGATGGATGAAGAGATAGAGATGGATGGATAGAGAGAAAGACTGATGGATGGATGAAGAGATAGAGATGGATGGATGGATAGCTAGAACAGCAGATAGAACGACAGAACTAATAAACAATGGATGGATGGATAGATGGATGGATGATGGATTGAACAGGAGATAGAACAGTAAATGATAGATGATGGATGGATGGATGATAGAACAGCAGATAGAACAATAGAACTAATGAACGACAGATGATGGATGAATGGCTGGATGGATGGAGAGACAGATGGATGGATAGAGAGAGAGATGGATGGATGGATGGATGGATATAACAGGAGATAGAACAGTAAATGACAGATGATGGATGGATGATAGAACAGCAGATAGAACGACAGAACTAATGAACGACAGATGATGGATGGAGAGACAGATGGATAGAACAGCAGATAGAACGACAGAACTAATGAACGACAGATGATAGATGGAGAGACAGAGATGGATGGATAGAGAGAGAGATGGATGGATGGATATAACAGGAGATAGAATAGTAAATGACAGATGATGGATGGATGATAGAACAGCAGATAGAACGACAGAACTAATGAACGACAGATGATGGATGGAGAGACAGAGATGGATAGAACAGCAGATAGAACGATAGAACTAGTAAACAATGGATGGATGGATACATGGATGGATTGATTGAACAGGAGATAGAACAGTAAATGACAGATGATGGATGGATAGATGGATGGAACAGGAGATAGAACAGTAAAGACAGATGACGGATGGATGGATGGAACAGCAAATAGAACTAATGAACGACAGATGATGGATGAATGGCTGGATGGATGGAGAGACAGAGCTGGATGGATAGAGATAGAGAGATAGATGGATGGATGGATATAACAGGAGATAGAATAATAAATGACAGATGATGGATGGATGATAGAACGACAGAACTAATGAACGACAGATGATAGATGGAGAGACAGAGATGGATGGATAGAGAGAGATAGATGGATGGATAGAGAGAGAGATAGATGGATGGATGGATATAACAGGAGATAGAATAGTAAATGACAGATGATGGATGGATGATAGAACAGCAGATAGAACGACAGAACTAATAAACGACAGATGATGGATGAATGGCTGGATGGATGGAGAGACAGAGATGGAAGGATAGATGGATGGATGGATGGATGGATGAATAGAACAGCAGATAGAATGATAGAACTAATAAACGACGGATGGATAGATGGATGGATGGAACAGGAGATAGAACAGTAAATGACAGATGATGGATGGATGGATGGATGATAGAACAGCTGATAGAACGACAGAACTAATAAACGATGGATGGATAGATGGATGGATGGAACAGGAGATAGAACAATAAACAACAGATGGTGGGTAGATGGATGGAAGAATTGATAGAACAACAGATAGAACAATAGAACTAATGAACGACAGATGATGGATGGATGGATGGATGGATGATGGATGGACGGAACAGCACATAGAATGATAGAACTAATAAACGATGGATGGATAAATGAATGGATGGATGGAACAGGAGATAGAACAGTAAACAACAGATGATGGATGGATAGATGGATAGAACAGCAGAGAGAACGATAAAACTTATGAACGACAGATAATGGATGGATGGATGGATGAATAGAACAGCAGATAGAATGATAGAACTAATAAACGACGGATGGATAGATGGATGGATGGAGAGATGGATGAACAGAGAGATAGACTGATGGGTGGATGGATAGAACAGCAGAAAGAACTATAGAACTAATGAATGAATTTCATCTTAATGTATATTTAATATTACATTATATTAACGACACAACACGTGGCAAATCTTCTTTTGCAATTTATTGCTTATAAATGCTCTAGTCTATTTTGGTAAAAATAAAATTCTATAATAATAACAATATTAATAATAATAATAATAATAATAATATCACAAACAGAACTTTCACAATAACTGTACATGACATATTGCACGATTAAAAGCCTTCATAATGGTCACAATAATATGTAGGGAGTTTACAGAGGTCTGGGTTCTTCTTTTTTACAGATGTGTAACACTCATTCCACTGTTATTCACATTACACAGCAAAACCCCCTAGAAGAAAACAAAAGAGAGAAAAGAAAAGCAGAAGATGACAGCTGGCAGTGGATATGGACGGTTCCTCCGATCTCACCAGAGAGAAACACATCAACGGATTAAAACACAAACTGTACGCTTCCTACTTCCAGCACTACAGAGTCAAGTGTTTCAGAAATTAAATATCAGAACAAAAAAAATAACACCATCCAGCACATTAGAGAAACACATCCTGAGCCTCTGACGTGACATGAAGATGTTCATGCCTGCACGGCCTCTACGCTCAGCTCAGGATAGAGTTCTTTAAGCAGCATCTCCAACAAGATCTAAAGAGAAACAGAGGAAATAGACATTCAGTGTATAAACTCCACCGATAGATGGCGCTACAGTATCACAGCTTGAATGACACTTCATTCGGTTCATTCCTATCACTTTCCTTTTCACAGATGTGTATCTGTCATGTCACGAGAGTGTTTTCAACAGAAAGCAGAAACGAGAACATCCACTGGCTGAAATTGAAAGCCTGAGATATAAATAAACTTGAGCAGGGTTAACGGTCAGTCACAGGGCTCTGAGGGACTTACGTAGAGAAGATGTCTGTTGGCACTGGTCTCCTGAAGTGCATTAAAGATCCTGATGATCCCATATCTCGCGTTCTGCTGCCCCACGAGATTCTGAAGTGCATCTAAACAATGAAAACAACAGTTTTTGTCTAATTACACAGTCTCTGCTGTCCTAACTTTCCAACGTAAGAGGAATTCTTCATTAAAAAGCTGTTTTGATTGTTGCTGGTCTGTAGTGTGGGCTTCTGAGAGCTCTAGAGCGAAGCAGGTTTATCAAGCGCTCTGAGCTCAGGCAGGTGTAATTGCTCTCGCTGGAGTGTGGTTTAAGTGTCCTGCTCTAATTAAAAAGCACCATGCAGGCAGAAACAGCCATGAAGCCTTTTACATTAACAGCGTCGCACTTTAGCACAAAATAAACCTTTTTTCCAGGGTGACCGAATCGGCACAGGATAGTTTTTCTATTCATTTGGATTTAAAAAAAAAAAAAAAAATGTAAAGCAAAAAAAATGTATTTACAAATGGTCAACTAGGCCGTACTGCCTTTTCACACCTACTGTTAATAACAATAATAACAATAGCTGTAAAAATAAATAAATAAATAACAATAATAATAATGGTGCCACAGAAATCACCATAATTACAATGTTCCAACTTCAAAAAAGAAAAAGATGACTCGTATTTTATCCAAAAAAAATATTTTATTATATTTTATTACAAATAATACTAAAAAATAATATTAATGGTGCAGCAGGAATTACCATAATTCCATAATTACCATAATTCAACTGCAATACAAAATATGATGACTCATATTTTATCAAAAAATATTTTATCATATTTTAACCCCCCCAAAAAACATATACATATATAAATAATACCTTTTTTTGGTACTATGCTCAACTAGGTAGTACTGCCTTTTTATACCTTTTTATAATAGTAAATAGCTAACAATAGCTGTAAAATTAAAAAAAAATAATAATAATAACAACAACAATAATAATGGTGTGGCAGGAATTACAATAATTATAGTGTTCCAACTTCAAAATATTTTATCAATTTTTTTAATAAAAATAAATAAATAAATAAATAAAATAATACTGGTGCAGCAGGAATTAGCATAATAAAAATATTTATCAAAAAATATTTTATCATATTTTATCAAAAAAATAAATAAATAATTGAACTGCTGTTCATAATAACAATAGCTGTAAAAAATATATATATATAGTAATAATAATAATAATAATGGTGTAGCAGGAATTATCGGAATTATAAGGTTCTGTATTTTATAACAAAAACAATTATAAAAATAATAATAATAATAATAAAATTATTTAAATTGTATGGTACCGCCTTTATAACAATAGCTGTAGAAAAAAATTAAATAAATAAAATAAAACAAAACAAAATAAAAATAATAAAAGAAAAGAAAAAAGAAAAGAAAAGAAAAAAATGGTGGGGCAGGAATTATCATAATTACATTGTTCCAATTAAAAAAAAAAAAAAAAAAAAAAAAGATAAGATAATAAAAAAGACTTCTTTTACTAGAAACAAATAACTACTGAAATAGTGGAGGCTTCAACATTTAAAGGTTGTTAGCGACTGCTAAACATTTTATTTTTTATTCATTGTTATTTAGTTTACGTTCATAATAGCCATAATGTTTTTATTCACAATAAAATTGTTTATGGCGCATTTTCATTTTTCCTTCAGTGTTGCCATTATTCATTATTTCATTATTATTAGTTTATTAGTTTGTTAACAAAAATAAAGCTAAATGAAAATAAAACAAATTGATCAAATAACAACTTAAAATTAGGGGGAAAAAACTTTGAAAAAAATAAATAATAAAAATTGAAAAAGGCCTTGGCAACTAACTAAAACAAAACAAGTTGAAAATTAAAATTACTAAAATTACTCAAGCAAAACTAAAAATAAAGCTAAACAGAATTTTAATAAAAAAAGTTACTAAAACTAAATTTAAAATTAAAACTAAAAATATAAAATGAATTCAAAACACTACAATAGAATACAAATAATGCTAAAATATTTATTTTCCGAGATCATCTTGAAGTGAATTCATGTATTTGGATGTTATCAACAATAAAGCCTCATGCATTCATTTTGACCCTATGTGTAATTGTGATTAGTGCTATCAAACGATTAATCGCATCCAAAAGTTTTTGTTTATATAAATACACACACACATGCATGTATATATTTAAGAAAAATATGTTCACATATTAAAATATTTATATATAGTATCAATTATATTAATATAAATTTATACATGTAAATACATGTAAATATTTTCAAAATATATACTGCATGTGTGTGTATATTTATATACATGATAAATATACACAGTATACACACACATGTAAACAATAGCTTTAATTTTGGATCCGATTAATCATTTGACAGCACTAATAAAATGACAGAAATGTGTGGAAACGTTCTTATTTCCGCTCACCTGGGATGTTGTCTAGAAGCTTCTGTTGTGCTCTCTCCTTAGTTTCTCTGCGCTCACTCTCCGAGCGGCTTTTGTTATGAGGCGCGAGTTTCCCGTTGGGCCAAAACGTGTCCCGGAATATATTAATGTAGTAAACCAACATCTGCTCACTGAAAATCCAGTTTACAGTGTCTCTGATTTGCCTGCAGAGGACGAAAGATCAACTCAATGAGCTCGTCTAGCAAAGTTCTCACTAAAGTTTCCATTACATCCACTCGTTAATGCTTACTTGTTTATAGTCCGTCCAAACGTAACCTGAACTAGTGCAATTAGTGTCTTCCGCACCCACTTGAACACTGCAGAGAGAAAATAAACACAAGCAGAAACCATCTGACTCAACCAACGCTTGAGGATACATTAAATAGATCAAGAGTGACAGTAAAAACATTTATAATGATGGTTCACGTGTCTTTGTGTGTGTATTTGTGCACTAGTGTTTAGCAGAAGACAGCGCTTCAGCTAGAGAAACATCAGTCACGCTGTCCTGTGGTCAAAGATCTGTTGCGTTTTACACCCACAGACACAATGTCACGGTCTGACTGCACACATTGCATCACTGCGGGTGACAGTGAGTCATTTGAGCAGTGTGTTGTACTCACTGCCCCTGAGTTCAAAGATCTCTCCGATCAGCATGAAGCAGGGCTCAGCCAACGCGTCCTTCCTCCCGTCCGTCTCATCGCCGTAGTCTGAGAGGTCGCTGTCATCCTCACCTTCATCCTGGCACACACACACACAGAGTCATAACAGAGCTCTACAGTGCGATCATTTCAGTCGCATTTGCGACCATGTGCTGGCGACCCGATCAGCAGATTTGTTTCTGTGTGTTTTTGCAACGTTGAGTAACGTATCACAAACATATCTCACGAATCCTTTCCCTTAAAGTGTAGAGAGACTGTAAATCAGAGATTCATAGTGCAGCATAGAGAGCTTCGTTAACTGTAGTGGAACTTTGTGAGATTTTGATGAACTAAGATGAGTGACAGCTTTTAGTCATTTTTAAGGGAGTTTGTAAATGAGATATTGATTTAATACAACAGTTCAATAAACAAAGTTAATATTAAGTGACTTACATTGTCTGATTTTGCTATTTCGTCATCAAAAATAGCTTGAAACAAGTCACAACTGAGCCGCTTCGCATTTCGATTCAAACCCAGCAATGTTTCGTTTATGAATGAACGTGCGTGAATGAATCTAGTGAGTCAATGAATCAATTTCCCATTCATAAAGACAGTCACTTGCTTTATTCCTAAATGAATCAGCAGTTCAAATGAATCAGCTGAATGAATGATTCAGTAATTAAATCAGTGACTTGCTGCCAGCTACTGGCAGTTTTAGTTTCATTTTTAAAGTATCTTTTCAGTTACTTAAAGGAGAAGTCCACTTCCAGAACAACAAGTCACAAATAATGTACTCACCCCCTTGTCATCCAAGATGTTCATGTCTTTCTGTCTTCAGTCGTGACGAAATTATAGTTTTTGAGGAAAGCGTTTCAGGATTTTTCTTTGTATAATGGACTTCATTGGTGCCCTGATTTTGATTCCAAAATGTAGTTTAAATGCGGCTTCAAAGGGCTCTAAACGATCCCAGCCGAGGAAGTAGGTTATCTAACGAAACAATTAGTCATTCTTTTCGGAAAATAAAATTTTTAAACTTTTTAAGCACAAAACAGGCTAATAGAAGCTACACACTATTGAATCAGAAGGTCAAAAGGTCATGCTGAACGTAGGTGGAACTACAGACCCAGTGTTTACAAAGCGAATGCACAAAGACTAAGAAAGTGCAAGTAAGTCAAACGCTGTTTACAAACAAAAAGGTACAACGATGTCGGACGATTCTGAAGTTGTAGGAAAAAATAAGACACACAGCACAGGCTCTGGGATGCACGTTCACGACGCTACGTACTATTAAATCATGTCGAAAGGTCACGCGGGACTACAGACCCAGTGTTTACAAAGCGAACGCGCAAAGACTATAAAAAATGTGCAAGTAAGTTTGTAAACACTGTTTACAAACAAAAAGGTACAACGATGTCCTCCTCTCAAGCTGTAGGAGAAAATAAGATGGAGTTTTTCATCATTCCCAGTACACAGATGATGAACTTACATGTGATTCGTAGTATTGATGGGAAGTTTGGATCATTTTACCGACTCGGCCTTTGAGTCTCGTTCAGCAAAATGAACGTTTTTTTTTAGTCATGTAGTTTATTTTAGCAAAATATAATTAAAATGTTATGTGTTACTTCCCTAACACATCTACTGCTTACACAAATGTTGATCACACTGCAAACAAGACAAAACTATAATGCTATAAGAAACAGAAAAGATTAATTCATTGTTTACCTGGGTCTTTAGTCTTTGATTAGCTCACCTCACCTCTTATGACAAGTTTTCGGGTTTGAGTCGTTCGTTCATCACGTGACAGCCCCATAAGATGAACAAATGACTTGAAAAACCTGAAGACCCAAAACAGGTGAACTAATTCCAGTACAGAAACTAATCGGATGTTGCGCATGCACGACCGAACGAATCACTCTTCGAGATGACTCGTTCTTCCCGAGTCACATTAAAGATTTGTTCAAAATGAAAGAATCGTTCGAGAACGACCCATTACTAATTCGTAGCATCGTGGACGCGCATCCCAGAGCCTGTGCTACACAAGCTTTTGTTCTTCAAAAGTATACAATTTTTTTTTTTTTCCGAAAAAAATGACCGATCGCTAGATAAGAGCCTTCTTCCTCAGCTGGGATCGTTTAGAGCCCTTTGAAGCTGCATTTAAACTGCATTTTGGAATTTCAAAATCGGGCACCAATGAAGTCCATTATACAGAGAAAAATCCTGAAACGCTTTCCTCAAAAACTATCATTTCTTCACGACTGAAGACAAAAAGACAGGAACATCTTGGATGACAAGGGATGAGTAAATTATTTCTGGAAGAGTTCTCCTTTAAATCATTTTATATTTCTATATTCAATATTTTATATTTAAAACATTAATCTCAACATGAATTTATGAATTTGATTGCATTCATGCCACCTCTGAGCCTCATTAAACATCTTATGTGTTATTCTGTGCCAATTACAAATTAATTTTGTTAATACTGATTTCATTTGATTGGTAACTTGTTCTTATTCTGTTGTTTTAATCAGAATAATTTTAAAAAGCTTATAAAATATAATTTTCAAAAAAATCTGACATAAAAGATGACACTTTTAATAAAGTTAGAAAAATGCCATTTCAAAAGTAAAACCAAAATTCCCCTTTAAATCACTTTAAGGAGTCAAATATCACCTCGTAAAGTCATCACAAGTGCTCCTAAAAAGAAAAGTAAGCGTAGAGCCCTGCATTACATTTGACCTGACATCTGTCCCAAATCTCTGCAGCTTTTTATGATCATCATTTAGTGGTTTGGTGGATTGTGTCAAATCAAATGTACCTTTAAAATTAGTCTTTAATAGGTAATTAGTGGCTCACCCATTTTAAATGTTCATTATTTAAAGGGATAGTTCACCCAAAAATGAAAGTTCTGTCATTAATTTCTCACCTGACTTTCTGGACCTTGAACGTGTCAGCTACGTTGCTGTCTATTCAGGGTCAGAAAGCTCTTGGATTTTATCAAAAATATCTTAATTTGTGTTCTGAAGATGAGTAAAGGTCTTACGGGTTTGGAACGACATGAGGGTGAGTAATTAATGACACAGTTTTCATTTTTGGGAGAACTATTCCTTTAAGATGGCTAAGAAAACGTGTGTGTTTGTACCTCCTGGTGTGAGAAGAAATCTCCTGGCAGTCTCTCCAGGAAGGACGCGAGAGAGAAGGAGGATTTCTTCTGGATGTCGATGACCTTCAGGTGTTCTGGTGACGGACTGAGAAACGCATACAGCGCCTCGCTCTGACACATGCGCTCGTCTGTCAACACTTTCTATGGAGGAAACACGCACATGCAAACTAAAACTTCATGAATCTTGAAATAACCTTCAGCCCTGAATCAAATGAGACCAGAAATATACACAAACACAGATTTGAATGCTTGACTAAGCACACTCCAGCTGTACATCATTAACTTGAAAATAACCAGAGGTTTGAAATGTGATGGAGCAGGTGCTTCAGAGTAAACTGATGATGTGAAAAGCTTTAGTGAGTATAGTAAGCATGATCATAGATTGCGGCAAACATTTATCCCAGGGGTCACCTAACTTGTTCCTGGAGGGCCGGTGTCCTGCAGAGTTTACCTCCAACTTTCCTCAACACACCTGCCTGGAAGATTCAAGTATACCTAGTAAGACCTTGATTAGCTGGTTCAGGTGTGTTTGATTAGGGCTGGAGCTAAACTCTGCAGGGACACCGGCTCTTGTGACCACTGATTTAAACCTTTAGTTAGTGCCAGATGATGATATATGTCAATCTATTAAAATACTGTAGATGTAAATAATTAAATATACAGTAAGGATGAATGGGAGGGGGGACTATTAGTTGATAACAGATGCTGATATATTGTGTTTCTAAAAGTCATTTTGATATTTTTGTAATAAAATAACATAAAATAAAATAATAGGTAGTATCATTCAATAACTGTGCTTAAAGAAAAATTGTGTGTAAAGTAAAATAAAATAAAATAAAATAAACAGTATCAGTCAATAACAGATATAGTGCAAATATATTTTGCGTCTAAAAGCCATTTTGACATTTTTGTGGTGCTTAAAGAAAATGGTGTGTAAAACAAAAATAAATAAATAAATAAATAAAATAAAATAAAATAAAATACAAAAAAAATTAAATAAAATAAAATACAAAAAAATAAAATATAATAAAATAAAATAAAATAAACTGTATCAGTCAATAACAGATATAGTGCAAATATATTTTGCGTCTAAAAGCCATTTTGACATTTTTGTGGTGCTTAAAGAAAATGGTGTGTAAAACAAAAAAAATAATAAATAAAATAAAATAAAATAAAATACAAAAAAATAAAATAAAACAAAACAAAAAAAAAACAAAATAAATAAAATAAAATAAAATAAAATAAAATAAAATAAACTGTATCAGTCAATAACAGATATAGTGCAAATATATTTTGTCTCTAAAAGCCATTTTGATATTTTTATGGTGCTTAAAGAAAATGGTGTGTAAAACAAAACAAAACAAAAAACAAAATAAATAAAATAAAATAAAATAAAATAGCCATAATCAGTCGATAACAGATATTGTTATTTTGATTTTTATGGTGCTTAAAGAAAAATGTTGTGGTATAAAATAAAATAAAATAAAATAAAATAAAGTAAAATAAAATAAAATAAAATAAAATAAAATAAAACAAAATAAAATAAAATAAAATAAAATAAAATAAAATAAAATAAAATAAAATCCAGTATCAGTCGATAACTGATATAGTGCTGTCTCTAAAAGTTATTTTGATATTTTTGTGGTGCTTAAAAAAAGGTGTGTAAAATAAAATAAAATAAAATAAAATAAACAGTATTAGCTGATAACAGATATAGTGTTGACATATTGTGTCCCTAAAAGACATTTTGATTTTTTATGGTGCTTAAAGAAAAAAGTTGTGGTATATATCATAAAATAATAAAATAAAATAAAATACATAATTTTTAACAACATAAAAATAAAATAAACTGTATCAGTCAATAACAGATATAGTGCAAATATATTTTGTCTCTAAAAACTATTTTGATATTTTTGTGGTGCTTACAGAAAATGGTGTGTAAAATAAAATAAAATAAAATCTTAATAAACTTTTGTTTATTATTATGCGGTGAAGTTATTTTGTTTTAAAATGCTATTCATATTTACAAAAAAAAAAAAAAAAACAAATGAAATTGGACATTAAGTGTTTAAAACATTAAGTGTTTAAAACATCACATATTTTGGCGCTTTTAATGAAAATATACATTTTGTTCAGGTCAAATACAGAAAAAAAAAAGCTGATACTCATGACTCAAAATGTATTTTAAATAAAGATTGTGTATTTAAAGAAATATGTTGGAAAATGTTATGGAAATAAATTTTGTGCAATATGTTTGGATCAAATGGACAAAAAAGTAAAAAATAAATAAATAAATAATGCATTCATTTATTCATTCATTCATAAAAACGCAAGTAAGTGTTTATTTGTTTTTAATTTCACATTCTGTTTGTGACATCACAATGGAACTGTCATCACACAGAACCCAGTCAGGTATAAATTGAGAAGCGAAAAATTCTTTTTTTCTCGATGAAACGTTTCAATATTTAAATTGAACCCTATGGAGAGACTTCTGTCTGCTGGTTTTAGTGAGCGGTGCTCACTTTGAGACACTGCTGAGCTCTATTATGAAGCTCTAGAGGAGCCACATTACTTCTGAATGGACGGAATTTCACATCACAAGTCTACAGACATTTTCCACTGTTCATTTTATGCATACAAGTCTGGCTACAACAAGCCTAGGAAAGACTCACCTGTAAAAACGTGTTGAGTTGGTTTTTGGATTTGTCAAGGAATTTTTGGTCGACGGATTTGAACGGCAGTTTACTGAGTGAGGGAAGCTGGACCTTCTTGAGTGATGGAAAACACTGCGAACGAATAACAGTAAGAAAGACAAATGGTGGATAAAACTCAGTCTGTGTCACGTATAATGTGTATCAGAACTAATAATGTACAACAACATGATGAGTCACTACACTGCCACAGCAACTTGCCGATGGCTGCAACAATAGGGCCATCACTGATCACATGATATCACACATCAGAGGTGTGGCAGCGTACTGTAAATATCAGCCGTACCTCCGTCAGCTTCCTGTGCAAAGCCTGAAACTCGCTGAGCTTCCTGGTGACGGTCCAGCGGTTATTCTTGCAGTCGTCGTCTTCAGAAAGGCTCACAGCTACAAAGTAACACGCCATCTGCTCTCCATTCTCTTCTGAGGCCTACAAGATACATACAGTGATTTTAACAAAGCACTATCTTACCCTCTGAATCACACTGTGCAATGAATTTTAGACAAATAACACATCTTGAAACATCTAACATTTACTTGAGCCGACATTTGAGCTGCACTGTAAAAAAGAAAAAAACACAATTTGTTGAGTCAGCTTAAAATAATGTTACCCTGCTGCCTTAAAATTTTAAGTTCAGTCAACTAAAATAAGTTTAGTTAACTTGAAATGTTAAGTTGTACTAAGTAACAACTTAGATATTTGTGTTTGCTAAACTTAACAGATGGGTAAGTAACCCAGCTGCCTTAACATTTTAAGTTGATTCAATTCAAATATCTAAGTTGTCACTTAGCATAACTTAACATTTCAAGTTTAATAAAGTTTTTTTGAGTTGGCTGAACTTAAAATTTTAAGGCAGCCAGGTTACAAATTAGTTTAAGTTGACTCAACAAATTGTTTTTTACAGTGTAGGGCTGTCACTAACCATTATTTTAGTAATCGAGTAATCTGTCAATTATTCTGATGAGAAATTGAGTAATCGGTTGATTGTTCAGACGATTAATTGGGTAACCGGATAATTCTATTTTTTTTTTTTTGTAATAAAAATAGACCTGAGTGAACAACAGCCTTTAATATTACTTAAAATACATATGTATTAGCAATGAAGCAATAATAATTAGTTCAAACAAAGTATCAAAAGTGAGTAATCATATGGTTTTATCCAACAAAACTGTTTAAATACATAATGTTTTAAAAACTATAGATCTAATGTACATTATGCATTATATCAAATGCCTGCAGAGGGCGCCAACGACCTGACGATTGTTTTTACACTTCACAAATTCTTGTTTAATACTGATCAAACAACATTTCCACTTAATCTTTAATATTTGGCCATTTCTTTACGACAGAAATGGTAAGGCCACTGTAAATTATTGAATATGTGCATGGACAACAAAACGTGCAAACTCAAGAGTGAAGGTTTGAGCTTCTGTTTTGAAATCGCAATGAACAATTAACATATTAAAAAACATACTGATGCATTTTCCTGTGTTTACGTAGTTTTATTCATAGATTATATATTTACCTTACAAATCTGATGATAGCAATAGCATTATGCTCTATTATGATTTTTTAATGGGTTTAATATATCATGCAGCCTTGGAAAACAGTCTAATAATCCATTGCGTGTATTCTCATCCAAGGAATTCGCCACTTGAAAATGACTTGTCTTAAAGGGACTTTGATTGAATCAAGGAATCGTGACAGCCCTAACTTGAGCAAATTTTGTTGGGTAAAGCATTTCATTTGACTTAATACAAATCATTTTGCACACTGTGATGCATCTGATTCTGTCCAGAACTGAAACGACGTAAAAACAATAACAGCTTCACTTCAGCTGAAACCACATGAAGCAACTGATTGAAAAAGCTGTCATTTTACAGCCAATTAGTAGATAAATCGTTAATATACCAGTGACTCACTCCCGAGCAGAAATATGCAAATACTGCCTTGTTATTCATCAGAGCTCCAGGAAAAGAGAGTAAAAATGATTGATGGGGCTCTTCACAACCAGCTGTTTACTTACACAGAACGACGACGGTTAATTAAAAAGACTGAAAAGAAAAAAAAACGACAGATATGCTTCTTTTAAAAGGCAACATCTATGGCACTGCTTTAAAATAATATGGAAAATTCTTCTTAGAGCACTGACGTGGTTATTACTGTGGCTATATTGAGATGGTGGTGCTTTGTGAAGTTAAACAGATGGGATGACGGATGATAAAGGAGGATAGCAGGACTGCGTATGATCTGCTAAGAGTGTTTATAAAAGAGTCAAACATACAGGAAATTAATCACCGTCACTTTAAGGAAAGAATGTTGTGACAGATGAATAAAACTCCACAGACAATCAGGCAAATGATGTTACAGTATGTTGCTGTGGCGATCACAGAACTCAATGTAACAAGTGAAGTCAGAATATGTTAAAACACTGTTACTATGTTGCACTGTGCGGTGAAATTATTTGTTTGATCTTTAAGATGTTGTTCTTTTTGAAGTGGAAGTACTTTGTGTTACTGATGTAATCCCTGTGATTGCAGTGAACAGCATGTAAACAGTATGTAAACACTACCAAAAGTTACATCATGTCCATTTCTGGTATGCTTGCATGCAGCATGGGAAAGTCAGCAGGTTTTCTTAGATTACTAGATTTACTACCTTACCTTGGTCATGACAGTTAAAGATTAGATATCACTTTACATACGCAAGTTTAGAAAGTGTTTCTATCACACTAATCTCATGCTAACACTTGTGGTAATAGTTTCAAGTGGCTACTGTATTTCCTTCCCTGTCTTTGTAGGTGATCTACTGTAATCGCTAATTAATTGTAATTAATTCTCATGAAAATGTTTCTTTTTTCATCTGTAATCAAATCAATTGTCCATAAATCTGATGGACAATTTTTACTGGGTTAACTGCACATTTATTATCGTTTTCTAAACTAAACTAAAACTGTTACTTGAAATACTTGAAATGTAACTGAAATAAAAAAAAAATATAAATAAAATAATTTATAATAACTGATTTTATGTATAACTTAAATTAAATTAAATATAAATAAATGAAAAAAAAAACATTTATTTATTTTTATAACAAAATATAAAAAAACTGATTTAAAATATAAATAAATTACATAAAAATTAACTGAAATAAAGTAGAGTTTTATAACTGAAATAAAATATTAAAAACAAACTGACTTTCAGTTTATTTTTATTGATTTATGTATAACTTAAAATATAAATAAAATAAATATTAACTTAAAAACTAATTTTATTTCAGTTGATATTTATTGCTTTATTTATAACGTAAATAAAAAAAAAAACATAAGATAAATATTAACTTAAAATACATTATTGTTTCATAACGGAAATAAAATATTAAAAACAAACTGATTTTATTTCCGTTTATATTTTTTAATTTGTTTATAACTTAAATAAAATATGTATAAATCAAATAAATATTAACTGATTTTTTTATAACTGAAATAAAATATTAAAACAAATTTTATTTCAGTTTATAGCTGCAGAACTAAAACTAAAACTGAAATAAAAAATAATAATAATAATGAAAATGACAAAAAAAAAACATAATTACTGAAACTAATTTTAAATTTAAAAAACATCAATAAAAACTATAATAGTCAGGGGTGTTAATTAACAATAGTAATAATAGTATTCATTAACAACAGTAATAACAGTATTATTGCAATTTATTTAGTTTATTTTTAAAATAAATTAAAATAATAAAAAGTGTTATAATACTGTTATATATTAAAATACAAAAAATAAGTATTAAGTATTAAATAAAAATACAGTTATTTTATAGTACACTTAAAAATGCAATGCTAATATTTATATTTTTAATTTTTTTTTACATGAATTTTCTACATCTTCAAACCTAAAATCGGCATGATTTTATTGTTGGCAGGTTGCCAGCTAGTAAGTAGCGGTATATGTGCTGCCAAGTGAAGCGGGCCAGTGAATGAAATGTGATAGTTTTGTGTTTCGCTGTGAAACCGGCAGCACGTAGCCTTGATTTATGCTTTCAGTTCGAATAAATAGCTTTCAGTTCACATTGACAGCTGTCAACCATGTCAGTACACAAATGAGTGGTCTGAACTGAGCGTATTTCTTTATTTTGGTCGTGCATGCACACCCCTGATTATAGTACTACTGACACTAAAATAACACTGGTTATCACCATTATGCCACAGACGCTGGTACTTAACCTCAACTTGTATTTCACCCAGGATGTTTTCCTACACTGAATTGAGAACCGACCTCTGCGGTGCTGACGATGGCTCTCCAGGTGCCCAAGTTCTCGCACCAACAGTCCGTCCGTGAAATGTGCAGCTGGAGGTCGCTGTGCTCCTTCTCCATGGCGCAGATTTCATCCTTCAGTAGTGACACAATCTACAAGAAAGGCATTTTTTTATAAGTTCCAGTGCAAGAGAAGTCCACAGCATGTCTCTGACCCTGACCGGTGCTTCATCTGACAAAAGACAGCAGCCCCTGCTCTGAGGAAGAATGGAAACACTGACCCATGGATCTCTACCAGCACAGGAATAAAGAGACACTCAGAGAACACAATGAGATCATGTCAGAGAGAAATCAATTCCTGTCTCAGCTAATGGATTAAATCAAACCACACAAAAACAGTACAGAGAGTATGAACTCCAAACTTTCAGTACTCGATAACGGTACTAGTAACAAATTATGTAAATACTGCTAAAAGTTATTGCTACTAAAGGTACACTAATGTTGCTTAATAGGAACCCTGGGTATTAAAGGGGTCATCGGATGCAAAGTTCACTTTTACATGTTGTTTGAACATGTTTGAACATGTTGTTTGTTTTAATGTGTGTTGGCAGTGTATGTACAAATCTACCCTATAACGATAAAAATCCATGCAGTGGTTTTTAATTAATCTGTAATAATAATATCCCCTTTTTCAAATCGAGCCGTTCTCAGATACCTGTCGGTGTTTGCGTCAAACCGACAGAGGGCGCTCCCACGATAGTTGACTGACATGAGCGTCTTACCTCAGATCAGCTGTAACAGTCCGACAGTCCGGAGCAGGGATGTAAGTTAGACAAGAATATCTCTGATTGAGCGATTGAGGTGTTGTGTTGCTGGATGTAATAATGAACATAGTGTTCGTCATTTACTCCCGACATCTGAGCCTGAAGATGCAGTGGATTAGGTTTGTTTGTGAAGGGAATGCATCTCCCGATCTACATAAATGTGTCTATGTTCGCGCAAATCATTCATGATCCAGCTTCACCTACAGTAGAAGTGAGTATAAGGGGTTTATTATGAATCTCTGCAATCACCTTTCCTAATAATGTGCTAGTTAGCAAGTTTAGCGGCTAAACACGGCTAAATGCGGCTAAAGTGAACAGGCTCGTCACTCCACAGAGAGAAGAGAGGGGCGGGGCGAGCAGAGCTCATTAGCATTTAAAGGAACAATCCGTCAGAATGGGATGATTATTGGAGAGCTCATTTTGACAAGGTAAAAAGGGTGTTTTTTTTACACTACCACTGAGAATTTTTAACCAAAGTATATTATAGACTTTTCATTAAGACCCTAAATAATCATATCAACTTGTGGAAAATGGTTTCGATGACCCCTTTAAGACTTATATGGGTTAATATAATGTAAATAATGTCTCTTACTGAAATATGTAGTAGAAGAGCCATGAAAGATTTATGTTATTTAAAAAACCCATGTTGTTTAATACATATTTTGGACTATGGGGGGCGCCTTCATTTCGATGACGCAAAATGATTGCACTCTGTGAACTACTGGCCTGAGCTACTTCCTGTTGCTATTTTTACCTCAACACAATTTGGAAATAGTGCTACAATCCCACATTGTGTACCTTTTGGTTGTAATTTTCAGTCGAAGGGCAATGAGAGAAGTGATGTAAGTCTTCACTGCTTTCATAGCTATAATAAGAGACAAGAATGGGAAGATGCCTGTGGACAAATAAAGACCTGCGTCTTTGTTCTCTCCACTTTAGTCCTGAGGCTTTTAGTCGACCACAGCTACTTAAAGAGCATAAAAACGGCAGACACAAAAAACGCTAGACGCAGGATGTAGCATGTCGACGCTTGTCATGAAGCCGCAGTCACTGAAGGAGTTTCTCAGCGTGGATTTCCCTCAATATTTTGTGCGTTTACACTCCTTATGGGGAAAAATCGATGGTACGGCATTTGGTTTAAGCCTACTTATATCCATCGCCACCTGTAAGCTCTTCAGTAGATGTGGTCATCATATTAGTATACTGTATTTAAGTTGCGTTGCTGTAAAAATAACAACAGCCAGCGCCAGTAGCTCACAGAGTGCAACCATTTCACATCATCGAAATAATGGCGCCCCATAGTCCAAAATATGTTTAAAAGGATGAGGATTTTTTAAATAACATAAATCTTTCATAGATGAAATCAATGTATTTCGTTCCTCTGAGCCAAACAGGAACGAGTGCTGATGCTTAGTCCCACCCCCATGCTCAGATTGGTTCAAACTGTCATCTATGGGTTTGGTCTTTTGAACCACCAATTAGCTTGTTTCTTTGGAAATTGGAACAAACGCAAAAAGTGCGTCATGCGTATATGAAAACAAACACAAAATAACACATTTGCATGACAGCAAACTTTGAAAAAGTGTCGAAATACACACAGCAGAGCCCTTTGACAAACCAAAAACAAGGTTGAAACAGCAGTACATATCGGATAAAGCAAGAATTTAGGTTTTCGTTTCGCTGTGCCGTAAAATCGATTGCGACACAGCCAGCGGATCGATCCATTTGGTTGTTATATTATGTAACTTATTCTTATATAGTTTGTAAAGATCATTTGCACTATTTTTTCTGTTGCACTTAGTATATTTCTCTCTCATTTTGTGTGTAGTTTATGAATAATTTGGACTGTTTGTATTTTTGTTGTACAAGACAATTTGTGCAATTGTTTTCACTACTTGCTACACTGTGTTTGTTGTTTATACGAATAAGAATATATTTATTTGAAAAAGTCCCTTTTTTACTATGTTTTGTTATTATATAACACTGTTTCTACTGCTACTTTACGCCCTAAATGTTTTTGGACACATCTATATTGTCAATAAACTAAATAGGCCTGTTTTTCGCTGAAAAGCGCCTGTAATAATATTGTAATAAATGGCTATAACTTGCTTGGGGAATGTTATATGTAGACAAAATTGGAAGTGTAAACTACCTAAATACAATTTTTTAAAGAAAAAAATCCAAACTTCAGGAGTTTTTGTATTTCATGTTGTAAAAAACACCCAATTGTTGCTTGTGTTTTTCTTAAAGTTCTGGAAATACCCTCATTCTTAGAGAAAACAAAAGGGAAACTGAGATTAGCTAGACAGAAAACTTTAAGTTCTCCTGTTTATAATGATAT
Organism: Labeo rohita; assembly: GCF_022985175.1. Classification (NCBI taxonomy): domain Eukaryota; kingdom Metazoa; phylum Chordata; class Actinopteri; order Cypriniformes; family Cyprinidae; genus Labeo; species Labeo rohita. The sequence goes on along the minus strand of NC_066882.1, from coordinate 23,638,493 downwards.
ATGGAACTTAATGCAGACTGCTAGAATAGGTCTGAAAAAAAAACAAAAAAAAACAGAAAAGTACAGGTGCGTCAAGAGCCCCAAAAATGTTCTAGGCCTTTAAGGGTTAAGCCATACGTCTTAGAACCTGAGGTTCCCTTTAAATGTTTTTAAAATAAGTCTCTTATGGTTACCAAGGCAGCATTTATTTGATCAAAACCACAGTAAAAATTGTACTATTGTGAATTATTAATATTATGTCAAATCACAGTTTTCTATTTGAACATATTTTAAAATGTAATTCATTCCTGTGATGCAAAGCTGAATTTTCAGCATCATTACCCCAGTCCTCAGTGTCTTTCATGATCCTTCAGAAATCATCCTAATATGCTGATTTGCTGCTCAAGGAACATCTTATTGTTATCAATATCGCTGCAAATTTTTTTTCTATTATTCTTATTATTTTTGGATTAGTTCAATTCATTCTTGCTGAACTAAAGTATTGATTTTGTTCCAAAAAATCCTCCTAACCTCAAACTTTTGAACAGTAGTGTATCTATAGATAATGTCTAGTAAAGCACAAAATATAACTCAATGAGTTAACTCTAAAATCAATGTATTCTAATGCAAAAATAACAAAATAGCAAACTGAAAACAGGTCATTCAGACATCATTTATCAGTTTAGCTTCATCTACACCAGTCTACAGTTGTAATACATGGTTTTTAGAGGAAGTTCACACTAATATTTTTATCACGGTTGGCTTGGCCGCTTATATTCAGACCACAGCTGGTTTGACCACAGCGACTGAACTGAGTCAGTACTGCTGATAATAGGAAAAAAAAAAAAAACTTCCTTGTGAAATACTGGTCCTTTTGACAACCTACTAGAAAGTACTTCACACATATTAGTACAGACACATGCTGTAAATGAATCAACATTGATAATATTTAAGAAATGTTTCTTGAGCAGCAAATCAACATATTAGAATGATTTCTGAAGGATCATGTGACACTAAAGACTGGAATAATGATGCTGAAAATTCAGCTTTGTATCACAGAAACAAATTACATTTTAAAATATATTCAAGAAGAAAACAGTTATTTTAAATTGCAATAATATTTCACAATATTACAGTTTTATTGCAAGTTTGATTAAATAAATACAGCCTAGGTAAACATAAAATACTTCTTTAAAAACTTTTGTAACTTTTGAACTCTAGTGTTACATTCAAAATATTCTCATTTGTAAACCAAAAAAAAGCAGAGTTGAGCATTCAAATAAAAGGATAATATTTCACATAAATAGGGCTATAATTATGGTTCTACCTTTTTATCAGGACGCGGTGCATTTTGGATAGAGCCCAGGGCTTGGCGTTTGTACTCCAGTCTCTCGTACAGCTGGTGTAGTTTGGTGACGGCGTAACTGGCCTGTTCATTGATGCCTTTGCTGCCTTCATCCAGAGCCACGTCCCCTCCTTCCATCACCTGACCCTAAATGCACAAAGAAAACACATGAAAAGTAACATAAAATGGCAATGGAGTGTTTGGATGTGTAAGCCAGGCTTATGTCATGTTAAACTCACGGCGTCGTCTTTCTCCTCGCTGCTGGACTGCGAGCTGCTCCTTTGCTCCTCTCGTTTAATGAGCCGCTCGTACAGGTCGCTCACCAGGAAGGATGGGTAGTAGCGCTCCTTCATGGTCTCGTACACGTCTCCCTGGATCCTATGAAACACGTCAGTACCCTTGTTTCCCACCAGCGTCTGCTGGATCTCTTTATAAAGAGCCTTCTCCACTGGGATCTCCCTGCTCTCCACGAAGAAGTTCTGGTAGATCTCTCCCACCAGCTGCGGCACTTCATTCTGCGCAGAGGAAGAATAGCAGACCTATCAGATATTCAAACCAGATCTTGTCTTGTTCTTTTTCTTTTCAAAGATAAACATATTTCCCATTAGAAAATTACTGTACATAAAATAAAATTAAAAAAATAAAACAGGCTTTGTTGGTTTCATCCTTGAAGGTGTGGGGATTTTAGGTTTTAATAACAGATTCACATTCAGAACTGACAAGCAATAAAACATATGGCTAATCTTAATCATCTGGTTTGGTTTCATAAAAAAAAAAAAAAATAAAATAAAATAAAATAAAAAAAAAATAAATAAATAAAATAAAATAAAACAAAACAAAACAAAAAAAACAAAAAACAGGCTAAAAGGTTTGAAAATAAAACAAAATTCAAAACAAAACAAAATCTTAAAACAAAACAAAACAAAAAAAAAAATAAAATAAAACAAAAAAAACAGGCTTTGTTGGTTTCATCCTTGAAGGTTTGAGGATTTTAGAAGGTTTTAATAACAGATTCACATTCAGAACCGACAAGCAATAAAACATATGGCTAATCTTAATCATCTGGTTTGGTTTCATAAAAAAAAAAATAAAATAAAATAAAATAAAATAAAATAAAATAAAATAAAATAAAATAAAATAAAATAAAAAATAAAAAAAATAAAATAAAACAAAACAAAACAAAACAAAACAAAACAAAACAAAACAAAAAACAAAAAACAAAACAAAACAAAAAACAAAACAAAACAAAACAGGCTTTGTTGGTTTCATCCTTGAAGGTTTGAGGATTTTAGAAGGTTTTAATAACAGATTCACATTCAGAACTGACAAGCAATAAAACATATTGGTAATCTTAATCATTTAGTTTCATAAAATAAAATAAAATAATAAAATAAAATAAAATAAAACAGGCTTTGCTGGTTTCATCCTTGAAGGTCTGAGGATTTTAAAAGGTTTTAATAACAGATTCACATTCAGAACCGACAAGCAATAAAACATATGGCTAATCTTAATCATTTGGTTGGGTTTCATGCTTAACAGATGCTAACTGCTAAGATATGACAACAACATTAAACAGATTATTGCAAATCTGCTGTTCCACAGAAATGAACCAAATGTACCTCTTCAAGCATTTACCACCTGACAGCATTCAAGAGTACCTTCATATCCACATAAATAGCCTTGTTTTTATTCTTCATACAGTATTCCTGAGTCGACAGAACAGTTTGTCATCTGTCAACATTATGACATCTTAAAACTTTTCAGGACCACAGAACAATAAAAAATAATGATGCAATCAGCTCTGACACTCCTGGCTAAATGGCAGTACCGGTAATTGCTAATTTAACACAGCTGGACATGATGGGACGCCCGCAATAATACATTTGTCAGAGTCACGAGCTGGAGTGTTGGCGCAGTTTTCAGCCGTGTGTTTCTGTGGTCTGACGTTAATTTCTGCATAAAAGTGCCTGATAAATGACCAATTAGTAAATTTGCAATTGTGGCCGCAGATTGGCATGAGCTGCAGGAAAAGCACTTTCAGATATGACTGCAGCCTTTTCAGATGGTAATTCTTTCTCATGGGGATGTAAGCTAATTCTGACATTTACAGGGGCTTGTCAATAATTCAACTGCAGTCTGAAATCAGAAATATTTGTTTTTTTGACAAATACCAAGGTTGTGTGGTCATTTAGCTGCCATCCGAATCCACATCTCTGAGCCATTATTAAGCTATACAATAATTTGTTAAAATAAAATGTCATTATACTTGCTGAGTCAAATGTTTACATCATGTAAATATAAATAAGTTTGCATTAACATATGTGACCCTGGATCACAAAACCAGTCATAAGGGTCATTTTTTTTTAAAACTGAGATTTGTACATAATCTGAAACCTGAATACATAAGCTTTATTTGTCTGAGACACAGCTATTTGAAAATCTGTAATCTAAGAGTGCCAAAAAATTTACAAAATACCTTCATGGGACATGATCTTTACTTCATATCCTAATGATTTTTGGCATAAAAGAAAAATGTATAATTTTGACCTATACAATGTATTTTTGGGTATTGGTAACAAATATACCCATGCTACTTAAGACTAGTTTTGTGGTCCAGGGTCACATATCTCTCCTAACCCCCACATTTTTAAATTGACATCTATCATTTTGAGAAATAAAAAGCAATGGGATATTTAAATAATTAAATAATAAATAAATAAATTAAATAAATAAATTTCCTATTGTTGATTTAAATATGAATTTATTAACAAATTTCACGATTCAATTCTGACTTTCATTCTCAAGCTTGTCTGATTCAATTTCAATCTCGATTTATTCAGACATATAAGCAGGTACACAGCACATACCAATTTTTACCAAGGAAAATATCTCAATTAATGCTGTATACTATATAATACTATACAACTATATAATAAACCCTGTCTATTGGTACATTACTAAACTTAGTGATTTGTAAACAAACATTTAAACTGCACATAAGGCAGCTTTTATAATCGAAATGTATTTTTAATGATATAATTATGTTTCTACTTCATCTTTCACAACAGATTTAAACATACATTAAATATTAAAGAACAGGTTAAGTAAAAATATTATTTGCATGTAATATGGTGCATATATTTAGCAAAATGCTCCTTTTTAGAGTTTATTTTTTCTAGATAACTATTGAGTTTACGGACACTGAATGACTTTCCTGAGTTAAATGTGACATTGTTTACAAGCTATATTACTCATGCTTTTCTGCCTTTGAAACACTGATTGATACACAATTAATTTCAGTAAATTACACTATATCTTTCAACACATTCTGATGTTCATTCACGTTTATTTTGTGCAGCAACTAGTGGTAAAGAGGAAGAGATGATCGGTTCATGTACTGCTTGTGTCGACGTGATTACAGCGATCTGTTACAACACATTAAAGAATGTCAAAATGGTATTTAATATTTGAATTCTGTAATAAAACTGACAGAATTTGTACGCCGAGACTTGTGTTTCATATGTAAAGTAACAAAGCACAAAGCTTATCGTGATTTACTGGATGGAAGGAGCACTATTAATGTGACCATGGACCACAAAACCAGTCATAAGGGTCAATTTTATGAAATTGAGATTTATACATCATCTGAAATCTGAAAAATAAGCTTTCCATTGATGTATGGCTTGTTAGGATATGACAATATTTGGCCGAGATACAACTATCTGGAATCTGTAGGTGCAAAAAAATCGAAATATTGAGAAAATCACCTTTGAAGTTGTCCAAATGAAGTTCTACTAATCAAAAATGAACATATTTCTCTTAAATATATACATTAATTTGTGTGTATTTATATATACACATAATAATTACACTCAGTACGCACACATATTTATTAGGCAAACTCAAACTTTTATTTTGTAAGCGATTAATTGCGATTAATCGTTTGACAGTCCTAATTGTTGGCTATTGCTACAAATATACCCATTCTTAAAATTTAAGAATCAATATGGGTTTATCAAAATGAGAATAGATTCATATTGAGAAATCAGTATTTTTCAATACTGACTGACCATGTGAGCAGCGTTCTCACGTTTGCACTCGCTCCACCATGAATAAATCACCATGCAAATGTATTTTTACCAACGTCCCCATAAGAAACAATTATGGTCTGAACAAGACTAATGACAGCGGGTTTTTCACTTGTCCGCTGACAGATTTTCAGCTCAAGGTCTTGATGTGCAGCTGAAGTGTGTGTCTGACCTTGTTGGCGCTCTTGAGCATCTCCACCAGCTCCCAAAAGCTAATCAGAGCCCTCTTATCCACCCGCTCCATGTAGACACGGAAATGCTCCCGGTACACTGCATTTGACATGATCTCCTCAAACTGAAGTATCTGTGAGAGGACAAGAAACAAATGAACCAGACGGTGCTATTATTAAAAGCACTTGAAAAAAATACGCTTTACAGCGAGTGGCGTTTCATCTTAAAAAGCTGGGTAATTTATCAGTGACACTGATGCCAGCTCATGAGGATGTTTCTACTTCATCTTTAAAGGAGAAGTCCACTTCCAGAACAACAATTCACAAATAATTTACTTACCCCCTTGTCATTCAAGATGTTCATGTGTTTCTGTCTTCAGTCGTGAAGAAATTATGGTTTTCAAGATTTTTCTTCATATAATGGACTTCATTGGTGCCCCGATTTTGAACTTCCAAAATGTAGTTTAAATGCAGCTTCAAAGGCTCTAAATGATCACAGCCGAGGAAGAAGGGTCTTTTTTTTTGGAAAATAACATTTTTTTATACTTTTTAAGCACAAAAGCTTGTGCAGCACAGGCTCTGGGATGCACGTTCACGACGCTACGTACTATTGAATCATGTCGAAAGGTCACGCGGGACTACAGACCCAGTGTTTACAAAGCGAACGCGCAAAGACTATAAAAAATGTGCAAGTAAGTTTGTAAACACTGTTTACAAACAAAAAGGTACAATGATGTCCTCCTCTCAAGCTGTAGGAGAAAATAAGATGGAGTTTTTCACATACTCAGTACACAGATGATGAACTTAGACGTGATTCGTAGTAGTGATGGGAAGTTCGGATCATTTTACCGACTCGGACCTTTGAGTCTCGTTCAGCAAAATGAACGAATCTTTATTCGAGTCATTTCGTTCATTTTAGCAAAATATAATTAAAATGTTACGTGTTACTTCCCTAACACATCTACTGCTTACACAAACGTTGATCACACTATAAACAAGACAAAACGAATGAATCACCCAGAGACGCCTCGTTCTTCCCGAGTCACATTATAGATTCGTTCAAAATGAAAGAGTCGTTCAAGAACGACCCATTACTAATTCGTAGCATCGTGGACGCGCATCCCAGAGCCTGTGCTACACAAGCTTTTGTGCTTAAAAAGTACAAATTTCTATTTTTTGAAACAAATGACAGATCGTTTCGCTAGATAAGACCCTTCTTCCTCGGCTGGGATCGTTTAGAGCCATTTGAAGCTGCATTTAAACTACATTTTGGAAGTTCAAAATTGGGGCACCAATTAAGTCCATTATATGGAGAAAAATCCTGAAATGCTTTCCTCAAAAAACATAATTTCTTTACGACTGAAGACAGAAAGACATGAACATCTTGGATGACAAGGGGGTGAGTAAATTATTTGTAATTGTTGTTCTGGAAGTGGACTTCTCCTTTAAAAGGGTTTCTACACTCTTGGAGCATTTTTTTTTCCATGTTAGTCGAGCTTTCTCTCTGACTCTACGGATTAAGGACGTGCTGCTCTCTGCCTGATCATTAGGGACGTACAGAGACTGGCCTGTCTGTGTAGGACAGGATGGCCTGGAGCTATTGGGACAACAACAGCATGTCATACGACTGAATTCAGATAGAAAAGGGGCTCGCTGTCATAACATGCTTCTACAATGATCACGGAGAGATAGAAAGAGACAGAAAGACAGCAAAACAACAGTTATTCCATTATATCTGGGCTTGACATTGTAAAAATGTATGTATGTAAACTGTACCCGCTGGCTCTGTGGACCGTCCCCTTCATCCTGGCCTCCGTCCTCCTGCTGCTCATAGTTGGGACCCCCGAGGAGGCGGATCCGCTTTTCGCACTGCTTCTTGGCCACTGTGAGCTGGTTAATGTAACGCTTCATGTTTCTGGCACGTAACAGGTCGGCCTTCAGAGCGGCGGCCTCTTTCCCTTTACTGTCTGCAGAGAGACAAAGAGGGAATTCAGATGTGTAATCTCACAGGAATCAGCTGTGACAGATACTGTACAGTAACTGAAAGAAACCAGCTCTGATGACTGGAGCTGATATGATGTCAACGGCTTTCATTTGCTTCTGCTTCATATGTGACACTTTCACACAGAGATCAACATAGACATCACGTATGTACAAAAACAAACTGAAATGAGCTGCGACACATTGTTGAACCCATTTAAACATGCATTCTTTGATGAGACCAATGTCTGAGGAATTCACAACTCATTCCTGATTTTAAAGGTTAAAAAGTCTGAAAACCACTGAAAATAAATAAATACAAACAAATAAATAACAAACAAATAGTAAAAATGTAAAGCAAAATACTTTCATGTTTAACATACATACAAAAAAATAGATGAATAAATAAATAAACAAACACATAAATAATTGGAAAACTAGAAAGGCCACTTAAAAAAGAAACAATTACCAAATTACTAATTTTCAAAAAATAATGTAAACGAAACATTTAAAAATAAGTTGTATTTAAAATAATGTAACTGTAATGTTGAAACAAGTAAAATAATAAAATAATAAATAAAATAAAATAAAATAAATTAAAATAATGAAGACTTAATAAATATGTAATATATAATAATGAACAAATATCTTACATTTTTTAAAACAGGGTTGCAAATAAAATAAAAATAAATTAAAAATAAAATAAATAAAATAAAACAAAATAAAATAAAAATGATGACAATATAAATCAGTGTTTCAAACTATTATCAAATATCTTACATTTTGAAAACATGGTTGCATAAATGTGTAAAATAAAATGTGAGATGAATTTTAATGTTGTAACATTAATTGTGTTTAATAATATAATGAATAAAATAAAATAAAAATAAAAAAATAAAAAAATAAAATTTAAAAAATAATACAAATAAGAATTAAATATCTAATATATAAAAATGAACAAATATCTCACATTTTAAAAACAGGGCTGCAGAAATAAAATAAAATAAAATAAAATAAAATAAAATAAAATAAAATAAATTAAAATAAAATAAAATAATTAAGATAACATACACCAGAATTTTAAACTATTACCAAATATCTTGTGTAAAAAAAAAAAAGTGTAAAATAAAATGTGAGATGAATTTTAATGTTGTAACATATGGGTTTAATAATATAAATTTTATGTTTAATTTTTTATTAATAAAATAAATTAATAAATATCTAATATATACTAATAAACAAATATATTACATTTTGAAAACAGGGTTGCAAAAATGTGTCAAATAAAATGTGAGATGAATTTTAATCTTATAACACGAGTTTAATAATGTAATTTTTATGTTTATTTAATGTTCATTGTAAAATAAAATAAAATCATAACATAAATAAAATAAAATAAATCAAACTACATTTTGAAAATAGGGTTGCAAAACTTGCACAACCCATTCATCAAATGCAAATGGTAATGAATGTATAAATGAATGAATAAATAAACACACACACACACACACACACACACACACATAAAATATATCTCATTGGAAAGTTCATTACATGAGATGCAACAATTGGACTTTCTACAGAAATTTAAGGCAAAAAAAAAAAAAAAAAAAAAAAAAAAGACATTTATTTTAGAGTTTTACAATAACAAACTAATGTAGTACTATAAATGCAGTTTATTAGTACTACTATGTAATTTCATAGGTAGGCAGTAGTTGTTGACTTTCCAAGGACTTTTGAATGGAATGGAAAGAGCCACCTGTGGCATTCACAGAGCTCAGAATGAGTCTGGAAATATGAGCAATCAGCGTCCATCTCACAGCACGCTCCATCTGCTGCTGGAAACCAGGGAGGAGGGGAAGGACTTCACACAAGCGTTCCCTGCTCTCCTTCCTTTAATAGCCAGTGTCATTGTGCTGGACCAGCAGGAAGATTTATAGATTTGCCCATTACAGGGCAGCAGGAGACGGAAAACATGACGACAAATAAACAGCCCCTTTCCTGACTCTCTGCAAGAACTAACATAACATAAATGCTTCCCACTGTGCGAATAAAATGATCTTTAATTAATCCAGCACTGAAATGAATGCACGATTAATTAACTTTATATTCAATCAAGATGTTCAGCAGTAAGCTTGCTCATCTGTCAAAGAAAACCTCTTTGTTCATATCCACCCATATATGCTGTATTTGTGAAGCTGGGAATATATTTATTGGCCTAAATTCTGTTCTGATTAACTGTTCAGCATAAAAAAAGGCATAAAAATTGATGTTACTTACAGCAATAAAGTGGCACAAATGCCGTAGTCTGTAAAGTGTTAGAAAAACTATTGATTTTACTAAAAACAATTTCATTTTTTTTTTAATTATTGCCTTTTGCACCTCAAATAATTAAAAAGCATTTATTTATTTAGTTTAAAATATTTTTCTTATATTTTATTTATTTTACATTATATATTTTATTTGGTTTATAATATTTTTCAAACTTTCCAAACAAACAAATAAACATATTGAATGAACGAATGGACGGACAGATGAACAAACGAAATAAACAAATAAATAAAACTTATTTGTTATTCCATAAGATAAAAGAAAAAATAAATAAATAAAATAAACTTCCTCCTTATTCCATAAAATAAAATAAAATATCTTCCTTAGTAAACACAGTGGAAAATGAGATAAGATAAAAGACAAATAAATAAATAAATAATCTTCTTTATAATTTATAAATCTTCTTTATTCCATAAAATAAAACAAATAAAATAAATAAAAATAAAATAATAAAATAAAACAAACAAACATCTTCCTTAGTAAACACAATGGAATATTCAACACATAAATAAATAAGTAAATAAACTTCTTCCTTATTCCAACAGATAGAAAGAAAAAATAAAATAAAAATAATTAAATAAAATAAGAAAGCTTGATCCTTATTAAACATAATAGAACTTTCCATAAGAAAAAATAAAAGAAAATAAATGAATGAATGAAAGAAACTTCTTTCTATTTTCCATGAATAAAAATAAAATAAAACAAAACAAAACAAAATAAAATAAAATAAAATAAAATAAAATAAAATAAAATAAAATAAAATAAAATAAAATAAAATAAAATCTTCCTTAGTAAACACAATGGAACATTCCACAGGTAAGATAAAAGAAAAATAAATAAATAAATAAATAAACAAACAAACAAAACATATTCTAAAATAAACAACTTCTTCCTTAGTTAACACAATGAAACATTCTATAAATAAATAAATGTCTTCCTTATTCCATAAGATAAAAAGAAAAAATAAAATAGTAAAACAAAACAAAATAAGAAAACTTTTATTAAAAATATTGCAACATTCCATGAGATAAGATAAAAGAAAATAAATAAATTAATAAATTAATGAATGAAACTTCTTCCTTTCTCCATAAAATAAAATAAAAGAAAATAAAATAAAAGAAAACAATAAAAGAAAAAAATACATATTTTTTAGTAAACACAATGAATAATTCTATAACATTGTAGGAAAAAATAAATAAAAGAAATGAATAAAAAAAAATGAATGAATGAACAAACTAACCACCTTCCAACTAACAAACAAATAAAAAAAAACCAACAAAAACTTATTTCGCAAGCACAAACGAAACTTTGTAGAAAAAATGACAAAAAATGACTAAAAAAATTAAATGTAAGAACAAAATTTTGAATAATAAATACAAAACAAACAAACAAACAAAAATTGTAGGGAAAAAAATAATATGAATAATAAATAAAAACAACTAACTAAAATTGTATAATACCTTTAAACTAACACCTAAAAAAAAAATGAATGAATGAATGAACGAAGAATGAACGGACAAAATTTTAAATAATAAATACAAAAAAAAAAAAAAAAAAAAAAAACTTGTGGGGAAAAATTAATATAAGTAATAAATAAAAAACAAACCAACTAAAAATTATCTAAAATTTATCAATACCTTTAAACTAACATTTGGTAACAAGCTAGCTAAGGCCTAAAGTGACTAAAACTGCAATCTTTTTTAAAGGAAACAATATTTAATTTGATTCCTGGGGTGGACAAACACACACTTAAATGGTAAAGCACAACTTTTCACTAATCCTTTACTTAAAAACAGACTCTTAAATTGGCGTAAGAAATTGACAAAGAATCAACACTTTTAGTAGAAAAGTGGCAAAACTGAGTCATTCAGAAGAAATTACAGTCATTTTTTTCCTTAGGTGTTGCTTTCAGAAAACGCCTCATTTTCCTCCCAGTAGTGTGAGCTCCACCGAATACCGAAACACATTTAAAGTGGCAGGGGAGTATGATTCCTATAAGTATCAGCTGATGTGTTTTACGGCTGCACAGTAAATGTCATCGCTGGCTACTCCAGCCCACCGTCTGGAAGCAGAGCTGCTCACGCGCACCCCGCTCCTGCTTCACTGTAATTACCCGTCTGCCAATCACACAGCTAGACGCAGTGAACTACAGAAGCTCTTTTCAGGAAGAGCAGAACAGCTTCATAATAGCCCATGAAAGAACAGAGCAAATAAGGTGGTTTATTGCGCGTTGTCATGCCAGTATAACATCTTCAATTTAGCGTAATACCCTGCCTTGACTGCAGGCACACTTTTCTCTCCGACCGCCCATCACAAAGCTCGTCTGACCATTAGACTCCATTAAAGGAAATTACAAAACAGCAGCATGATAATGGAGCTCACAAATGGAGTTTTCTAAAAAGTTCAATTGTTAGGGTTAATGAAGAAAAAGGAAAAAAAAGCAGCAACTCTTATGAATACAGAGTTTGTATTCATAGATGAGGAGAGATATGATTGGTCGAAGTGTTCGAAGGTCGTCCTACCTTTCTGTCTCTTCAGCTGTGGGATACTGCTGATGGTGGTCGCCTGAATGATCTCCACAACTATCTGATACCTGCAGAAAGACAAAATGACAGCAGAGTGGGCATACAGAAGATATTACATTATTACAAGGGAGATGGGATGCACATTTTTTCACAAGTCGGTATGATTGTTTAGGGTCTTCATGAAATGTCCGCAACATACTTTGCTTAAAATTCCTCAGTGGTTGAGTAAAACAACACCCTTTTTAGCTTATCAAAAACAGATCTGTTCACAGCGACCCATTTCAGTGCATGTCTCTTTAAATGATAATGAGCTACTGTTCACCCCACCCCTTTTCTGTTTTTTGTGTATTTGGTGGCACGATACCATCAAAAACAAACTAATCGACTGCATCCCCAGTGGCTCTGATGTCTGGAGAAAATAAAGAAAATGGCAACAGCATACAACTGAGGGCTGAGAGCTGAAATATCCTAATAAGGAACAGTCTGTCAGCAGTCGTGGGCGGGGCCTGAGCAATGTGACATCATACTGCTCAGAAAATCAAAATGGCTTGATAATTAAGACTATTTAGGCTTTTTGGGGATTAAAAAATAGAAGTGAATTGACTTTTATCATTGTAGGGTTGTTGTGTCCACACACTGCTAAGATATAAAATATGCATCCAATGTCCCCTTTAATAAAATCTGAGAGATAACAGCAAACAATAACAGAAAAAAAAAAATCCAGAAAAACGCATTTCAAAAAAAATTAAAAAAAATTTGATCCCCTATCAATCAGCAAGATTTCTGACTCCCAGGTGTCTTTTATACATGTAAGGAGCTGAGATTAGGAACTCTCTCTTAAAGGGAGTGCTCCTAATTGTCCCTTGACAAGACTGTAGACCGACACAAGACTGGAATGGCCTACAAGACCATCGCCAAGCAGCTTGGTGAGAAGGCGTCAACAGTTGGTGCGATTATATGCAAATGGAAGAAACACAAAATAACAGTTAATCTTCCTCAGTCTGAGGCTCAATGCAAGATCTCACCTCGTGGAGTTTCAATGATCATGAGGACGGTGAGGAATCAGCCCAGAACTGCACGGGAGGATCTTGTCAATGATTTCAAGGCAGCTGGGACCATAGTCACCAAGAAAACAATTTGTTAACACACTACGCCATGAAGGATTGAAATCCTGCAGCGCCCGCAAGGTCCCCCTCCTCAAGAAAGCACATGTACAGGCCGTCTGAAGTTTGCCAGTGAACATCTGAATGATTCAGAGGAGAACTGGGTGAAAGTGCTGTGATCAGATGAGACCCTAAATTGAGCTCTTTGGCATCAACTCAACTCGCTGTGTTTGAAGGAGAAGGAATGCTGCCTGTGATCCCAAGAAGACCATCCCACCGTCAAACATGGAGGTGGAAACATATGCTTTGGGGGGTGTTTTTCTGCTAAGGGGACAGGACAACTGCACCGCATCAAATCATGTACCGTCAAATCTTGGGTGAGATCCTCCTTTACTCATTGAAAATGGGTCGTGGATGGGTATTCCAGCATGACAATGACCCAAAACACAAGGCCAAGGCAACAAAGGTGTTGCTCAAGAAGAAGCACATTAAGGTCCTAGAGTGGCCTCTCCAGACCTTAATCCAATAGAAAATCTGTGGAGGGAGCTAAAGGTTCAAGCTGCCAAACGTCAGCCTTGAAACATTAATGACTGGAGGATCTGCAAAGAGGAGTGGGACAAAATCCCTCCTGAGATGTGTGCAAACCTGGTGACCATCTACAAGAAACATCTGACCTCTGTGATTGCCAACAAGGGTTTTGCCACCAAGTACTAAGTCATGTTTTGTGAAGGGGTCAAATACTTATTTCACTAATTAAAATGCAAATCAATTTATAACGTTTTGAAATGTGTTTTTCTGGATATTTTTGTTGCTAGTCTCTCACTGTTCAAATAAACCTACCATTAAAATTATAGACTGATCATTTCTTTGTCAGTGGGCAAACATATACTGAGTGGGGTTTCACTCTTTCATACTAAAAATACTAACATTTAAAGTTAAAGCCATGTACAAATAACACAAATAATAATACTAATAATGTCACGGTTTCTGTCTTTTTTGGTTTCATCACACTTTGCCTTAGTTCATTTGTTGTGTCATGGTGATTCATTCGATTTAGTCATTATGTTCAAGTGTGTGTCATTATCTCCCCTACTTAAGTTCAGTCCTGTTTGTGTTTGGTTGTCCGGTGTCAACATTGTTAAGGTTGTGTTTAGACCGTTGCTCTTAGGGATGCACCGAAACGTATCGGCCGAAATGCTTGCGCGTTTTGTCAGTAAAGCCGGTTCTGTAATCAGCGGTAAATGCCATCAGGTGCGTGATTTCACGTTGAGCCGTATATACTACACACAGCCGTTGTTCACCGACGAGCTGCGCAAATTCACACTGATAATGAACATGGATTTGCGCAGCTCGTCGGTGAACAACGCTTTTTACCGCTGATTACAGAACCGGCTTTACTGACAAAACGCGCAAGCATTTCGGCCGATACGTTTCGGTGCATCCCTAGTTGCTCTGTGTGGAACCTTGCCTTGTGGATTAGTAAATATTACTACCTTATTCATCTTCGTCATGCGTTTACTCTCACAACCACTCTGTGGCAAACAAACACTATAATAGTACATAAATAATACATTTGTGACCCAGGACCACAAAACCAGTCACAAGGGTCAATTTTTTAAAATTGAGATTTATACATTGTCTGAAAGCTGAACAAATAAGCTTTCCATTGATGTATGGTTTGTTAGGACAGCAGTAGGACAGTATTTGGCCAAGATACAAATATTTGAAAATCTGGAATCTGAGGGTGCAAAAAAAAAAATCTAAATATTGAGAAAATCCCCTTTAAAGTTGTCCAAATGAAGTTTTTAGTAATACATATTACTAATCAAAAATTAGGTTTTGATATATTTACGGTAGGAAATTTACAAAATATTTTCATGGAACATGATCTTTACTTAATATCCTAATGATTTTTGGTATTAAAGACCCGTACAACGGACAAAGACCTGTGCTACTTAAGACTGGATTTGTGGTCCAGGGTCACATTTATCAGGTCCCAGTCTAGTAAAAAGCTTTTAAGATTGAATAAGACAGAGCCAATGTAAAACGATAGTCTGTATCAACCTTTTTCTTTAACGGGTAAGTAAGCCTATGGGTGAGATTTCCGGTTCATTAGTTGCTATAAGGAAATAACAAGAAGAATGTCAATGTGCAGCACACTAAATCTGTTTGCACTACAAACCAGTGTGTTAATAATTAAGATAATACATTAAAATAACATGGTAAGAAAAACCAGTTTGCAATATCAAGCAGCAAAACAAGCTGTTTTGTACAGCTAAAAATAGCTGGGTGCGTATGAGACCGGAAGCCTGACCCATAAAATTTACAATTTACAAATTTCCTTCAGACGTCGACCTAGATGCAAGGACATTTTCCTGTAAATTCAGACTGTGTGTAGTATAAAATCGCTTCCACTAAGACATCTCGGCTACTGAAGAATGAGAGCGTTAAGATTTCAAGGCTAGTAATGTTTCTTTGAGAAATTCCTCCGAGGACTAATATTCACCCAGAATTAATGAAATGGATCCTTTCGATATTAGGAAATGCTGAATATTTATTACACACTTTCTGCTCTCACAGGCTGTGATGAGAGAGAGGCTGAATAAAATTGCTTCATGAAAGTCAAACACAAGTAATTTGAGAACACTGCCACAAGTAGCAGGTGCAAAATGAGACTATTATGGGACGATACGGAGGGTGACCTTCAAAAATAAAATGTCATAACACGAGACAGTCTGTGATATTTATGGAAATTTGGGCAAATGTCATGCTGCCTTCATGGTACTGTCGTGAACGTGCGCTGAAGTTTGATGCGGAAGAGAAGAAATTGTTGAATAAAGTCGTTTTTGTTTTCTCTGTGCACAAAAAGTTTCTCATAGCTTCATAAAATGAAGGTTGAATCACTGATGTCACATGAACTATTTTAATGATGTGTTTACTACCTTTCTAGGCCTTGAATGTGTCAGTTGCGTTGCTGTTAATCAAAAAAATCTTGTGTTCTGAAGACGAACAAAGGTCTTATGGGTTTGGAATGACATGAGGGTGAGTAATTAATGACAGAATTTTCATTTTTGGGTGAACTATCCCTTTAAATGTCCTATCGATCCCAGTGAAAGCATAAGAATCATAAAATACTCTGATAAAACATCAAATACAAATCTGAAGCAGATCACTTTTTGTTCATTTAGATGTACCAGGGCTAAAAAGCGTTGCTGGGACTTGAAAAGAGAACAAAAGATTGTCCAGGTGTTCATTTTATCCTTATCAAAATCAATTTACGACTTCCAAACACTTCAAACAGGAACTTTCCAGGAGAATTTAAAGGCAGCATCACAATTACCCAGTCTATTGTTCATCCATGGCTTTTACGCTAATTCATTTTGCATAAAGCTTAAAGACTAGAGCTCTAAAAGAAGCTTTCTTTTAATGCATCTTCATAACTACATCAAACAAAGCTCAAGCTGTTTTTACAGTCTCAGACGAGGTCAGAAACCTGTGTGTTTAACTGAGTCACCTAGCAACAATCTCATTACCTGACCTCAGGGAGATGCTCAAATGATAGACGCTGAATATCCTCCACACACTGAACATCCTTTTCCTTTCAGCCTTTAAACAAAGACTGTTTAACCCTTTGTGCGTGTCAAACAGCAGCCCATTTACAAAAACACCCTCTTTGCCTGATGAGATGTTCAATTTTTAGACTTTAAGTGTCAATGCGAATGAAGAAAAGCCCAAGAGGCTTATAGTTGTCATGGAAACAAAGGTCTCAGGTAAATTGTAGAAGTGACAGACTACCAGCTTCTGGCTGTTATTAAAGGTGACAGTACAGATATCATGTGTTTTAATAATAATATCACATTATAGATTCATTCAGAAACATTTCCACAGGCGGGTTGAAATATTTAGAGTCATTCTTCAAAACAATCTGGGAAAACCCGTCGGATGTCGTGCTGGGACATTTTCCGAAAATTCGAAAAATAGGTTGAATGTAAATTTTTGGTCAAAATTAGGTTTTCATTAAAGTATTATTCTATAACATATATAATCTATAGTCTATAATCTCTGAAAATATCTTAGCAAAATTCACTTGTTCAGTGCAGAAAAATTGTGATTTAAAGGAGAAATCCACTTCCAGAACTACAATTTACAAATAATTTACTCACCCCCTTGTCATCCAAGATGCTCATGTCTTTCTGTCCTCAGTCGTAAAGAAATTATGGTTTTTGAGGAAAGCATTTCAGGATTTTTCTCCATATTATGGACGTAATTGGTGCCACGATTTTGAACTTCCAAAATGTAGTTTAAATGCAGCTTCAAAGGGCTCTAAACGATCCCAGCCAAGGAAGAAGGGTCTTATCTAGCGAAACAATCTGTCATTTTTTTCGAAAGTTTTGTATACTTTTTAAGCACAAAAGCTCATGTAGCACAGGCTCTGGGATGCGCATCCACAATGCTACGAATTAGTAATGGGTCGTTCTTGGACGATTCTTTCATTTTGAACGAATCTTTAATGTGACTCGGGAAGAACGAGTCGTCTCGGGGAGTGATTCGTTCAGTCGCGCATGCGCAACATCCTATTAGGTTCTGTACTGGAATTGGTTCATCTGTTCGAGTCTTCTGGTTTTTTGAGTCGTTCTTTCATCTTATGGGGCTGTCATGAAACCCGAAAACTTGTCAGATAAGAGGTGAGGTGAGCTAATCATAGACTAAAGACCCAATGAATTAATCTTTTCTGTTTCTTATAGCATTATAGTTTTGTCTTGTTTGTAGTGTAATCAGCGTTTGTGTAAGCAGTAGATGTGTTAGGGAAGTAACACGTAACATTTTAATTATATTTTGCTACAATGAATGAAATGACTCGGAAAAAAAGGTTTGTTCATTTTGCTGAACGAGACTCAAAGGTCCGAGTCGGTAAAATGATCTGAACTTCCCATCACTACTACGAAACACAAATAAGTTCATCATCTGTGTACTGAGTATGGCAAAAAACTCTATCGTATTTTTTACTACAACTTGAGAGGAGGACATCGTTGCACCTTTTTGTTTGTAAAACAGCGTTTGACTTACTTGCACTTTCTTAATCTTTGCGTGTTCGCTGTGTAAACACTGGGTCTGTAGTTCCGCCTACGTTCCGCATGACCTTTCGACGTGATTCAATAGTACGTAGCGTCGTGAACACGCATCCCAGAGCCTGTGCTACAGGAGCTTTTGTGCTTAAAAAGTATAAAAAAAATTTAGACAAGCTCGTTTCGCTAGATAAGACCCTTCTTCCTTGACTGGGATCGTTTAGAGCCTTTTGAAGCTGCATTTAAACTACATTTTGGAAGTTCAAAATCGGGGCACCAATGAAGTCCATTATATGGAGAAAAATCCTGAAAGGCTTTCCTCAAAAAACAATTTTTTCACGACTGAAAACAGAAAGACATGAACATCTTGGATGAAGTAAATTATTTGTGAATTGTTGTTCTGAAAGTGGAGTTCTTCTTTAATGACTTTCTAAGTGTCTTTCTCTTATGTTAAGAACGCGCTGTGGAGGCGCTTTCCTTTAACACCACAAACAGCTAACGTATCAAAATAAACCATGTAACATATTTAATAAAGGTGTGTCAATGCACATTCTCTGCCAGTCCTGTGTAAACTACCTCACGCAAAGTTTTTTTAATTTATTTATTTTTTAATATCGTGAGATGGCAGAGCGCAAGAGAACAACGCAGTCTGAAGTAGCTGCTCACTTAAACAGTATTACTCGTCTCAAGAAGAGGAGTCCAATGACAGTTTGTTTTATGCACAGTGCGCGAACAGTTGCACTGCGCCCGCTTTTCTGAATGTAAACTACAAGGTACACTATTCATGCTATCTAAACATACAAGGGGTGATCAAAAGTTCAGAGACTACGCCCATGACAAACAACAGAAACTGTCCTATTCAGTAACGTTAGTCTGTTTGTGTAATGACGCAGTATAGCGCTCTGACAAACAGCTCTTGTTAAAACCTGTGAAGTGAAAGTGTAACCCGTCTCACTGTAAACTCAAAATTCCATTCCTGAAAACAGCTATTAGCCAACTTAAGATAGCCGTAACTTTTGTTACAAAATAAAAATAGTTTTGGAAAGGACCTGAACCCAGCTTTCGTATGGTACCGAAACCTAAAAAAAATGTAAAATTTCACCATGTGTTGGGTTTTCCTAGATCGCATTACAAACACAGTAAAAACAGTAATATTGTGAAATATTTTTACAATTTAAAAGAACTGTTTGAATATATTTTAAAATGTAATTTATTCCTGTGATGAAAAAGTTGAATTTCAGCTTTAACCAATCCAGTGTCACATGATCATTCAAAAAAAACATTTAAAATGTTAAAATTACATTTTTAAATATATTTACATAGAAAACAGCTATTTAATTGTAATAATATTTAACCATTTTTAACAATATTACTGTTCTTACTGTGTTTTTGATCAAAAAAATGCAACCTCGGCAAGCATAAAAACTTATTTTGAAAAAAAAAAAAAAAAAAAAAAAAAAAAAAAATCAATGTCCGTCTGTGTATAATTTGTATATATAATTTATATTTCTATATATAATCACAGTGGATAGATGGATAGACTTTTCTCTTACGAGTTATAAAGTCTGTATTGAGGTTGTTGAAGGAAATAAAGTCAGAATTGCATTGCAAGAAATAAACTTTCAGAGTTATAACATCCAATTCTAAGGGGAAAAAAATACATATTTTTTTTAGAATTGTGAGTTTATATCTGACTGCACACAGCTGTGTGATATAGAGTCAGAATAGTAAGAAAGTCTTCAATGTCACATGATGATGCTTCAAAAATGTATTTAAAATGTTAAAAAAATGTATTACATTTTAAAACATTTAAATACAAAACAGTTATTTTAAATTGTAATAATTTTAACAATATTACTGTGTTTTGATAAAATAAATGCAACCCTGGCAAGCATAAAACACTTATTTTAAAAATAAATATATCTGTCTGTATACAATGTGTGTATAATAATTTATATTTCTATATATACAGTGGCATGCGAATGCCAGGGGGTGAAAACTTTTGGAATTTGAAGATCAAGGTAAAATGTACTTAATTTGTCTTCCGAGAAACATGCAAGTATCTTCAGTTGCTTCTAAACAACATTACTACATGAAATATATATATATATATATATATACACACATATATACACACATGTGATTACTATTTTTCTTATTTTGTTGAAATATATATATATATATATATATATATGTATATGTATGTGTATATATGTGTGTGTGTATATATGTATATATATATATATATATATACACACACATATATACACATACATATACATATACATATATATATATATTTATTTCAACAAAATAAGAAAAATAGCAATCCTCCTATAGCAATCCTCACAGCCCTGGAAAGCTGTAACTACAAACACTGAAAGTATAACTTTCCTTTTTGAGGATTAATGTCACAACTTTTCCATATGGTTGGCACTGAACAAGAGGCAGATGGGTTTTTCCTCCTGCGGAGGTTTCAAAGACCTTTCTTACCATTGCAAATTGCAGGATTCTCCACAGCTTTTGAAAAGCAGTCGTCTTTGCAGCAACTACTACAAAGCATTACAACCAAACCCTGACAAGCTGAAAAGGCCTATCTTTATGACGCCCGCCAAGAAAACACACAATCACAATGCTTTTATTTCCAGAGTCTGCCAGTTTCTGCCTGTCGCCTCCCGATCTATCTCCATCCTTTATGCCTGCGGATCAATACGGCTGAAAAGTTTCTCCGAGCCTTTAAATGTCACTGTCTCACGACTCACGGATAATTCATCCAGAGCTGAACTCGGCGGAACAAACCTCAAATGACAAATGTCCTCCCCCAATACGACCTGGTATCACAAGCTGAAACGCAACAACAAATGACAGCACCGACTTCCAGTTCACCTATTTAAAGAGTGATTCGTCTGAGTGAAAGTAACAGCAATTGCTTTCCAACAGAACTATTTTTATACTGAAATAAATTGGTTTGGATGTGGCGAAATGGCCAAAATCCAGACAGATTTAGTGAGTCATCCGCTATCTCTGACGCAAGATAGAAAAAGACACAATAACATTAATCAATAACCTATTAAATCCCTGTCAAAAAAGCTGGCCGCAGAGCCAGAGCAATGTTACAGGCATGTTCACATACTGTTGACAGGAATGGCTTACAATCAACTTTTAAAAAACTGTCACCTTAGAATTTTGAAAAGTTTGAAAAGTTTAAAAAGTTTAAAAAGTTTAAAAGTTTTAAAAAGTTTGAAAAGTTTATAAAGTTTAAAAAGTTTAAGAAGTTTTAAAAAGTTTGAAAAGTTTATAAAGTTTATAAAGTTTAAAAAGTTTAAAAAGTTTTAAAAAAAAGTTTTAGATTTGATGGTTTTCAGTCTGAAATAGTTTGAAGTCTGAAGTATTTTTAAAAGGTTAAAGTTTGAATGTTTTGAAAGCAATACAGGCTGTCAGAGATAGATAGATAGATAGATAGATAGATAGATAGATAGATAGATAGTAATGGTTAGATGATAGATAGATAGATAGATAGATAGATAGATAGATAGATAGATAGAATAGATAGATAGATAGATAGATAGATAGATAGATAGATAAATAGATAGAAATGGTTAGATGATAGATAACAATTAGCAAGTTACTAGAATGATTGTAGCATGATTAGCATTTTACTAGCATGTTGCTAACATGTTTACCATTTTATTAACATGATAACAGGGGTGGCTGCTAGGGTGTTGCTATGCGGTTGCTAGGGTACTCAGGGTGGTTGCTAGGGCGGTTGCTAAGGTACCCAGGGTGGTTGCTAAGGTGTTGCTATGCCGTTGCTAGGGTACCCAGGGTGGTTGCTAAGGTGTTGCTATACGGTTGCTATGGTAACCAGGGTGGTTGCTAGGGCTGTTGCTAGGGTACACAGGGTGGTTGCTAAGGTGTTGCTACGCGGTTGCTAGGGTAACAGGGGTGGTTGCTAGTGTGTTGCTATGCGGTTGCTAGGGTACTCTGGGTGGTTGCTAGGCCGGTTGCTAAGGTACCGAGGGTGGTTGCTAAGGTGTTTCTATGCCGTTGCTAGGGTATCCAGGGTGGTTGCTAGGGTGTTGCTATGCGGTTGCTAGGGTACCCAGGGTGGTTGCTAAGGTGTTGCTATGCGGTTGCTAGGGTTGCTAGGGTAGTGGTGGGGTGGTTGCTAGTGTGTTGCTATGCGGTTGCTAGGATACTCGGGGTGGTTGCTAGGCCGGTTGCTAAGGTACCCAGGGTGGTTGCTAAGGTGTTGCTATGCCGTTGCTAGGGTATCCAGGGTGGTTGCTAGGGAGTTGCTATGTGGTTGCTAGGGCACCCAAGGTGGTTGCTAAGGTGTTACTATGCCGTTGCTAGGGTGTCCAGGGTGGTTGCTAGGGTGTTGCTATGCGGTTGCTAGAGTAACTGGGGTGGTTGCTAGGGTGTTGCTATGCGGTTGCTAGGGTAATAGGGGTGGTTGCTAGTGTGTTGCTATGCGGTTGCTAGGATACTCGGGGTGGTTGCTAGGCCGGTTGCTAAGGTACCCAGGGTGGTTGCTAAGGTGTTGCTATGCCGTTGCTAGGGTATCCAGGGTGGTTGCTAGGGAGTTGCTATGTGGTTGCTAGGGCTACCCCCAGGTGGTTGCTAAGGTGTTGCTATGCCGTTGCTAGGGTGTCCAGGGTGGTTGCTAGGGTGTTGCTATGCGGTTGCTAGAGTAACTGGGGTGGTTGCTAGGGTGGTTGCTAGGCCATTACTAGTTGTCACAGATCATTACTATGGAGTGTTGTAGAGTTCTTAGCATGTTCTTAACCTGATTTAGCACTTAGCTAATCACTTTTAGCATGTAGGTATTCACTGCTAGCATGACTAGCATCTTAAGGATTCCTATTTGCTAGCATGAGTCAAAAGAACCAAGTCCCATGTCTCTATGATGTTCTGATGTAGAGATATAGGACTTGCTAAATAGTTGCTAGGGTACTCTGTTTGGTTGCTAGGGAGTGGCTTAAAAGCTGCCAATGATGACACACTAAAGGCTGCTTGCCAGTATGAATGATATAAAGCAACCCCCATGTCTCTATGACATTCAGATTTGAAGATATGTCTGTGTGGGTTTGGGTTACTAGGGTGCTAGCTAGCTAGCTAGCTAGCTAGCTAGATAGATAGATAGATAGATAGATAGATAGATAGATAGTAATGGTTAGATGATAGACAGATAGATAGATAGATAGATAGATAGATAGATAGATAGATAGATAGATGAGTTGGAATGAGTTTAAATGGATTAGAAATACAGTACATAGAAGGGAAGTTTGATTGAGCCTCAAAGGATTCTGGGAGTTTTGACAGTTGAAATTTGAAAAGTGCTGGCTCATTTGAACATTCCGTCAATGTAAGTCTATGGGATTTTTCCCAGTTTTAAACATCATTTTTAGGAAAACCGTAAGTCCAATCAGTTAGAAAAGATATAGCAACTCGAGTCAGACCAGTCTGAAGATCTAAAAGTAATACTAATAATAATAATAATAATAATAATAATAATAATAATAATAATAATAGTAATTTCCAATTACTATTTGGAAAAAGAATTACTATTTGGAAAAGACATTTTCTGAATTGCACTGAAAAATGATTAATCGCATTCAAAATCAAAGTTTACATTTTATATGTGTGTGTACTGTGTATATTTATGATGCATATACATATAAATTAAATTTTTTTAAATATATACATATATGTGTGCGCATATATATATATATAAAAAAAATAAATATACACAGTACACACACATATAGTATGTAAACAAACTTTTATTTTAAATGCGATTAATCGCAATTAATCATTTTGCAGCCCTACTGCACAGAATTTCTCAGATATAAACTCACAAATCTTTTTGCAAGTTTTTTCTCGCAATTGTTTATATCATGCAGTCCTAAGAAAAAAATCATAATTGCAAGTTCATGTCATACAGTTCTGACTTTTTAACTCGCAATTGCTAGCTTATATCTCACAATTCTTAAAAAAAAAGAATTCGTAATTAATTTTTAATGTAGTCATTTTAATTTAGTAATTCGTAATTTACCTTTTATATTTAATATTTTTTGTTTTATTGTTATGATTATTGTTTTTATGATTATTCTACTGCCTTTTTTGTGAATTATTGTTTTTATTATTGTTTTTATGATTATTCTACTTCCTTTTATGTAAAGCACTTTTGTGTATGAAATGTGCTATGTAAATAAACTTGCCTTGCCTTTTAAAGTAGTTGTAAATTACCTTTTTTATTTTTTATTTAGTGGCAGAAACGGCTTCCATATATTACCACCATTTTTGAAAAAAAAGTATTAAATCTGAAAAAAGAAAAAACATTTTTAAACACTACTGCTAAAACTTTAAAAAAATTAAATGTTTTCTGAATTTGAATGATTAGCTTCTTTTTTTTTTTTTTTTTTTTGACCATTAAAATGTGGAATTTAGGAAGAAAATAAAGTAATAGCAATAGCAGAGCAATAACAAAAAGCACCACTAAATGAATGCAGAATGATGGTAAGTATGGCACTGATGGGCCGCTGCGTGTTTTCGTACCTGAGCTGTTTTAGGAACTGTATGTCAGAGCTGCTGCTGATGAGTTTGATGAACTCCTCATAGGACGGCGCGTACGTGTAGGCTTTCTTATGATGCTCGTTCACCTGCTCTCGGTGCTCTAACTGAGCTAGCAGCATGCGGTTAATGTAGTCCGGATCGCTCAACACGTCCACCAACGGCTTTAGCACTACAAAGAGAGAAAGAGAGAAAGAGAGTAAGTTAATAGCTTTGTGCTAAACCCAGTGAGCTGACAACTTCAACATGTAGGGCTGTTCCAAAGGGTAGGCAGCATAATTATGTTGCTTTCCACGCAAACGGCAACTCATAATTGAACTACAGACAAGCAACCCTTTTAAAAAGGTAATTACTAGCTACACATGAAGTTAATAAGTAGCTGCATACGATTTCTAAATACATCAAACCAATTATATTATTAATGTTTCCTATCAAAGCATTATTACAAGGAAAATGTCTCAGTTAGGGTAATAACATCACACATACATATTCAGACATCAACTAAAAAATAAATAATTTAAATAAAATAAATAAAATAAAATAAAATCCATTACAATTTACAGAAATCCAGTCAAAAGTTTTTGAACAGTAAGATTTTTACTGTTTTTTTAAAGCATTCTCTTCTGCTCACCAAGCCTGCATTTATTTGATCCAAAATAAAGCAAGGCAGCTTACTACACTGTAAAAATGCTTGCTGTAAGTCCGTTTTACAAGTAAATACTATTTCAGCCTTTCTACTTCAAAATTTCATGTTTCAGAGTGTTTCTTTGTAATTAGAAACGCTGCCAATTTCTGAGTGAAAACTGTTTCAAAGTAAATCCTGTACCAAATTATTCTCAGGTTTTGGAACAGAGCTACTGTAATTATAATACATTCGCAATCAAACTGTTCTTCTTAAAACCTCATCACACTTTTGTCAATCTCTCCTCCGACACTCATTATGATGAGATCTCTAAACCTCCTCAGGAGCTTGTTGACGTAGCGCTGATGAGGAACGCTGAGCCGCAGCAGACGGAGCACGAGGCAGTGCCTCATTACTGCCAGACAGAGCTGGCAGATGACGTCTCGTCCTGAAAAAAAATGAGTGGCAATCTGCCAGAGACAACAGATGCAAATGCTTCCTCCAGCATAACCCCAGACCAGAGGAAAATGGGTTAGGAGTTAATCTAGCAGCTGCATCCTGAAGCAACAGGGCATCTTTAATCTTTTAAAATGCAGTTTTTTAATATATTCTTATGATGATGAAACCGTTAGTCTCGCAGGCATCAATATGTCAACTAAGAAGTCTGTAGTCAGCTACATTTTGGAGGATAGACAATGTTATTTTCTACTAAAAGTTTTATAATGCATTCAGCAGACACTTTTATCCAAAGTGACTTATACTGCATTCAAGGTTTTCATTTTATCAGCTATTTCATTCCCTGTGAATCAAATCCATTACCTAATGCTATTCTCTACTGTTGCTCTATGTAGGAAATTGGAAATTCCCACTTTCCAATTTGAGAATGAAAAGCAGCACTGAGACATGGAAAGTTGCACAGCCCTGGGAAAACCATAAGCATAAGCTATAAATAGGAATAGTTCACTCAAAAATAGTGGTGATAATTTATTCACCCTCAGGCCATCCAATATGTACAGTTCAGGTCAAAAGTTTACATACACCTTGCAGAATCTGCAAAATGTTAATTATTTTACCAAAATAAGAGAGATCATACAAAATGCATGCTATTTTTTTTTCATTTAGTACTGATCTGAATAAGATATTTCACATAAAAGATGTTCACATACAGTCCACAAGAGAAAATAGTAGTTTAATTTATAAAAATTACCCTGTTCAAAAGTTTACATACACTTGATTCTTAATACTGTGTTGTTACCTGAATGATCCACAGCTGTGTTTTTTTGTTTAGTGGTAGTTGTTCATGAGTCCCTTGTTTGTTCTGAACAGTCAAACTGCCCGCTGTTGTTCAGAAATATCTTTTAGATCCCACAAATTATTTGGTTTCCACTATTTTTGTGTATTTGAAGCCTTTCCAACAATGAATGTATGATTTTGAGATTTATCTTTTCACACTGAGGACAACTGAGGGACTCATATGCAACTATTACAGAAGGTTCAAACACTCACTGATGCTCCAGAAGGAAAAACAATGCATTAAGAGCCAGATCAGGGTAAATGTATGTTATTTTGTCTTCTGGGAAACATGTAAGTATCTTCTGTAGCTTCTGGGGGGGCAGTACTAAATGGAAAAAAAACATGATATTTAGGCAAAACAAGAAAAATGTACACATTTTCATTCTGTTCAAAAGTTTTCACCCCCCCGGCTCTAAATGCATGGTTTTTCCTTCTAAAGCATCAGTGAGCGTTTGAACTCAGAGTTGAACTTTGAGTTGTCCTCAGTGTAAAAAAATGGATCTCAAAATCATACAGTCATTTTTGGAAAGGTTTCAAATACTCAAAAATGCTTAAAAAACAAAGAATTTGTGGGACTTGAATGATTTTTCTGAAGAAGAGCAGGCAGTTTAACTATTCAGGACAAACAAGTAACAAACAAAATCCTTCTTATTTTGGTGTGTGTAAACTTTTGACCTCAACTGTAGATGAGTTTCTTTATCAGCACAGATTTGGGGAAATGTAGCATTACATCAACTGCTCACCAATTAATCCTCTGCAGTGAATGGGTGCCGTCAACTTGTGAAGCAAAAAAGTACAGGTTAATATGATACAAATCCATAATTAAGTTATTTTCAACTTTAGAATTAAAGTATTATATAATTATATAATTAATGTATTTTATTATAAGCCATAAAATACAAGTTTGTAATACATAATAACAGTACCAGGACTGTTGGTAAACGGTGTTTGATCTGTGCATAGTTCTCTCGTGATTCAGATGAGACTTTACACTTTTTCACTGGAGAAAGCAATATTACGGATAGCGGACTCATATTTTAGCTGGATGCAACAGTTAGATGTTAAAAACATGCATTTTTTCGCTTCACAAGATGTTAATTGATGGACCGTGGATTACTTGTGGATTACTGTGATGTTTTATCAGCTGTTTGGACTCTCATTCTGACGGCACCCATTCACTGCATAGTACCCACTGGTGACAAATTAATGTAATGCTACATTTATCCAAATCTGTTCTGACGAAGATTTAAACTCACTTACATCTTGGATGGCCTGAGAGTGAGTAAATTGTCAGAAAATGTTAAATTATGGGTGAACTATTCCTTTAAACATTACATTTTTGATAAAGGAAATTACTTAATCATTATGTATAAGTGATGCAGTAATCCATCATTTCTGTCACACTGTCTGAACTACCTGCAGTCATCACACCCTCAATCTCTCTCCAGCAGCCTGTCCATCAGTCGCCTATAATAGATGTAATGAGTAATTTCATGGCAAATCAAAGACAATTACAATCACACATCCGATGCTCATCGAAAATATCCTGGAATAAATGTCATGATTTGTTAAAAAGGAAAAAAAAAAAACCTGTAGTAGATGTTTCATGAGTTCTTACACAAGAGCAGCATTGTAAGAAGACAGACGAGCATTGAACAGACAATCAGCTCCGTCCAGTCTAATCGTGCCGAGAGATGTCAGTTGAGACACTGAAGCTCGAGCCAAAAACAAGATTTCCCCAAAATCTAATTCTCAAGTTATGACACTGTCAGTGAATGAACACTCTGTTCTGTGACAGGGGGATTTATCAGCATGTAGAACATGAACACCAAATCTCTGCATCTCATTTTGATTCATGAAAGCAAATTATTTCTACTTATCGAAGCATCGCTTTCAGCCTAACAGAAAAAATATCTTCTTCATTAAACCACATCAGGGGAAAGTTATGACAAACAAAAGCTAATGTGTGAGGAAAAAATATTGCCATCAAAAGAGTTTTCTTGAATTGCATAAGAATTTATGTTGTTTAATACCAGTAATAAGATTAAACGGTCATGCCCTATAGAGTGATTATATCACAATACTGTTTGTTTTTTACTACTACTGTATGTCGGCACTTCTATGGCTACAGCTATTTTTAGGATGAAAGTTAAAATATATCTTAAAATAAGTTGAATGTTGAATGCTGAAAACAGTTTTTGTGAAAACTGTAATACATTTTTTCACGATTCTATGATCAATAGAAAGTATCTGAGGTCACACTGTACTAACAAGCAAAAATTGTAAGGACAGAAATATACCAAACCGTGTACAGCAGGTTCAGTGAGAGTCACCTTTAGTAGCGACGACCTCCACCAGTAAGAGCCGCAGGCTGCGTGAACGAGCGTCCCGCGCGGGTAGCAGACGCAGCATGAGCAGACGGGCGCAGCAGCGCAGGAAGTGCAGCTCCTCATCCGGACTGCGCAGACACGGATGCAACGGAAACGGCCGTGGTACTTCCTCCAGCCTGGAGAGACAGAGAGATATTAGTAGAATAATAACAGAAATTAATATCTTGTTTTCTTTTTTAACTCTATTAAATATCATTATTATATATTATATTATATTATATTACTATATGACATTATATTACATTTTTCAGACTTATTTGCTTGTTTATTTATTTATTTATTTATAATTATCATCATCATCATCATGTCAATAAATCACTTTAAAAGAGAAATTGCAAGAGAGAAATTACTTATTTTTTATCATTCTATTCTAATTATATTATATTATATTATATTATATTATATTATTACTCACTTATTTATTTATTTCATTATTATTATTACTATTATTATTATTATCATCATGTCAATCATTTTGAAAAAGAGAAACTGCAAGACAGAAATTAATTGTTTTTTATTATGTTATCATTTTATTCTAATTATACATTAAATTATATTAAATTATATTATATTATATTATATTATATTATATTATATTATATTATATTATATTATATTATATTATATTATACTATAATATATTATAATATATTATTTATTTCCTTTTTCTTATTTGGCAGTGTGCAAACCAACCATGCCAATAAAGTACTTTGCAAGAGAAATTGCAAAAATTGCAAGAGATACTAATAGAATAATAATAAAAATCAATATTTTGTTGTTGTTGTTTTTAAACTCTAAACATAATTTTATAATGTAACAATTATAGTATATTATGTTACATTATTTTATATAATTATTTATATTATTTTAAGTTATATTATATTCACACATTTTTATTTATTTATTTATTCTTCATGCCAATCATGCCAATAAATAACTCTGAAAAAGTGAAACTGAAAGAAAGTAATATTATATTATATTATATTATATTATATTATATTATATTATACTATATTATATTATATTAACCATGCCAATAAAGTACTTTGCAGAAGAAATTGCAAAAATTGCAAGAAATATTAATTGAATAATAATAATATCTTGTATAAATTTTTTTTCTAAACCATAATTTTAACCATAATGTGATATAACAGTTATAGCATATTATGTTATATTGTTTTCCCCCCGTTTCTTCCTTGGCAATATGCAAATCCATTCTGCCTAAAAGCATTTTAAACAAAAGTACAATTGCAAGAGATATTAAAAAAGTAATAACAGAAATTAATATCTTAATTTTTATAATTATAATATAATGTAATATATTAAATAGAGATATAATTACAATAATAAAATGATCAAAATAATAAAAATAGAAATTAATATCTCTATTTTAGTTTTTAATTATACTATAATGTAATACAATATATACTGTAATATAATTATACTGTTTTCCTTTCTTCGTTTTTTGGCAATATGCAAAGCAATCATGCCAACAAAGCACTTAGAAAATCAAAACTGCAAGAAAGTTATTTAATTATACTGTTTTTAATTTATTTATTTCTTTTTTAGGCAGTCACATCGACAATGCATTCAAAACTGAGAAAAAGCAAAAGAAAGCTCAGATCAGAAGGTGAGATCATAAAATATGAAGGGGGAAATATTTCAGACAGATAAACAGAACAGGTGGAGGAAGACAGATGAGAGGGCAGAAAACGAGAGGCAACAGAAGATGTCTGTCCACTCAGCTAATGAGCTGTGCAGATCGATTACTGACACACACAAAATTTTGAAGACAAGTCAGACAGAGACGCTCATTACTGCATCCACATCCAACACACTCACACAGACAGAGTGTGTAAGCAAATGGAACAACACAGAAAGACAAGTGTGTAAGTGTGTGTGATGTTTCGTGTAAAACAAAGGGCAACATTATAGGCTGAAGTTTTAAAGTCGTCAGCAGTCTTTGTCATGTTAATCAATCAAGCTAAGAAATATAATCTCCAGAGTGTGTTTTTATAAAGCAATCATTTGGCTTTCTTCCCACCGGCAAATCAGTAATCAATGAATCCAATTCAAGAGAGTGCTTGTGATCCAAACACAAGCAGACTGGATTCAGCAAGCACAAAGGCATCGCATTCTTGTGGTTCTTGTGGTTTTGTTGTTTGGCTTTCACTCTGTCAATCCAGTTTTTAAATGTTTTTGAAATTAGTCTCTTGATTTTCACAAAGGCTGCATTTATTTGATCAAAAATGGAGTAAAATGTGAAATATTATTACCATTTAAAATAAAAGTTTTCTATTTGAGTATATTTTAAAATGCAATTTATTCCTGTGATGCAAAGCTGAATTTTCAGCATCATTACTCCAGTCTTCAGTGTCACATGATCCTTCAGAAATCATTCTAATATGCTGATTTGCCACTCATAAACACCATCAATGTTGAAAACAGTTGTGTTGCTGAATAAAAGTACTGTATGTGATTAACGTATAATGTACAGTAGTACAGTAGTAATGTACCTCTAGTAGCACTGTGGTTCTCACCTTGTGTTAGCAGCCTTAAGGTCACAGAAATGTGTGTGGAGGGTCTTGACCATGTCGTTACAGACCAGGTTGACCACGTCCACCTCAGACAGACGCATTCGCAGCTGTTTGGTCATTTCCCAGAAGTCCTCAGACAACATCTGATACAGCTGACCCTCATCACGGCTTAAGGGGACGTACCACGACAGAATATAGTCCCGATAGCTGTAGTCAAACACTGCAGGAAAACAGAGAGAGTTTTATTGATTAATATAGACAAAAATCAATTTTACCAATATTCCAGAATTGCCAATACACTTGAAGTCAAAAGAATCTACAACATGTTAATTATTTTACCAACATAAGAGGGATCATACAAAATGCATGTTATTTTTTTATTTATTACTGACCTAAATAAGATATTTCACATAAAAGACATTAACATGAAAAATCTTTCAACAGAAAAATCTTTCAGGTCCCACAAATTCTTTGGTTTTTCAGCATTTTTGTGTATTTGAACCCTTTCCAACAATGACTGTATGATTTTGAGATCCATCATTTAACACTGATGACAACTGAGGTACTCGAAGGTTCAAACACGCACTGATGATTCAGAAGGAAACAATGCATTATGAGCCAGGGGGTGTAAACTTTTGAACAGAATGAAGATGTGCACTTTTTTTTTTTTTTAATTTTGCCTAAATATCTTTTTTTTTTTTCATTTAGTACTGCCTTTCAGAAGCTACAGGAGATACATGTTTCCCAGAAGACAAAATAAGTTATATTTACCCAGATCTCCAAAGTTTTCACCCCCCAGATCTTAATGCATTGTGTTTCCTTCTGAAGCATCAGTGAGCGTTTGAACCTCATGAACAACTTTAAAAAAAAAAAAAAAAAAAAAAAAAAAAAAAAAAAAAAAACAATAACACACACACACACACACAGCTGTGGATCATTCAGTTAACAACACAGTATTAAGAATCAAGTGTATGTAAACTTTTGAACAGGGTAATTTTTAGAAATTCCACTATTGTTTTCTCTTGTGGACTATATGTAAATGTCCTTTATGTGAAATATTTTATTAAGGTCTGGTTGTTTCTGGTGTATGTAAACTTCTGACCTCAACTATATATAGTATAGAATCAGTGCATATTGTGCACAATATCCCAAAATGCAGTGCAATCACATCGCCTTCTTAAAGGGATAGTACACCCAAAAATAAAAATGGCCCCATGATTTACTCGCCCTCAAGCCATTCTAGGTATATATGACTTTCTTATATGACGAACATAATCAGTGTCGTTTTTTTTTTGTTTTGCATACTGTTTCACATACTGTAAAAAAAAAAAAAAAAAAAAAAACAAACACAGGTCAAGAAGGCAACCAGATGTCTTCGCTTCACAGCTTTTTATCTGCATGATAAAGCACACAACATTTCCAACAACATCCTGCTATCAACAGAGAACCAAATATAACAGTCACGAGCCAATCAAGCTTATCAGCAACACTGTATTTACTGGGTGTAAATGAAGAATCTGCTGTTTGTCCTGCCATTAGATATAACAACAAATACAGACGGCTGGATAGAAATAAAACTGTCATCATTTTGTGCAATATCCTCAAATATTTATGCAAAATGCATTGTGCAAATATATATATATATATATATCTTCTATAGTTCTGCATAAAGACAGCACAAAACATCATCAGATTTTTACACAAGTCCTTAAATATGACAAAGAGAATCCAATCAAACAAACAAGACAAAAATATATACTCTGTCATTTAGTTATTGAGGAAAAACAACCCAGTGTTAAATATTTGCAAGGTCCAAAAGTATGTGAATCTTTGCTTTCAGTATCTGTTGTGACCCCTTTTTGAAGCAATAACTGCAGGCAATGTTTTTTTGTAACTGCTGATTACTCCTGCACAACGACTTGTAGGAATTTGAGCCCATTCATTAGTACAGAAACACTTGAACCCTGTGATGTTGGTGGGTTTCCTCCTAAGAACTGATGCTTCAGGTCCTTCCACAACATTTTAATTGGATTAAGGTCCATTGACTTGGCCGTTCCCAAACATTACCTTTGTTCTTGTTTAACCATCTTTTGGTAGAATGACTTGTGCGCTTAGGGTCGTTGTCTTGCTGCATAACCCACTTTCTCTTTAGATTTTAGTTTATGGACAGATGTCTGGACATTTTCTTTTAGAATTTGCTGGTATAATTCAGAATTTATTGTTCCATCAATGATGGCAAGTCGTCCTGACCCAGATGCAGCAAAACAGGCCCAAACCATGATACTACCACCACCATGTTTCACAGATGGGATAAGGTTTATCTTACGTTGGAATGCAGTGTTTTTCTTTCTCCAAACATAACACTTCTCATTTACACCAAAAATTCTATTCTGGTCTCATCCGTCCACAAAACATTTCTCCAATAGTCTTCTGACTTGTCCACATGATCTTCATCAAACTGCAGACCTTGCAACCCTGCCATGCACACCATGGAAGTTCATTGTTCTCCGGATGATGGACTGTTGATGAACTTCAACATTAACCAATGTGAGAAAGGCCTTTAGTTGCTCAGAAGTTATCCTAGGGGGATCTTTGCAACGTGGGAAACTATTATACATCTTGCTTTGGAATGATCTTTGTTGGTTGACCACTTCCAGCGAGGATAACTGTGGTCTTGAATTTCCTCCATTTGTACACAATCTGTCTGACTGTGGATTTGTGAAGTACAAACTCTTTAGAGATGGTTTTGTAACAGCCTTTTCCAGCCTGATGAGCAACAACAACTCTTTTTCTGAGGTCCTAAGAGATCTCCTTTGTTTGTGCCATGATTCACTTTCACAAACATGATCAGACTTCAATAGATGTTCTTTAAATAAAACAGGGCACAAACTGACACCTAATTGTCATCCTACTGACTGAAAACACTTCTGAACAGACAGACTCTAATTTCACCTTTAAATTAGCTGCTAATCCTAGAGATTCACATACTTTTGCAACTCACAAATATTTAACGCTGGATCATTTTTCATAATAAATAAATGACAAAGTACATATTTTCATCTCATTTCTCTTGTGAAAATCTGATAAACTTCAACTGATGTTTGGTTTGTAAGGATAGGACAATATTTAGCCAAGGTACAACTATTTGAATATATGGAATCTGAGGGCGCAAACAAAAAATAATAATAAAATCAAAATATAGAGAAAATCACCTTTAAAGTTGTCCAAATTAAGTTTTTAGCAATGCAAAT
The DNA here is from genome assembly GCF_022985175.1 of Labeo rohita. Lineage (NCBI taxonomy): Eukaryota > Metazoa > Chordata > Actinopteri > Cypriniformes > Cyprinidae > Labeo > Labeo rohita. Next base: position 23,603,237 of record NC_066882.1, on the reverse strand, counting down.
TAGTAATCAAATATTAAGGTTTGATATATTTACAGTAAGAATTTTACTAAGTATCTTCATGGAACATGATCTTTGCTTAATTTTCTAATGATTTTTGGCATAAAAGAAAAATCAATAATTTTGACCCATACACTGTATTTTTAGCTATTGCTACAAATATACCCCAGTAACTTAAGACTGCTTTTGTGGTCCAGGGTCACATATATATATAAAATATATAATATATATAAATATTTTGCATATTATTTACTAAAAAAAGAAGAAAAAGAAATACAAAACACTCCTCAAACACACACACACACAACAGCAGGTGGCAGATGGCATGAATGCGATGGCACTAGCAATGACTGCAGACTACAGTCTTCTAATGACTGTAGAATCGTACGCCCACCGTAAGCGCTCACATATTCAAAATGAGCGGATCTAGAGCTGAACCAGCTTCAGTGACACCCTTTGTGCAGCAGTTATTGAAAACTTGGTTTGCAGGCATTTTTCCTCCCGGCTGAGGCAGCACTATTTATAGCCACAGTGACCTCATAAAATGTGCTGACTTTCGCCAGCTGAGCATCAGGAAGTGCTGCTGACACTGTTCCTGTGCAGTTTCCTTCAGGCCTCTTCTGCTTATTAAGTGACATGACAGAAAATATGCGAGTGGGAGAACTCCCATAATTCTGTCTCACAGTGATGGCAGGAAATAAATAAAGAATATTGATAGTACATACAAAAAGATTTTTTAAAATAATGTTTTGCAGAAGAAAGAACGTCATTACAGGTTTGGAACAACAGGGTGAGTAAATGTAAATGACAGAATTTTCATTTTTGTGTGAACAACATTCCGCAAATGCAAAAGGTTAAAGTGATTCTTGCTCCAGCCAACATCACTAATGAGAATAAAATGACATCTAATTTACTCGATTCATAAATGTGACACCCAGCTGTGCTCAGAATCTAGGAAGGAGTGAGTCAGAATGAATGATTAGAAATTGCTTCAGTGAACATCGCTCATTTGCTTTAACAAGACCGGTGATGCACAAGCCTCCACAGCCACAACCCGAAACAGACTATATGCCATCTCACCGTTATACACCAATCTTGAAAGAAGACAGCGAGTGAGACAGGCACATACAGATTATCTAGGCCTTTCAACACAAAAACAACACCCACAGACAGCCAGAATCCCTTTAGGAAGGAATGAATCATGAAAGAATTGCCATCAGACTGGCAGAAATGCAAGAAAGCCTCAACAAGCCTGCATTTATTTGATCAAAAACACTGGAAAAATTGTGAAATATTATTATAACTTTAAATAACTGTTTTCTAGTTGAATATATTTGAATATGCAATTTATTCCTGTGATGCAAAGCTGAATTTTCAGCATCATTACTCCAGGCTTCAGTGTCACATGATCCTTCAGAAATCATTCTAATATGCTGATTTGCTGCTTAGGAAACATTTCTCATTATCAATGTTGAAAACAAGGAAGGACCAGAGCCATATGCAAAATGTAAAAAAAAAAATAATTCTCATTCTAGTCTCACATCACAGACCTTTAAGACATTCAAATTACATTAGTTGTAAATCTTACTGTGGTCATTCAATGAAAATTCCTTACAAATCTCAACAGCTGACCTTTAAACGTGAGTATAACTCTTTCCCTTTACAGGATATTCTCTGTTTAAGACTCAATAAAGAGGTCTATCATAAGACGACTCCTGCGTTTTATGGATTAAGCAACCATGAACTCAAAAAAAAAAAAAAATCACGGGTGGCTGGATAATTTGAGTCGAGTCATTCAGGTTGTTTACAGGAAGTGCTGTTTTGCTAAAAACACCAGCTGAATACAAAACGGGATAAAGTGTTTTGAATTATTTACGGCTTGAATCATCACGGTCCAGAAAAATCACATACTAGCACACATATAATGCTTCCCTCGGATCTCTTTTCTTTTTTAAGTTGAACCGTTTATCAGATTCTGACAGCGCAGACGAGTCAAACCGGATGCTAAACAACTGCATTCACCGATTATTTACGGCATGTGTCGTTGGTGCTGATGCGATTTTGTCACCGGTGTTTAAAAAACACAGCCAGCAGGGAGTCTGATAACAACATTTGTGCTGCAGACGTATTCAAAAGCATCCAATATAACCAAAACATGTTTGAAAGACTGTATGATTTCACATATATGAAATTGCATGCTACACTTACTATTTCTGCAGTATATTGTATGTACAGGATGTAAAAAAAATACTATGCAAATTTTATGAATGCATGGAATCAGTACAAATTTTCCTTGATTGCTAGGCCAAAACATAACATTTTTACTTAAAACTAGATAAAAAAGCTCGTCAAGACAAACTTTAGGTTGGCTTGAGAAAGCAGCACCAGAAAGTTTGAAAAAGTTTAAAGAAAAAAAAACTTTTAAGTTTGATGGTTTTCATTCTATAGTTTGAAGTTCAACATAGTTTTAAAAGGTAAAGTTTGAATTTTTTAAGGCAAAACAGTCTCAGATAGATAGATAGTCTCAGAGAGTTGCTAACATGTTTCTAGCATGATTAACAAGTTGTTAACATGTTGTTAACATGTTTCTAGCATGATTAGCAGGTTGTTAGCATGTTTCTAGCATGATTAACAAGTTGTTAACATGTTGTTACCATGTATCTAGCATGATTAACAGGTTGATAGCATGTTTCTACCATGATAAACAAGTTGTTAGCATGTTTATAGCATGATTAGCAAGTTGCTAGCATGTTTCTAACATGATTAACAAGTTGTTAGCATGTTGCTAGCATGTTTCTAACATGATTAGCAAGTTGTTAGCATGTTGCTAGCATGTTTTAACATGATTGGCAAGTTGTTAGCATGTTGCTAACATGTTTTTAACATGATTGGCAAGTTGTTAACGTGTTTCTAGCATGATTGGCAGGTTGCTGACATGTTTCTAGCATGATTTGCAGGTTGCTAACATGTTTCTATCCTGATTAGCAAGTTGTTAGCATGTTTATAGCATGATTAGCAAGTTGTTAGCATGTTTGTAACATGATTAACAAGTTGTTAGCATGTTGCTAGCATGTTTTTAACATGATTGGCAAGTTGCTAACATGTTTCGAGCATGATTAGCAAGTTGCTAACATGTTTCTAACATGATTAGCAAGTTGCTAGCATGTTTCTAGCATGACTAGCAAGTTGCTAGCATGTTTCTACTAGCATGACTAACAAGTTGCTAGCATGTTTCTACTAGCATGACTAACAAGTTGCTAGCATGTTTCTAGCCTGGTTAACAAGTTGCTAACATGTTTAGCAAGTTGTTAGCATGTTGCTAACATGTTTTTAACATGATTGGCAAGTTGTTAACATGTTTCTAGCATGATTGGCAGGTTGCTAACATGTTTCTATCCTGATTAGCAAGTTGTTAGCATGTTTATAGCATGATTAGCAAGTTGCTAGCATGTTTGTAACATGATTAACAAGTTGTTAGCATGTTGCTAGCATGTTTTTAACATGATTGGCAAGTTGCTAACATGTTTCGAGCATGATTAGCAAGTTGCTAACATGTTTCTAACATGATTAGCAAGTTGCTGTTTCTAGCATGACTAGCAAGTTCTTTGCATGTTTCTACTAGCATGACTAACAAGTTGCTAGCATGTTTCTACTAGCATGACTAACAAGTTGCTAGCATGTTTCTAACATGATTAGCAAGTTGCTAGCATGTTTCTAGCATGACTAGCAAGTTGCTAGCATGTTTCTACTAGCATGACTAACAAGTTGCTAGCATGTTTCTACTAGCATGACTAACAATTTGCTAGCATGTTTCTAGCCTGGTTACAAGTTGCTAGTATTATTCTAACATGATTAGCAAGTTGTTAGCATGTTGCTAGCATGTTTTTAACATGATTGGCAGGTTGCTAACATGTTTCTAGCCTGATTAGCAAGTTGCTAACATGTCTCTAGCCTGATTAGCAAGTTGTTAGCATGTTTCTAACATGACTAGCAAGTTGTTAACATATTTTTAGCATAATTAGCAAGCTTCTTAATGAATTTCTTAATAAGAGTACACTGTAAAAAACAATTTGTTGAGTCAACTTAAAATAACTTGTTACCTTGCTGTCTTAAAATTTTAAGTTCAGTCAACTCCAAAAAAGTTTATTTAACTTGAAATGTTAAGTTATACTAAGTGACAACTTAGATATTTAAGTTGATTCAACTTAAAATTTTAAGGCAGCTGGGTTACTCACCCAGCTTCTAAGTTTAACAAACACAAATATCTAAGTTGTTACTTAGCACAACTTAACATTTCAAGTTGACTAAACTTATTTGAGTTGACTGATTTTTCCTGTAACAGAGGGTGTGGCCATTTGTAAATTTTATGGGTCTGGCTTCCGGTCTCCTCCGCATCCAGCTATTTTTAGCTGTACAAAACAGATTATTTTGCTGCTTGATATTGCTAATTGGTGTATCTTATCATATTATTTTAATGTACTGTCTTAATTATGAAAACACTTGTTTGTAGTGCAAACAGATTTACCAATTACTGTTATTCTTCTCATTATATTATATTATAGCGGCTAATGAACCAGATATCTTGCCCACAGGCTTACTTCCACATAAGAATAAGGTGGATACGGCTGCATAATAGGGTTTTACTATCTGCAATTATGTATACAATGCAATTAAATAATATAACAAATATAATAAAAATATGTGGACTTATAAATCAGTTTGTGAGCTGCAAAACACAATGCATGTGTATTAGAGTGAAACACAGACCCATCAGTCTGGATGAAGGACCCTCTGTGACAGAGACCACACTAGTGTCCGGTGCTCACCACTGCTGTGCGTCAGCTCTGTGTTGGTAACAGGGTCTCCAGTGTACCAAGCACTAAGGGGATCAAACCATGTAAGCTAGCTCATTATTATAATCATGGATCTCGTTCCCCCCGCACGATTCACTAGGAGCCGCTCAGAATCACCCATAGAGTGAGGCTGAAATCCTCATTCATGTTAACGCTATTAGTTCTCATGCACTAGTGGCTGTTCCTAGTCATGTGATCACTCAGAAGTGCTAGAAACATGGGTAAAATGAGCGTGACATTTATAGGTGCGACCAGAAACAGGGAAATGGGAAACATACTACTGGAAATATGCAAGTACGTGTGTGTGTGTGTGTGTGTGTGTGTGTGTGTAGTAAAGTTGAAGTCAAAAGTATACATACACCTTGCAGAATCTGCAATACACAATGCATGTTGTTTATTTAGTACTGACCTGAATAAGATATTTCACATGAAAGACGTAGTTGTTCTTGAGTCCCTTGTTTGTCCTGTACAGTTAAACTGCCTGCTGTTCTACAGAAAAATCCTTTAGGTCCCACAAATTCTTTGGTTTTTCAGCATTTTTGCGTATTTGAACCCTTTCCAACAATGGCTGTATGATTTTGTGATCCATCTTTTCACACTGAGGACAACTGAGGGACTCATATGCAACTATTACAGAAGGTTCAAACACTCACTGATGCTCCAGAAGGAAACACGACACATTAAGAGCCGAGGGTGAAAACTTTTGAACAGAATGAACATGTGTATATTCATCTTATTTTGCCTAAATATCATTTTTTTCCATTTAGTACTGACCTTCAGAAGCTACAGAAGAAATCTTATATGTTTCCCAGAAGACAAAATAAGTTAAATGTACCCTGATCTTCAAATTCATTAAGTTTCACCCCCTCCAGTTTAACTTTTCAGGACAAACAATGTACTCATAAACAATTACCACCAAACAAAAAAGAAAAAAACAAACAAACAAAAAAAAACCACAACTGTGGATCATTCAGGTAATGATCCACAGTTGGATCAACTCAGTATTAAGAATTAAGTGTATAACCTTTCAACTGTATATACGTCAATATAAAAAGTCTAAAATAATAAAAATAAAAACGTGTTTCTGTTCAGGTACTGTAGCCATATTTTCTTCAAGTAAATACAGCAAGTAACTCTAAAAGAAAAGGAAATTGCTCTAATGTAATATGAATCATCATAGCACATTTCACAGCACTTTCGTAATCCAATTTATAAGATGAAATATGCACTCTGAGAGCTTTCAACGCAGACAAAAATCATTGTGCGGTATAAAACGAGATTGGCAAACACTGGATGCATATAAATAACCTAAGATTACGTACAAAAACAGTTTAAAATCAAACAAAATGTTTTAAACAATATAAATAAACAGCATTGTTTGTGTGAGGGTTATGTAAAAATAGAAAACAACAACTCAGTATATAAACAACAGACGTCAATGGAAAGTTTCCAACATGATAAAAAACAACAAATGTGTGTGTGTTGGTTTGTGTATTGAGGGGAAAGACATGTTTGATGGATGCAGTTAGTGGTTTGTGCTATAATGTCATTCCACCCACACACTCCAACAGAGAGACAGACAGTAAGAGACAGATAATAAGACAGAAAGGAAGAAACTGCATAGTCAGAGACACCGATTGTTTTCTCAGGCCTCTCCAAAAATAAAACAGCAAAACTACAGACAGAGAGAGAGAGAGAGAGAGAGAGAGAGAGAGATTACAAGCCTTCTGACCCAAGACTGTCCAATAACGGTGACTGGCAACCCGGAGCTGTCAAAAGAGCTGTTCCTATTTTTATTTTCAAAATATACAGTGGCCACAGGTCTTACGGACCTTCGTTTATCTTCAGAACACAAATTTAGATGTTTTTAATTAAATCCAAAAGCTTTCTGACTCTGCATAGACATGTTCAAGACCCAGAAAGGTAGTAAGGACATCGCTTAAAAAAATAAAAAATAAAATAAAATAAAAAATACATGTATGCATGCGGCGTGGTACTGTCGTGACCACGCGTCCAAGACTGACACGGAAGAGAAGAAATTTTTCAATAAAGTCGTTATTTTTGCTTCCTCACAGCTTTGTAAAATTAAGGTTGAACCACTGATGTCACATGGACTATTTTAACAATGCCCTTACTACCTTTCTGGGTCTTGAACGTGTCAGTTGCATTGCTGATTTCATCCAAAATATCTTAAAGGAGAAGTCCACTTCCTGAACAAAAATTGACACATAATGTACTCACCCCTTGCCATCCAAGATGTTCATGTCTTTCCTTCTTCAGCCATTAAGAAATTATGTTTTTTGAGGGAAACATTTCAGGATTTTTCTCCATATAATGGACTGATATGGTGCCCCGAGTTTGAACTTCCAAAATGCAGTTTAAATGCAGCTTCAAACGATCCCAAATGTGGTTGTAAACGATCCCAGCCAAGGAAGAAGGGTCTTATCTAGTGAAACCATTGGTTATTTTCATAAAAATAATACAATTTATATACTTTTTAACGTCAAACGCTGGTCTTGTCTCATTGTTCACCTGAACTGTTTTTGTTCCTGTTCATGACAGTTAGGGTATGTCAAAAAACTCCCATCTCATGTCCTTCTTCAACTTCAAAATCATCTTATTTCGCTGTTTTTTTTTTTTTTTTACCTTTTTTTGTTGAGGGTGTTTAATCTTCTTTGCATGTTCACTTTGCAAAGACTGGGTCGGTACCTCTGCAGCGATGTAGAATGATTCTGAAATGATTTTTGAAATTGAGGAAGAAAATACAAGTTTTTCAACATACCCTAACTGTCTTGAGCCAGAATACACAGAGTTCAGGGAAAGCAAGACAAGACGAGCGTTTGAGATTAAAAAGTATTTAAATTGTATTTTTTTTAATGTAAATAACCAATCGTTTCGCTAGATAAGACCCTTCTTCCTCGGCTTTTAGGATCGTTTGATCATTTTGGAAGTTCAAAATCGGGGCACCATACCAGTCCATTATATGGAGAAAAATCCTGAAATGTTTAACTCAAAAAACATCATTTCTTTACAGCTGAAGAAGAAAAAAAGGCATGAACATCTTGGATGACAAGGGGGTGAGTACATTATCTGTAAATTTTTGTTCTGCAAGTGGACTTTTTTTAATTTGTGTTCTGAAGATGAACAAAGGTCTTACAGGTTTGGAACAACATGACAGAATTTTTATTTCTGGGGGAACTATCCCTTTAATAATATCTAATGCAATGACATTTAGACATTTTGAGTCCACAACCAGCCTACTTTTGAGACTGCAGACCCGAGATGGTTTCTGAAACTGTTCTGTGATCTACTCCTGGACTTTAAAGCTCTGAGACTTACCAAAGAAATCCAAGTGGTCTGAGGACTGGAACACAGAGGTGGTCTTGTGGCTGACAGAGATCAAAGGTGAAAATACCTCTGACGCTGTTGTGTGCTGGTCTGATGGGTGTGTGTTGGTTTTTGTTCAATACTATTTACCTCTAATCAATAACACAGACCATTTAAATTGATAGTTCACCCAAAAATAAAAAACAGCCATCATTGATATCATGTCTTTTTTGTCCATGAAACACACAAGGAGATATTTTGTATGGGAAATCGCAGCGTCAACAATGAAAGCACATGGCAGCTACACAGTGCTTAAAAACCACAGATTCCTTCGGTTATATAACAGCTTTGTGAAAGGAACAGACTGAAATTGTGTTATCAACCACAAATCTTTCAATCCACAGCAGCTCCCAAATCTCATTCAAACTTCTTTTTTCAAATGTCACATTTGGTTACGAGCCACAACAACAATGGTGTTTGGGGTCACTGACATCAAACAAAATGCAGATTCAAGATACACTGAATATCAACGAAAGGATGAAAAATATAGAGATTTTAACTCTGCTTTATAGACATGACCATTAAAACCTTTTACTTTTTACAGACAGATGGTAAATAACTAATGACTAATTATGGGTAATTTCACAAGATATATTTTACATTTAAAAGCAAAAGAATTAACTATATAAAGCCATCTTATCATATTCGAAACACTACATTTCTAAGGCCTCTAAATAATCAACATGATCAAAACTGCTGAAAAACCTGCTGAACAGCCTACTACATGCCTTCTAATTGATGGTACTTTTTTATCAAGTCAAAGGCCTTTTATCATTCTAATCATATCCATGTCGTTCATGTGTCCTTGGTGCTGTGAAGTGATTACAGATTTGTATAAAGTAAAGGTAAAAAGAATTTTTACATTGTTAGTTATATTTTAAGATGAACAATTACTGGACTGAAGCAACTTAGGTTAAAAATCATGTTCAAATGTTAGTATTAAATATGATTATCAGGCTTTTGATGAAAGTTTGTTTGTTTATCTTTCAATCGTCATTTTAATGCATTGCATTACAGTTGAGGTCAAAAGTTTAAATACACCGTGCAAAATGTTAACTATTTTACCAACATAAGAGGGATCATTCAGTACTAATAAGATATTTCACATAAAAGACATTTACATATAGTCCATAAGAAAATAATAGTTGAGTTTATAAAAATTACCCTGTTCAAAAGTTTACATACGCTTAGGGTGACCACCCATAGATGTGATTTTGCGGGACAATGCAGGACACTGATACATTTTCTACTGTTATGCTATGTAAATACTTGTTACATCTGTTGTCATATGCGCTAATCTGTGTTTCTGAGCTCGCACATGCACGCGAGAGAAAGCGCGTCTTTTTAATGAGAGTAAAGAGAATCCATCTACGAGAGAAGAGATTTGTGCTTGCGCATTTTGATGCGCACCGCATTACAATAATGTGCTCTAGACATTTGTCATTTGTCACTGTCATTTGTCTTTTTTTTTTAACTTGTTAAAATGCGCAGAAACTATGCCGCAAAAAGAATGATTAAAAAGCTTTTTTTTTAAAAAAAGGCAAAAGAATGCATGAATGTTTTCTTAATATGATCGATAAAAAACATCAGACTGATGAAAATGTGGGACATTTTCTCAATATGCGACGTGCGGGACAAGGGGTGAAAATGCTGTGCAGTACAACACAAAGCGGGACAGGTGGTCACCCAACATATGCTTGATTGTTAATACTGTGTTGTTACCTGAATGATCCACAGCTGTGTTTTTTTTTTAATTGTTTATGAGTCCCTTGTTTGTTCTGAACAGTTAAACTATCTGCTGTTCTTCAGAAAAATCCTTCAGGTCCCACAAATTCTTTGGTTTTCCAGCATCTTTTATGTATTTGAACCATCTCCAACAATGACTGTATGATTTTGAGATTCATCTTTTCACACTGAGGGACTCATATGCAAGTATATCAAAAGGTTCAAACACTCACTGATGCTCCAGAAGGAAGAAAAATGATGCATTAAGAGTCAAGGGTGTAAACTTTTGAACAGAATGAAGATTTTGCCTAAATATAATATTTTTTAATTTAATACTGCTCTCCAGAAGCTACAGAAGATATTTACATGTTTCCAAAGAGACAAAATAAGTTCCATTTACCCTGATCTTCACATTTCAAGTTTTCACCCCCGGCTCTTAATGCATTGTGTTTCCTTCTGAGGCATCAGTGAGCTGTTTTATCTCATGAACAACTATCACTACACACACACATACACACAAAACAAAGCTGCGGATCATTCAGGTAACAATATGGTATTAACAATCAAGTGTATATAAACTTTTGAACTTCTTATAAAAGGCACTTTGTCTTTATAAGATATGAAAATATTTAATCGAATGTAGGTCAGAGAACCACACACAATGACTGGCACTCTTACAAAATAATCAAATCTGGTAGCATCTTTTGCTTGGCTGCACAAAAACAGACATTTGTCTAAAAATAGCCAGACGCCCTTTAATTTCACACCTAAGCCATGATGTCCTACAGTTTTAAACGGGAAAGACAGTAGGCGAGGATTTCATCATCAGCAAAGACAAACGCCTTTGTGTTTTTCAGCCTAGCATCATTGCAACAGACAGGAATGACGGATCCCATCATCCCTCTTTCTCTCTTTGACAAGCTGACACTCTGCACGCCCTCTTTGGCCTATTAAAATAATCGCTTCGGTTAATAACAAATCATTTTCCTCACCATCAGAACGACCCAACATGGGAATTTCACAGCAACCACTGATCAAACAAGGACTAGTTATGAGTCATCGTAGATGCTCAAATGTTGCAGATTTCACCGGTTAACTATTTCCTGTTTACATGCTGATGTCACAGGCTAACACACTGCATTCACAAATAAGAAAACAACAGTTCAAAGGGTAAAAACTGAATGGTTTTAATCCACTAGAGACTGTCTCCATGCATCCTGCTAGCAGGTCTACTCACCTTCTTTAAGGGCTTTATCTACATTGAGAGACACTACGACCCTCCTGGTCTGAGCTGAATCCAGCAGAGGTACACAGAAGCGGCCCTACAGAGTGAGAAAGGCACTCATTAGACAATAAATCACTCGTGCCAACCAAACACAACACTCATTATGTAGAAAACCAATTAAAAGACCCAGCTGAGGGACATTTTAGTACTAGTGATAAGGGTTACAAGTCCTGCATTGATCCTAAATGAGAAATACAGTACAAGCCAATTCCGGATCCAAATGCAGTACTTTTACGATATCAGTTTGAGATTAACAACACAATCACAATAAAAAGAACCAGATAATAAAGTCTGATTTGTAAAACCTGGTATTTGCCAATAAAATGTGTAATATTTACTTTTTGAGTCTTTATAGAGGAATATTTATGTTCTTGTTTGTTTACAGTGTCAGTGAATCTCACTAAACCTAGAGATAGATAGATAGATAGATAGATAGATAGCTACTATAATACATAATATATAGATAGGTCCCATTATTTTGAGGTAAATGGGTTTGAAAGTATTTGTTTTTTGGGTGTTATCCCATAAAATTGTCACTACCAAAACAGTCATGCCCGAAACATTTGGTGGAGTTTCAGTAGTGACATCCAAGTTTTTTTTTTGGGGTGTTATCCCATAAAATTGTCACTAAAAAATTGTCATGACTGAAACATTTGGTGAAGTTTCGGTAGTGACATCTTTGGGGTTTTTTTGCTTGTTATCCCATAAAATACAGAAACAGTCATGACCGAAACATTTGGTGAAGTTTCGGTAGTGGCATCTTTGGGTTTTTTTGGGCGTTATCCAATAAAATTGTCACGATCATAACAGTCAAGACAGAAACATTTGGTGAAGTCTCTGTAATGACATCTTTGTTTTTTTTGGGTGTTTGCCCATAAAATTGTCACTACCAAAACAGTCACAACCAAAACATTTGGTGAAGTTTCAGTAGTGACAAAAAATTGTCACTCATTCCTTTATTCAGGAGAAATAAACAACATTTTAGCACAGTTACACGATTTTTTTTGTATTTTAGTATGTTTTAGTAAACACTACTAACAAGTGACAATAGTATGTGGGATTAAAATTACATTACTGTTGCTACCAAAACATGGGATGTTTTGTCACAAATAAAGCATACTGAATTATCAATTAAGATGGTATGATAGTGTTTGGTACAGTGTATATTCAAACTAACGAATCCTTAACTTTGAAATCAGTATGGTCAACTTTTTGCCTTTTACAAAGACAAATTGGATTCAAAATACAACAAATTGCATAAATCACACTTGAAATATTGTTCAAATTGTAGTTATTATTGACATATCAAAAAATAAATTGATTTATAATAAAATAGAAACATACATTTACGAAGAAGATGTAAGCAAAATCTTAATAGGTCAATATAACGTTTCTTATTAATGTCTTATTAATTACTGTGTTCCGGTAGTGACATATTTGGAAAGAGGAAGAATATTCCAAAACTTTATGAAAATACAATGAGAGAATTAACTGCACAAGTACTAGAAACGTGTTCATTGGATATTTTACAATTTGCATACATACAAAATGTGTGGAAAAAGACATTTTAAGACGTTTCCAACTAAAATATTAATTTACATTCGATTGATATTTAAATGTAAATCTCTCTGTCTATCCATCCATCTACATAAACATACCATCAGACACAGTCACAGTCTCTAAAACAATCACAGTGACAGTGTAAATGATTGTTTGGGTGTAATTGTGTAGATGTTGTGATGTGACATCAGCCTTACCATTAACTTATTGAATAAATCCACCAGCTTCGACGACTGTCTCCTAGTGGTGTCAAATCTGCTGATCTTCAGAGGGCTTTTCTTCACCAGCAGCCCGAAACTACCCAGCAGGAAACACAACAACGCGAAGGACACATAAATAAATAGTTTGAGGAAAAACGAGGTGAGAGTGAGTCCTCCAGAGCCGAGCTGGAAGACCAGCACCGCCGCTGCGATGCCGAGGACCAGAGACGTGTAGACGGCGCTGGGCATGAGGACATCCGACCTGCTGATGCTGCTGCTTCGGCCATCAGGATGCATGATGCTGCTGCTGCTGGAAATGACATGTCCTCACGTGTGCACAACAATAGACAGGCTGCATGCCCCTTGAGTTCACAGCCCAGGTTTCACTCATCACAATGTGTGCGTTAAATTCACAGATGATCCGGGCGTCTGGGACACTTTATACAAGAAACGCACATGCAACTGTTGCATCTAAACAGTTCAATGACAGCAGTGCACTTGAAATGATGATCAGCCAGATAACCTGGCTGGCTCTAGGACAGCTTAAACGGCTGCTAATTCAAATCCTCCACAAATGCATAAGGAACATCAAGTGCACACAAAGGACGTCAAGTGCGAGAAAACAAACCAGATAAGCTCATCCAAATAAATCAAAACATCTCCAAAACGCGGTCAGGTCCATTGACGCCTATACAAACAACGGAGAGGCATTACGCGATGACTTTAACTTTCAAGCCTCAGACGTGAAATAATGATGTAGATACTAAGCGTTCACTCTCCGGTAATTTCATTATTCGCCGCAACATATCCAAAACGTGACAAAAAATGAAACTTATTATCAATCCATCGCGTTCACAAGCGGTCTCACTTCTGCTTAGATCCCCAGCTGCCTTTCGAGTGGCGAATTTGCGACTTCTACTACGAAAAGGGTATTGCACATGAATATTAATCACGCAACGTGACGTTCGCTCAGTAGCTCACATTGATTGGCCGAAAAGCAGACGGTGGTGCGTAGGCGGTAGTGGCTAGCGAATGAGCGATTGGCCTCGTGAATAATAATTAATCACTTGACTGGAAGCTAGCGGAAGGTTACCAAGCAACGTCAGCAGTATCTGATTAATATTCATGAGGCAAGTCTTTGCCGTAGTAGGAAAAGCGACACAGCGACTATGGAACCTCGAGTAGGCCATAAATCACACACTGTGGGTCCAAACAACAGTGAAATGTCTTAAATCTTTTGAAAAATCCATGACTTAGACTGGTTATAACATACTTTGTGTGTCTGGTTGCTTGTTTTTGTTTTGTTGGGAAAATGGGGAACAATGAATGCAAGTCTACCAAATTTAATAGGTCAGAGAGAGGACATCCAGAAGTCATAAATGCTTTATTTGAAATGGCAGATATTAAAATAATTTATAAAGCGAGCATGTCAGCAAATGGGCTTAACTTTGTATAGACCAGTCACTGGTTGCTTCTCTACTGGAAAGAATTTGTATAATGATAATAATAGTAATAATAATAATAAATTATGGGTAATAAAATATAATAATCTAATATATAATTATAATATAATACATTAATACAAACATTTAAAAATAATTATTTTAGTAGATTCTTAGACTTTATTAGATTCTTAGAATGCTATTATGCTATTGTTAAATAATTAAATAGAATAGATATAGCCAAAACTTGAGTTTGTAATACATGTCCACAGGAAATCACAAATTCAACAACACGGGGTTTCCCCTTGTTTGTATGTGTTCAGGCTAGGCTGTCAAGCTGTGTGGGAATTTTTTTTTTCAGTGATTTTTCAGGTTACATCATTACGTCAACAGATGGTGACTTTCTTCATGTGTATTTTAATAAACCCAGAAAAACTACATAGTACATACTGAAAAATTGTTTGAAGACATGGAGCCAATGGGGGGCTATTGATAAATAAATTACACAGTGGCGCCCTCTAGTGATTTAGAAATACAATGTCAAGTTCAGCCAAGGTCAAAAGTCTGTCAGCAGTATTTCAGAACATTTATAGACCCATTGCATAAGCCTATGGGTGAGATTTCCGATTCATTAGCCGCTATAGTAAAATAACGAGAAGAATAACAACATGCAGTAAACTGTAAAACAGTTTGAACTACAAACCAGTGTGTTAATAATTAAGATAATGCATTAAAATAACATGCTAAGCACCAATTTGCAATATCAAGCAGCAAAAACGAGCTGTTTTGTACAGCTAAAAATAGCTGGACATGGATTAATCTCAATCAAACTGCAACTAACACAATAAAACAACAAAATTATTTATTTTTGAAAATAAACTCTTCATATGCACTTGCAATATCAAATGTTTATTAAAACGTTAAAAGTTCTTAGAGACACAGCCTTATTAGTTTAAAGTGTGTAGTACCAGAAAACCTTTGAGGGTGTTGAACAAAAAAAGCACAATATAATATAACCTTTGATCAGAGCAGTTGAGAAAAAAACCTGCAATGTACAGCCAAAGACTTGACTCGATGAAAGGAGGAAAACAATTTAATGCATTGTATAAGAAGAACACTAGACAAGTATGTCATGAATTATTGGAAGTATCAGGCCATTTTGACAAGAACTGTGATGTCTTTGGTGCAAAGTCTGAAGCTGATGATCAATGGAATTTCTTGCAGGACTATTATCCCATCCAAATCTACTTATGTTTGGTTCAGGGGTCAGTCGTAGAATGTTCTTGAGTGGCCTGTTCAGTCTCCAGATTTAATTCTCATTGAAAATATTTGGTTGAATTTAAAGAAAGCAGTGGCACTGTGGCAATTTGATTGATTTTGATTGCAACTGCGTATATATATATATATGAAGAGTTCAGATGCAAAACCAGCTAAAAGCCATCTCGGTCAAAAATGAGATAATGCTACTGAGTGAATGCTCTCGACACATATTATACGTCCATCAAATACTTCTTCTTCAAACTCGCTAAAATAGCAGCCTCAGCCCAATCAAAAGTACCAGTATTTACATAGAAACCTATACATCTGAGCCTGTAAACCTATATATATATATATGTATATATATATATACCCCCACACTCAGCCTTCTCAGATCCAGCAAGCACAGGTGGTCCCTGAGGCTTCTTCTGCCTCCACTTCCTCTGTTGCTCTGTGGTCTTTATTGTTGCATCTGAGTGCAGAGACTCATCCGACCAGGGATGAGGCGTGGTCCCTCTTCTCGGTATAGGTAGGCACAGGTGCTTCCTGTTGAGATCTGGGAGGCATGGGTGCACCCTGTGTCTTCTTCTGCTCCTTGGTCTTCAGTGTTTCATCTGGGAAGCCTGAGTGCGGGGACTTAGCCTTGTCAGATTCATCACTGAAGACCAGGGATATGGGGCATGAAGTTTTTACTGCCTCCATTGTTCCCCACCACTGCACTGAGGTGGGGTCCTGGGATTACCAGACTCTGCTTTAAATTATATGTTGTTAAAACATATGAAACTGAACGTTAATGCCGCCATCATTATTTATCATTATTTGATGCTGCAATTATTATTTTTCTCAGTCTTTGATAAGAATGAGGCAGGAGAGCAGTCTTAGGATCTCCACCTATAAATAGCACATATAATATGAGCTTCACCGGAAATTTACGAGCTGGCTTATCATTCCCTGGTGAAAAAAACAGCATATGCTGGTATGTTTTGATGCTGGAATGCTGGTTAGGTAGGTTTTGATGCTGGTTTAAGCTGGTCCTTTGCTGGTTTATGCTGGTCCTTTGCTGGTTCATGCTGGTCCTTGACCAGCAACATGACCAGCAAAAACCAGCAAAGGACCAGCATAAACCAGCATCAAAACCTACCTAACCAGCATTCCAGCATCAAAACATACCTACCAGCATATGCTGGTTTTTTCACCAGGGTTATGCGGAAGCGCCTATTTTATTAGCGATATGCTATTTACACATTTTCTATTTATTCTTCAAAAAGCAGATTTTTGCACCTCGTATTGTAGTACATTATAAAACAATATGCAGTAATAACATATTGATTGTAAATTATCACATTTCTTAAAATGACTAAATGTATGCTACCTTATACTGGGATAATAAAGGCCTCCCTACCTATCCCAAATTAACCACGGTTTCACTACAAATAAATAAATAAATAAATAAATAAAAAACATGGTTACTACACTTAAACCATGGCAACTCCAAATTAACCATGGAATTTTTTTTTTTGGAATTTTTTGGAATTCTAACCATAGTTTAAATACATGGTATTTGTAGTAAAACTGTGGTTTTACAAAATGGTAATCAATATGCAAAAAAAAAAAAAAAAAAAACAACAAAAAAAAAACACTGCAACTACACGTTTATAATAAAACCATGTTAATTTTTGTAAGGAACCTACACTCTAAAAACAAATGGTGCTATATAGCACTAAAAGTGGTTCTTTGGCTCGTAATCATAGGGGAACCACTTTTAGTGCTATATAGCACCTATTTTAAAAGGTGCTATATGGCACTTTTGTCAAATGGTTCTATGTAGAACCATCAGATGTACCATACACAGTTAATGAGATAATTAGGTGATTAACAAAGTGATGATTGATCATTATTGAAGACACCTGATGTTAATAAGCAGAATCACCAAAGGAGAAAACCAAAATTTTTAAGCAACCATTATAGTGGTCAGTGTTTGCATTAGTTGGGCTCTTGATCCTTAAATCATCAATATTAGGTCTTGTTTGGCTGCAATTACTGAGTTATAACAGCCAGACAAGCAAAGAGCAAAAGTCAATAAGATGGCATTGACTATGCTTGACTTAATCATCATATAGTGACTTGAGTATTTGACAAAGAATTTCCTTACAGATTAAAAAAAAACTGTGAACAAAACATCAGTTTTGCCATAATCGGACAGATGATGAAAAAAAGTTTATCTTAATTTAGACACACAGACATGAAGAATCAGTGTGAGAATCACAACAACGGTGACCATCAAAAAGCGTGTTGTAGCCAATCAGAACTCATCCATGACTCCCATCATGCATTGCGGCATGATTAAATTATGAGTTCAGAGTTGATCTGTTTATCTGAATATGCCGTTTGTCACCATTGTTGAGATTCATGGGCTGGTTCTTGACGTCTATGTGTGCCTAGGTGAAATACTTCTTTTTTTTTAAAAAAAAAAAAACAGGTTGTAAAAAAAATCTTTTCATCTTCTGTGGATTGCCAAGGTTATTACAATAAGCAAAAAAAAAAAAACAAAACCTAACTTAGAGATTAGACTCTAGGTGATTTACATCAAACAATGAATATGTTAAAACATAATCACCTGATGACCTGAACAAAATTTAGTATTAAAGATTTAAGGGTCAAGAGCCCAACTAATGCAAACATTGACCACTATAATGGTTGCTTAAAAATTTTGGTTTTCTCCTTTGGTGATTCTGCTTATTAACATCAGGTGTCTTCAATAATGATCAATCATCACTTTGTTAATCACCTAATTATCTCATTAACTGTGTATGGTACATCTGATGGTTCTACATAGAACCATTTGACAAAAGTGCCATATAGCACCTTTTAAAATAGGTGCTATATAGCACTAAAAGTGGTTCCCCTATGATTACGAGCCAAAGAACCACTTTTAGTGCTATATAGCACCATTTGTTTTTAGAGTGTAGGTTCCTTACAAAAATTAACATGGTTTTATTATAAACGTGTAGTTGCAGTGTTTTTTTTTTGTTGTTTTTTTTTTTTTTTTTTTTGCATATTGATTACCATTTTGTAAAACCACAGTTTTACTACAAATACCATGTATTTAAACTATGGTTAGAATTCCAAAAAATTCCAAAAAAAAAAATTCCATGGTTAATTTGGAGTTGCCATGGTTTAAGTGTAGTAACCATGTTTTTTATTTATTTATTTATTTATTTATTTGTAGTGAAACCGTGGTTAATTTGGGATAGGTAGGGAGGCCTTTATTATCCCAGTATAAGGTAGCATACATTTAGTCATTTTAAGAAATGTGATAATTTACAATCAATATGTTATTACTGCATATTGTTTTATAATGTACTACAATACGAGGTGCAAAAATCTGCTTTTTGAAGAATAAATAGAAAATGTGTAAATAGCATATCGCTAATAAAATAGGCGCTTCCGCATAACCCTGGTGAAAAAACCAGCATATGCTGGTAGGTATGTTTTGATGCTGGAATGCTGGTTAGGTAGGTTTTGATGCTGGTTTAAGCTGGTCCTTTGCTGGTTTATGCTGGTCCTTTGCTGGTTCATGCTGGTCCTTGACCAGCAACATGACCAGCAAAAACCAGCAAAGGACCAGCATAAACCAGCATCAAAACCTACCTAACCAGCATTCCAGCATCAAAACATACCTACCAGCATATGCTGGTTTTTTCACCAGGGTTATGCGGAAGCGCCTATTTTATTAGCGATATGCTATTTACACATTTTCTATTTATTCTTCAAAAAGCAGATTTTTGCACCTCGTATTGTAGTACATTATAAAACAATATGCAGTAATAACATATTGATTGTAAATTATCACATTTCTTAAAATGACTAAATGTATGCTACCTTATACTGGGATAATAAAGGCCTCCCTACCTATCCCAAATTAACCACGGTTTCACTACAAATAAATAAATAAATAAATAAATAAAAAACATGGTTACTACACTTAAACCATGGCAACTCCAAATTAACCATGGAATTTTTTTTTTTGGAATTTTTTGGAATTCTAACCATAGTTTAAATACATGGTATTTGTAGTAAAACTGTGGTTTTACAAAATGGTAATCAATATGCAAAAAAAAAAAAAAAAAAAAAACAACAAAAAAAAAACACTGCAACTACACGTTTATAATAAAACCATGTTAATTTTTGTAAGGAACCTACACTCTAAAAACAAATGGTGCTATATAGCACTAAAAGTGGTTCTTTGGCTCGTAATCATAGGGGAACCACTTTTAGTGCTATATAGCACCTATTTTAAAAGGTGCTATATGGCACTTTTGTCAAATGGTTCTATGTAGAACCATCAGATGTACCATACACAGTTAATGAGATAATTAGGTGATTAACAAAGTGATGATTGATCATTATTGAAGACACCTGATGTTAATAAGCAGAATCACCAAAGGAGAAAACCAAAATTTTTAAGCAACCATTATAGTGGTCAATGTTTGCATTAGTTGGGCTCTTGACCCTTAAATCTTTAATACTAAATTTTGTTCAGGTCATCAGGTGATTATGTTTTAACATATTCATTGTTTGATGTAAATCACCTAGAGTCTAATCTCTAAGTTAGGTTTTGTTTTTTTTTTTTTGCTTATTGTAATAACCTTGGCAATCCACAGAAGATGAAAAGATTTTTTTTACAACCTGTTTTTTTTTTTTTAAAAAAAAAGAAGTATTTCACCTAGGCACACATAGACGTCAAGAACCAGCCCATGAATCTCAACAATGGTGACAAACGGCATATTCAGATAAACAGATCAACTCTGAACTCATAATTTAATCATGCCGCAATGCATGATGGGAGTCATGGATGAGTTCTGATTGGCTACAACACGCTTTTTGATGGTCACCGTTGTTGTGATTCTCACACTGATTCTTCATGTCTGTGTGTCTAAATTAAGATAAACTTTTTTTCATCATCTGTCCGATTATGGCAAAACTGATGTTTTGTTCACAGTTTTTTTTTAATCTGTAAGGAAATTCTTTGTCAAATACTCAAGTCACTATATGATGATTAAGTCAAGCATAGTCAATGCCATCTTATTGACTTTTGCTCTTTGCTTGTCTGGCTGTTATAACTCAGTAATTGCAGCCAAACAAGACCTAATATTGATGATTTAAGGATCAAGAGCCCAACTAATGCAAACACTGACCACTATAATGGTTGCTTAAAAATTTTGGTTTTCTCCTTTGGTGATTCTGCTTATTAACATCAGGTGTCTTCAATAATGATCAATCATCACTTTGTTAATCACCTAATTATCTTGTTAACTTCAACACTGCTTCAGTGTTTATATGTGTCCACACTCAGAGTGTTAAATTAACACTGGGGATTTTGCTGTGTATAGCATTTTATTACTTCAACAAAAATGGTGCTCAATAGAAACAATCATAGGGGCTTGTATTACTACAGTAGTAGTAAAAATATTTACTACAATGGCAATATGTCTTGAATCACTTTTATGCTTTTCTAAGGTCAAAAGGTCTTATGTGGGAAATATTTCTTTATGGGGGCCTTAGGGGCAAAAAGATCTTCAGGAAATACACTGTATGTTAATGTTGTTTTTAATCCTTTCCCCAACTGAAGAGTTTAAGAGAGAGTTAGAGATCCTTATTCAGAGGCTTAACAGGTTCTTTGTATGGCAGTGGTGCTATATAGCACCTTAACGACCCCAAAGAACCACTGAAGAACCGCTGAAGAACCAGACAGGGGCTTGACCGGTTCCTTATACACTAACGGTGCTATATAGCACCACAGTCACACCAAAGAACCGCTGAAGAACCGCTGAAGCACCATTTTTTTTCTGTGTGTACCCGATAAAACTTTATTAAATACTTGCGACCGCAAGGCACTTTATTATCATCTTTAAAATATTTCCTTCGTTTTTATAAACGAAATGTCTTTCCAATCTTATGTGATGGGAAAAAGGAGATGACTAATTTTTAAATGTGCCACATGATGCTTATCACAGTTTAAATAATATGTCTAGTCTATTCAGAGTTAATTTCCCGGAAAAAAAAAAATCATGGTCTTAATACATTTCTATAGAGGCTATGCTTGATTGAAACTTCAAAAGCAACTCATCATCAAATTTATTTTAGAAATAAACAGATAAACCGGCAAAGAGGTGAATAGAAATCGTCTATTTTATTATGCATAATAAATATGAAAACATCAGCTAATTAAAGTTCACAGCCACACCAGCAGATGGCGAAAGAGCTCGATAGTTTGCTGTAAAAGCATGTGTACAGTATACGAGTCTTCCTATAAATTACAATAAACAATATCAGTGTATTATTAAGTATTTAAATAAGTGAAATGTGTAAGAAATGTAGTTACAGAATAACAAAAAAACTTTGGGTCTAGAAGAAATAATCTTTCTTTTATTGAGGAGATACATTTCTTTTATTGAGAAAGAAATTAGTACAAACCCTGTACTAAAGAGATGGAGGATCTATAGTTATATAATCTACAGTAGAAATGTAAATGATAACAATATAATAAAATAATGCCTTACGTTCAAAACAATACATACCTTGACAGAAATGCGATACTAGCCAACTAGTCAAGTAACTTTACAGTAATCAGAAAAACAATCTGCCCTGTGTGTTATCAAGACTGAGTAGATACAGAGACAATTCACAAAACAACAGAAAACAAGTGAATATGGTGGTAATTATATAATAAAGATCATATCTTACTAAAATATAAATCTTTAAGTGAAAATGTGCAAATTGGTTCATCCAACACCAACATACCTTCTTCCACTTCATCAGCATTAAATGATATGTACAACTGTGTAGCAAAAAGCTGATAAAAATGTTTTTCTTGGCATGTATCTGACGCCATGGCAAACACTAAGGCATAAAATATGTTTCATATTTGCGATGTTGCAATCCTCCTTCTGATATTGTCTTTCCAGTGCTTGAGTGTGAATGCAGTGGAGGAATATCCTAGCGCGTCAGCAGCAGCATTAGCAGCGGCAGCAGACAGCTGTAGATCAGAGCGGCTCGTACGGGACCAGCCGAGCTCCTCATCATACATTCCACACGAGACCACGAGCCGTTATTGGGCAAGGGGTCGATCCCCAGCGTCTTGCACAAAACATTATACACATCTACTGTTCGGATGGGACCAGCACGGAAGTTCTTCTTGAAGTCTGGGAAAGAATAAATAAGTAATTTATTATGTATTTTTTCCCCCAAATATTCATCAATATACAAGTGCATCTCAAAAAATTAGAATATCGTGAAAAAGTTCATTTTTTGTTTGTAACTTATTTAAAATCAGAAACTTTCATATATTCTAGATTTATTACACGTAAAGTAAAACATTTCTTAAGTTTTTTGGTTTTAATTTTGATGGTTAGAGCTTACAGCTCATGAAAAATCCAGTATCTCAGAATATTAGAATATTTCCTAAGATCAATTAAAAAAACAGATCTGCAAAACAGAAAAGTTCAAGTTCTTTAAAGTATGTTCATTTATGCACTCAATACTTGGTCTGCAGCACATATTACAGCAAATTCCTTGCTCCTAGCACAAATTACAGCATCAGTAAAGTGTGACATGGAAGCGATCAGCCTGTGGCACTGCTGAGGCACTATTGAGCCTTCAGATCGACTGTATATTGTTGGACCGACTGTTTCTCATCTTTCTCTTGAAAATTTCCCATAGATTCTCAATGGGGTTCAGGTCAGGCATGTTGGCTGGCCAATAAAGCACAGTAATATCATCATCAGCAAACCACTTGGAAGTGGTTTTGGCACTGTGGGCAGGTGCTAAAGTCCTGCTGGAAAAAGAAATCAGCATCTCCACAAAACGTGTCAGCAGATGGAAGCATAAAGTTCTCTAAAATCTCCTGGTAGATGACTGCATTTACTTTGGACTTATTCAAACACAGTAGACCAACACCAGCAGACGTCAAGGCACCCCAAATCATCACTGACTTCAGAAACTTCACACTGGACTTCAAGCAGCTTGGATTCTGTGCCTCCCCAGTCTTCCTCCAGACTCTGGGACCACGATTTCAACATGAAATGCAAAATTTACTTTTATCTGAAATAAGGACTTTGGACCACTGAGCAACAGTCCAGTTCATTTTCTCCTTAGCCCAGGTAAGATGCTTTTGACATTGTTTCTGTTTCAGAAGTGGCTTGGTAGTCCTTTTCCTGAAGACATCTGAGCATGGTGACTCTTGATGCGCTAACTCCGGCTTCATTCCACTTCTTGTGAAGCTCTCCCAAGTGTTTGAATCGGCTTTGCTTAGCAGTTTTCTCAAGCTTGCGGTCATCCCTGTTGCTTGTGCACCTTTTCCTACCCAATTTCTTCCTTCCAGTCAACTTTACATTTAATATGCTTTGATACAGCACTCTGTAAACAGCCACCCCTTTCAGTAATGACCTTCTGTGACTTACTCTCTTTGTGGAAGGTGTCAATGATTGTCTTCTGGACCACTGCCATGTCAAAAGTCTTCCCCATTAGTGTGGTTTCAAAGAACAAAAGATACCCAGAATTTATAATGTGGGGATGAACATTTAATGAAACTCAAGTGTAAATATTCTAATATTTTGAGATACTGGATTTTTGATTTTCATGAGCTGTAAGCTCTAATCATCAAGATTAAAACAAAAAAACTTTAGAAATGTTTTACTTTCCATGTAATAAATCTAGAATATATGAAAGTTTCAGTTTTTTAAATAAGTTACAAACAAAAACTTTTTCACGATATTCTACTTTTTTGAGATGCACCTGTACAGAGTAAAGGTGAGGTCTACTGAACTTTACCTGGTCCCTGTGCCAAAAAGAATCCCCTCATGTCCATAAACTCATTATCATAACCGTGCCATCCGTGTTGCCAGCCCTCCGCCTCCTCCGTGCCGTTTTTCCAGAAGGGCAGTTTGGCTTTATTCTGTAAAGACAGGCAGATCTGCAGAGGTTAGCATTTAGCCTGCAGTGCTGGAATTTAGACTGATGTCTTGGTGTTTTTTTCTTTATTCTGCGCAGGGCTTTAAGCATGTTTTTGTAGTCAGCTAATGACGCATCACTGAGATAATCTGCATTATATCAGGCAGACACACAAGAGGAAGATTGTTGTGTTTGGGCTTTATATGCAAGACTGAATCATGACTGATGCAATTCCTGTCAGCAGACTTACTGGAGAATGTATTAAGCAACATATTAAATAGATCACAAGTGAGTGTGAGGAAATTTCCACATGGTGCAATTTGCTCTATTACCCTACTACGAGTTTCAATAATGCAGATAAGGACAGGCAGACTCAAAATATTCTTGATGCTTTCAATAAATACAATTATAGCATCTATAGCTACATCTAGATTTGGTTTGACTGTTATAATCATAAAACATCCACATAAATAGCCATGATGACATTCAGGACAGATTGTGTGGAGAATAGCCTCACTAACCTCTGTAATAAACCATCCAGGCTGTGCAACAAGCGTCAGCGTTGAGACGAACCTCCCGTTCTTGTAGTGGAAGCGGTCTGGGATCTCTTGTTTCTTATAAACATTCATGTTGTTCACTGTGCTCAGGTTTTGATATATCTGAATTAACACATACAAACACACACACATTTCAAGTTTAAGCCACTGAATATATTTTATCTCAAGAAAAATCAAGGCATTAAATTTCTGTTTCTGTTTTTCTATTTCCCATTATTTTCAATTGTGATTCTCATTAGTATTGATCAAAAACACAGAAAAAACTGTAATATTGTTAAATATTATTGTTATTTCTAATATTGGTTTTCTATTTTAATATACTTTAAAATATAATTTATTTCTGTGACACAGCAATGAATTTTCATCAGCTATTATTCCAGTCTTCAGTGTCACATGATCCTTCAGAAATCATTGTAATATGCTGATTTATTATCAGTGTTGAAACTGTTGTGCTGCTTAATATTTTTTAGATCTTGTGATACTTTTTGATGAATAAAGAGTTAAAAGAACATTTATTCAAAATAGAAATATTTTTGATAATAGTCTTTACTCTCACTTTTTAACCATTAACACTAATTTATTATTATTATTATTATTTTTTTTTTTAACTTTACTGATCCCAAACTTTTTGTAACACAAAATTTCTATTTTGAATAAACACTGCTCTTTTAACTTTTTATTCATCAAAGAATCCGGAAAAAAGTATCACAGGTCCCCAAAAAATTAATCAGCACAACTGTTTCTAACATTGATAATAAATCAGCATTTTAAAATGATTTCTGAAGGATCATGTGACACTGAATACTGGAGTGATGATGCTGAAAATTCAGCTTTGCTTCACAGGAATAAATTACATTTTAAAATATATTAAAATAGAAAACTGGTATTTTAAATTGCAATAATATTTCACAAAATTACTTTTTTTCTGTATTTTTAGTCAAATAAATGCAGCCTTGATGAACGTAAGAAACTTCTTTAAAAAACATAAAAAATCTTACTGATCCCATTAAATTAAATTAATTCAACAGTGCATATTATTCAGATTAAAATTTTTTTGTTGTAAACTTTATTTAAAATATAATAACTTTACACACATACACACACACACACACACACACACACACACACATATATATATATATATATATATATATATATAAAACATTTTTTTTTTCAAGTTTTATTATGACTGAATTATAATTTTAACGAAATCATTGCAGCTCAACAAATACCACTATGTAAAAATAATTTACTGATAATAATATCTTGATGAGAACAAGATTTGTTTTGTGGAGCAAATTTGATAAAAAAAAATAATGTCAAAATTCTACAGTATCTCACAGTAAATGAAACTTGGATATATTTTAGAGTAGTCAATGTGCAGCTGTCACGTTTCAGGCAGGAACAGACGAACAACGACGTAGTGAAATGAACAGTCTTTAATAATCCACAAGGAAGCATGGGAAACACTGGAACACAGGGTGGTAACATCAAGGTCTGACAAGGCAATAGGGAAAACACACGCTATATATACACACTGATCACAAACACAGGTGCAGACAATGAGGGAGAAACCAAAACACACAGAGCTGCAGGGGGAAACGATGGGAGAAACCAACTAAAAAGTCCAGGGGTGTGACATTACCTCCCCCTCCCGGAAGGCGTGTCCTCGCACCGACAAACAGGGAAAACAAAATGTACCAAGTCTTAGGAGGGGGCTTCGGCGGAGGACAGACTCCTGGGAGGAGGGCAAAAGATGGAGTCCAGGGTGGTGACGGAATAGTCCATGGAGATGATGACGGAGGGAGGAGCCAAGGAGGTGACAGGAGGGGGCTGGAGCAGGAGGAGCCAGGTGAGACCCAGATCGCAGCCATGATGGAACCCCTTGGTGGAGCCGATGGAGGTAGGAGCCATGGTGGAGAAAAGGCTAACGACTCCATGGGGCCGACCGACGGAGGCGGAGCAGGTGGTGGTAGAGCCCGAGGCGGAGAGCCGATGATCCTTGGCGACACCGAGGATCCGGAGGGCCCAGGCGGAGCCCAAGGCTCTGGCAACCAAGGCGGAGACGGAGATCCGGAGGTCCGCGGCGGAGCCGGAGCGACAGAGGACCGAGGCTGTGCCCGCGGGAGGGAGGAGGTCCACAGAGCCGGTGGGACGGAGCGACGAGGCGCAGCCGGAGGAGTATAGTCCCGAGGCGAAGGTGGGGCGACGACTGACCAGGGCGGAGCCGGAGGGACGATGGCGCCCCGGTGGAGCTGGTGGACTGACGGGCGACGGTGGAGACGAGAGAGCTGAGAGCCGGGGTGGAGCCGCAGGGTCGGAGGGCCGAGGCGGAGTCCAGGACTCTGAGGCTGGAGGCGACGATGAGGGATCCTCCAACCATGACACCGATGGAGACTGGCAGACCCGCGGCGAACCCACCACACAGATGGTGAGCTGAGGGTGAGCAGAGGTGCTGACAGGAAGCAGAGGTGACTGAGGGAGGGTGGGTGGGAAATCCAAACAGGCTGACAGTTCCATATTCAAGTCCATAACATTATGACCCATATCCATATTAAGCTCACCCTCAGCGGCGGTGCAGTGGGTGGTGCTGTCCTCAGCATTCTCATGCCCCACTGATACTCCCACCGCCGCAGGCATTTTGGCCGGCTCTCGCACCTGGTCAGACGTACATTCCTCCTATTCAGCGGCGATCTCTTGCTCTGTCGCTCCAATTGGCGATGGCTCCTTGGTCGCGCTGATATCGTGAGATCCGTCTGCGGTGGGCTCAGGCTCGTGCTACGTGTGTCGGGGTGGTGGCTGGCTGGGTTCTGGGTCCGGAGTGGCACTAGCGAGATTCTCCATGGAGCAGGCGGGGAACGAGGGTTTGTTTCTCGCCAGTGTCCACTCCACAAACGCGGCGAAATCCGCTCAAGGGCGCTCTGCATGACGCGTTGAGGCTGGCGTCATAGAACGCACAGAGCGCGTCGTCCGGGTAGCTGGTGGTGTGAGCTACTAGCTGGAACATGACGGTATATCCCTCGAGCGGTAGATCCCCCTGCTTCAGCCGGAGGAGGATGAATTCCGGACGGAGTAGGGGATTCATGGGGAAAACACAACGGAACCAAAAGACTGGAAAAAATGAACGAGAAACAAAACGGGGGAAACACGCAAAAAAAAACTGTTTCGGTCAGACCTTCTGTCACGTTTCAGGCAGGAACAGATGAACAACGACGTAGTGAAACGAACAGTGTTTAATAATCCACAAGGAAACACGGGAAACACTGGAAAACAGGGTGGTAACATCAAGGTCTGACAAGGCAATAGGGAAAACACACGCTATATATACACACTGATCACAAACACAGGTGCAGACAATGAGGGCGAAACCAAAACACACAGAGCTGCAGGCGGAAATGATGGGAGAAACCAACTAAAAAGTCCAGGGGTGTGACAGCAGCTTGTATAGCAGTGTATATTTACTGTCCCCTAAAAATAACTCAACATACAGCCATTATTGTTAAAACAGCTGGCAACAAAAGTGAGTACACCCTAAGTGATAACAGCACTATGTAAGCATGCAAAGCCACATGTCCTATTCATCATGTTCATGTTTTTGTCTGCTTGACAGGACCATACAAAGTTGTGTATCTTGTATTAGAGCAGTTAAAATTTGGTGCTTTGGGTACAATTTTCTCATACCGACCACTGGATGTTCAACAAGGCACCTCATGGCAAAGAACTCTCTGAAGATTTGAGAATTAGAATTGTTGCTTGTCAGTGCTCAGTCCATACGCTGCACACTGCAACAAGTCAGTTTGCATTGGCGTCATCTAAGATGGAAGCCTCTTCTGAAGCTGGCTTACAAGAAAGCCCGCAAACAGTTTGCTGAAGACAACCCGTCCAAGAGCATGAATTACTGGAACCATGTCCTATGGTCTGATGAGACTAAGATAAACTTGTTTGGCTCAGATGGTGTCCAGCATGCGTGGTGATGTCCTGGTGAGGAGTACCAAGAAAACTGTGTCTCTCCTACAGTCAAGCATGGTGGTGGTAGCATCATGGTCTGGGGCTGCATGCGGTTCATTGAGGGAAACATGGATTCCATTATGTACTGTACATTTTTGAAGCAGAACATGATGCCTTCCCTTCAGAAACTGGGTCGAACGGCAGTTTTACATCATGATAATGACCCCAAACACACCGCAAAGATGAAAACTGCCTTGCTGAGGAAGGTGCAGGTGAAGGTGATCTGACCTGAACCCTACTGAGCACCTATGGGGCATCCTCAAGCGGAAGGTGGAGAAGCAGCATGTGTCTAACATCCAGCAGCTCCATGATGTTATTATAGAGGATTTGAAGAGGATCCCAGCAACAACCTGTGCCGCTCTGGTGAATTCCATGTGCAGAATGATTAAGGCAGTACTAGATAACAATGGTTTGACTCAAAATATTGACACTTTGGACACAGTTTTGACAAGTTCACTTAGGGTGTACTCACTTTTGTTGCCAGCTGTTTTGACAATAATGGCTGTATGTTGAGTTATTTTTAGGGGACAGTAAATATACACTGTTATACAAGCTGCACATTGACTACTCTAAAATATATCCAAGTTTTATATCTATAGTATTGTCCCTTGAGAAGTTATACTAAAATGATTGCTGAAATGTGAGGGGTGTACTCACTTTTGTGAGATACTGTACACAAAATACACACACACACACACACACAAACACAGGCCAGTACATCAAAGTTTAAGCATACCTTCCGTGCTGAAATATCTCTAAAGTTAAAGTTAAATCTAAATGGGCCTGACAGCAGGTCGAAGTACACCACTGCCTTTTTCACATCGATTAATTCTGACTCTCAGTGTACTTTTCCCTCAAAATATCAGATGGAAAATAAGAGAGGGTTTTGTTAGGAGCTGTGGCCTTGTAAACACAAGTCTTACTGTACTTAAAACATGCAGAAATGGAAAGACAACAGGGTTGGGTTGAGCTCACCTCTTCAAACTTGTCCTGTTTGGGCCACAGACTGACCACCGGGCCTCTGTCCATCATTTTAATGATGTGTGACATATCAATGTAATTGTCCAGTTCAATGACTTTCTCCATCCACTTGAGCTCCGTCATGCCGTGATCAGAGAACAGAACCACGTTTATATTATCTCTCATATTCTTCTCCTGACAAATAAATACAAAATGTGTTTTAGACAGCCAGGTAGAAAAGACAGCAAGTATAGTATTGTTCTTACTTTCTTTCACCCGTGTGAAAATACCTTGATTTTCTGATTGAGTGTCTGGAAAGCCCGGTCCAGTGACTGAATGGCGCGCTGTATTTCCGGAGAGCGCGGCCCAAAGTGATGTCCTTCCACATCAATCTTCTCATAATAAATACCAGCCATGTCTGCTTTATTGCTTCTGTTTGAAACACATAATTTGAAAATCACATATTAAAAAACATGTTCACCAAAAATAATTTATGTAGATGAGTTTGTTTCTTCATCAGAACAGATAAGGAGAAATTTAGCATTACATCACTTGCTTAGCAATGGATCCTCTGCAATGAATGGGTGCCGTCAGAAGGTATTTTGAGGGAAATGTATGTTTTATTATTCAGTATGTTTTTTTGTAGAAAGTTTTGGCCTTGACCCCCCTGAAGGTCTGTTTGCTTCCTTGTGTTAATAAATCTTATTCCGTTTTGCATCTATAATGGTGTTGTGTTTTAGTCGTAGTAGGGAAAACTTCCTCCTTTTTTCATCACTTTCTTTATAACTCCTTCCCATCCTTAAACTGGGGAGGAATGTAATATAAAATCTGACACGGTTTGCTTTCTACTACATGTTCTTGATCTTATTCTGAATGATTGATTAATGCATGTTATAATGCAAAAATCTCTTTTTGTCGACATAATCTTTCATCAAAATGTAATAACTCACTCCCTCTTTTCAACTTACATGACCTTGGTTGTGTGGGCTTTTGGCTAATTAGCATATCAGGCTCCATCAACGCAGAAAAGCCAGGGTTATCTGTGTTAATGATTTCTGAACAGGTTTGTGGTCTTACTTTAACATATTAAGAGCGTTCTCCATGGAGTCGGTCAGGTTCTTCTCTGAAGGATTGTACACGTATTCCTCACAGAATGTAGGTTTGACTCCAAGAATCGTCACTTCACAGCCTGAACGGACAGAAGCACACTTGCATTCATATGCATTTAAGAGAGATCAAAAAGGCCTTTGATAGCTTGAACACTCCGTTTGATAAACATGTAAGCTGTTTTAATGTCAAGTAGCGGTAGGAGTAGCTTAGAGTAGGAGTAGCCTGTCCTTTTAAAATAACACTAATTAAATGTGTCTGGCATAGAAGGAAGATTCAGATTTTCACAAATCCTGAAAGTAGATGAAGAGAACCCAATCAAACAAATGAGACAAAAATATATACTACTAGTATTGAGAAATGACCCACTTTTGCACATCTGTGAGTGACAAGAGTGTGAATCTTAGCTTTCAGTTAGGGCTGTCAACAGCTATTTTGGTAATTGGTCAATTATTCTGGTGATTAATTGAGCAATCAGATAATTACACTTTTTGTGTGTTTGTGTGGTAGTAAAAATAGGCGTAAGTGAACAATTACTTAAAATTACTTAAAATACTTACATAAAGCAAAAAGGCAATAATCAGTAGTTCAAATAAAGTATCAAAAGCCTGGCAACCCTGCAGGCGCATTTACTTACAGGTGCGAGTCTCGAAATATTCCGTTCACACAGCACCTTACAGTAGGGTCCCGAATATTGTCCGTTTAAACGTGCCTCGGGAGTCAAGCCTGTATTATTTACCAGTAACCATAAGGACAGTGATAAAAGTAAAGTCATAGATGGCGACGTCTACAGAACTGAAAGTCTTATCACTTTCTGACACAACAAAAGTTCATTCGAGCCGCAATTTCATCCATCAAACCTTCATTAACCGACAGCAGCTTTTATATTTGAGTGGAGAGCGGAGCATCTCGCGCAGAACACAAAAATGATGGCAGCGGCTCATCCAGAGACTGGATGTACAACTTTTAGATGAACACAGCTCATTTCTCCATCACTGTAAGTTACCGAAACATTACAACATGCGTTTGTGCGGCAGAGCGGCTCTCTCTAGCACTGTATGACATAATAGACAACTAGTTGTCCAGTCCTGTTCCGTTCACAGCTTGTGTTTTCAGAGAATGCAGTTGTAATTCCTTAAAATTTACAGGTGTGAGGTTGTCACACCCTTAAATAACCGTACCGTGTGTGTAACCGTCTTAAGGACTCAAATACAGGACTGACAACCATATTGTGCTGCTGTGTGAACATGGCCTTTGTTGCAACCTCAACTGTTTCCGAGGAACTACATTGTTTGGCGGAAGAATAATTGTTTTAATACTATCATAACAGTTTATTTACTCCGTTTTATTTTGCGAAACCTTACTATGTATATGGAATAACCGTTTTATAAAAGCAATAAGCCCCGTGACACGGTGGTCATGCCTAACAACGCCTCTTAGCTGTTATAAATTCACTACATGTAAACCATGGCTTCTTAGGGCTTATTGCTTATATATATATATATATATAGTACTGTGCAAAAGTCTTAGGCCACTAGTATTTTCACCAGCTAAAATTGGTTTAAAGTAAGTTATTTCTATCTTTTGCTGTAGTGTGTCAGTAGGAAATATCAGTTTACATTTCTAAACATTCATTTTGCCATTAATTATAATAATCCAGTGAGATTTTTGTATGGAGCACAGGCTGTTGTCAGACTCCTTGTGCAAACAGAGATCTGATCTCTCCATCATTCAATCCAGTCTGTCTTAAGAAACAGAAAAAACGGAGACAGTAGTACAAATTACAGTTTTTTGTGAAAATACTAAATATATCTAATTAATATCATATATAGGCTATAAAATCTGCAGTACATATATGCATACAAGGAATAAATACTTTACATATATTTAATTTAATGACTAATAGACAAGGGGAAAAAAACTGTGTGACACATAACATAGCCTATATTTGCTGAGTTTCATTCAGTTTTGTGACAGAAAGGAAACTCAAATGGCAGAAAGCGACATTCTGTTGTTGTTTTTTTTTGTTTTTGTTTTTTTTTGTTTGTCTGTTTAAGTTTATTTAGCTGGTATGAGGAGAGTTGAAGTATTTGCGCCGGAGCACACAAACACAAAACATATCACCTCTAGGGCAGTTAGAACTTTATCAAAATAAAACACAGTGAACCAAACATCAGCGCACCCGCCTCACTGTGTCACTGTTAGAATGTGAAGTACAAAGCCTATAATTTACATAATAAATAAAAGTTTAGCATTTAGATACATCGCAAATATGGAAATATTATGGAATATTTGGATTTGTGCCGAATGAGAGAGGTAGGATACAAGAGCATAAAGCTCCATTTCGCAGACAGTTGAGTGCACAAGCCTTTAAAGTAACGTTATACTCATTTATCAGTGAGAGATGCGTTCAGAATCAGCACATGGTCACTGTCTAGTGGGCTTTGTTTTCAAGTGCGCAACTCCTGGCATTTGCTGTTCTTCTGCAGCCGGTGATCAAACATTGTATGATCAAACAGTTGCATTACTGCGGGCGCCCCCTTCTGGATTGATGGCGAATTGCCTGTATTCGTTGTAAGGCCTAATGCACCGAACCGAGATGCGCGTACCGTGACGGTTCGGTACGAATACATGTATCGTTACACCCCTGTGCACCACTTTTTCTATTTTAAATCAAGTAATCAGACTGAATCAGGGAATTGAAAATGCCCTACTTTCAGTATCTGGTGTCAGCCACTTTTTGCAGCAATAACTGGAAGCAAAGCTTCTTGTAACTGCTCAGTGCTGCACAACAACAAGGAATTTTAGCCCATTCCTCAGTACAGAACCACTCTTGATGTTGTTGGGTGTCCTTCTATGAACTTCTTACTTCAGCTCCTTCCACAACATTTCAATTGGATTAAGGTGCAGACTTTGACTCGGGTGTTCCAAAACATAAACGTTGTTTTTCTTTAAACATTCTTTGGTAAAACGATTTGTATGTCTGGGGTTGTTGTCTTACTGCATGGCCCATCTTCTTTCGGGATTCAGTTCTCAGACAGATGTCTTGACATTTTCTTTTAAAATTTGCTGGTAAAATTCAGAATTCATTGTCCCATCAACGATGGCAAGCCATCCAGGGGCCGGTTGCATAAAAGGTTTAGACTAGTCTTAAAAGTTAGTCATCTAATTTTGTTCTTTAAGACTGGTCAAAATCTTAACAATTCAGTTACATAAAAACTTAGATTAGTCAAAGTTGAATCCAAAATATAAGGCTGATTACCCTTGGTTAACTGCTAGTTGGTTACACTAGTTCTTTAAACACAGTCTTAACATAGAGGTTCCAAATGCAGCAAAACAGGCCCAAACCATGATACTGCCACCACCATGTTTTATAGATAGGATAAGGTTCTTATGCTGGAATGAAGTGTCTATTTTCTACAAACATAACACAAAATTTCTATTTTGGTCTCATCCGTCCATTAAACATTTCACCAGTAGTTTTCTGGCTTATCCACATGATCTTTAGCAAAGTGGCTTTCTCCTTGCAACTTTGCCATACCATGGTTGTTCAGTGTTCTGCTGATGGTGGACTTGAAAACATTAACTTTAGACAATGAAGGCCTTTAGTTGCTTAGAAGTTACCCTGGGGTCCTCTGTGACCTCATGGACTATTACAAGTCTCGCTTTGGCGTAATCTTTGTCAACCAATCCCAAGGACGATAACAATGGTCTTGAATTTCCTTTATTTGTACACAATCTAACTGTGAATTTGTGGAGTCAAAACTCTTTAGAGATGGTTTTGTAACCTTTTCCATCCTGATAAGCAACAATAACTCTTTTTCTGTGGTCCTCAGAGATCTCCTTTGTTTGTGCCATGTTTTACTTCTGCAAACATGATCAACTTTGACTTACCTTGTTCTTTAAATATATCAGGGCAGTGAGGGCACGCTCTGATGCCTGATAGTCATCCCATTGATTGAAAACACCTCTAAACAGATGGACTCTAATTTTGCCTTCAAATTAACTGCCAATCCTAGAGATTCACATACTTTTGCCACTCACAGATATGTAATTTTGGATCATTTTCCAGAATAAACAAATGAAAGAGTATAGATTTTTATTTCATTTGTTTGATTGGGTTCCCCTTCAGGACTGAAAATCTGATGATCTTTTTTGGGTGATATATATGCAGAAATATAGAAAATTCAAGTTCCGCATTATACTCTGCTTATTACAAACCTGTACAGATGTCTACTAACCTGGCCAGTAGTACATGTAGACTCTCTTGCCTCGTTTCTGCATGGTAACCCACAGCGGTTCTGATCCGTCCCACCACATGGGAAGACGGCTGTCAGGATTAGTTCCAATCAGGAACTCCTTCATGCTGTCTTTATCCCACATGTAATTCCCAGTCATCTGGTGTACCTCGCAGTGGCGTCCTGGAACATGAGTAGGAGTGCAAAATGAATATTTACAGCACATAAGGGTGTATTTTAATCATTGCGCCTCAGGGGTTCATTTGAATTATGAGCTTTATTCAGTTATTTCTGTTGCTCAATCTGTTGCTCTTTTGTAACTCTGAAGACTCCGCAGAGCTTTTGGATATGTTTCCATATCTTTGGCTAGCCTGTAACAGCAATGGATCATTTGTCCACTTATGTAATTCATGCTCTGTGGAAATGAAGGAACACAATGAAGATTATTTGAAACAAAACATTAGTAATACTTTCTAAGTTCAACATATACCCAAGAATGAGAAATATCAGTACAGTGTTTCCACAGCAAAATGACCTGCTCTATGAGTGTCACACACATGGAAACAGTTAACGATTTTTTTAAACATTTGTTTCAGGCCAAAAAAAAAAAACATGGAATGATGATGAATCAGCCTGAGTTTAAACCTGCTGCTATTTACAACAGAAGATTAATTTCCTCCAACAACTGCCAAACATATTGACACATCAGACATCATCTTTCAAATATGTGAACATGTTGAACTTTGGAACTCAGGTTTTTAATGTTTTGGCTGGACTGTCTAATGTTTTCGTTGATGAAGCCGATGTTACATCAGCGTCACCTGGGTCTTCAGAAATCAGTCTAATATGCTGTTTTGCTGATAAAAAAACATTTCTAATTATTATCAGTGTTGAAAATATTTTGCTGCTTAGGTCAAACGCCAGTGAATGTTTCGAAAACCTCTACCTTTTAGTATTTAACTTCTGTGTGTTACACATTCGGCACGGTTTATGCAAAATACATGAATGATTCCTCAAATCATACAGCTGTTTAAAGGAATAATTCAGCCAAAAATTTAAATTTGCTTAAAATGTATTAACCCTCAGTCCAAGTGTCACAAACTACGTGTGAAGGATAAGCACGAAGACGAAGGTCAATGAAATCAAAAGTCTTTAATATATTCCAAACGGGTTAATCCACAAGCAGGGCAGGAACACACATACACATTGACACAGATGGTGGGTTGAGGGTGAGCCGAGGGACTGACAGGATCCAGCAGAATGGGCATTGAGGCAGGGAACAGGTCAGTGAGAGGTGGCGGGAGAGCGAGGTTGGGTGGGATTTCTTCCCAGCTCAATAGTTCAAATGATGACGGAAGAAGGAATGGTAAGTCACAAACAAGGTCAATTAAATCTCCAGGGTCCAGTGTTTGTTCACCCGCAGTGGTAGTGCAGTGGGCAGGGCTTCCTTCTGTGCCCTCATGCCCCACTGCGATCTCCTCCGCGGCGGGCTTTGTTGCCGGCTCACGCACCTGATCAGACGTGTCGGGCTGTAGCTCCGGGGCGATCCTCAACTCTTTTTCAAGGATCGCTCTCTTTTTTGGCTCTCCGTCTGTGGTGGGCTCGGGCCTTGGCTCCGTGCAGCGCGGTGATGGTGGGCTGGGCTGTGGGTCTGGAGTGGGACTGTGGACATCATCTTCCACGATGTCCACAGTCAAATGTGAATTGCAGGACACCAGTACCCACTCGATGAAGGGAGTGAGGCTTTCTCGAGGACCATCCCCGGACAACTGCGTTCGTGTGGTGGTGTTCAGTTCAGCAAAATATAAAGAGCAGTTGGCAGTTGTCCAGGTAGTGCGTGTATTTGGCCAAAAACACGAAGTCCTTGGCGTGGTCCTCAAGAGAGCGGTCTCCCTTCTTCAGCAGGTGGACGAGGACAGCAGGATCATTCATAAAGGGAAAAAAAAATAAAACACTGATCAAAACGAAAAACAAAATGCGGGGTAAACACACCGCTAACTTTTTTATAGGTCCGGTCTTTTGTCACAAACTAAATGTGAAGGATAAGCACAAAGACGAAGGTCAATGAAATTAAAATCCAACTCCTGGTTAGCGTGCTCTGCTTGCCCATTAGACTGAAGATGAAAACCAGAAGAAAAACTTACAGTGGCACCAAGCACATGGCAGAAGGCTTTCCAAATTTGAGATGTAAATTGGGGCACACACAGAGCAGCCATTGACAAATTTTTGAGTGTCCTTGTCCATAGTAGCCCACCAGAAATGTTGTTTGAGGAGGTTAAGAGTGCGACTGGAACCAGGATGACAGGCAAACCGGGAAGCATGGACCCACTGGAGAACCTTGGAACGTACAGCACTGGGGACAAACAAGCATCTAGGAGGCTCATTACCTGGATCGAGTTGGGTGCATTGAGCTTCCCGATTTAGAACTCAATTTCCCAAGTGATGGCGGCAACCACACAGGAAGAAGGAAGAATGGTATCAGAGCTCGTTGGTTCCTCTTCAGGAACAAACTGTTGTGAAAGTGCATCTGGTTTAATATTCTTTCAGCCAGGGTGGTAAGTGAGGGAAATATTAAAGCAACTGAAAAATAGGGCCCAATGTGCTTGTCTAGGATTTAGATGCTTAGCAGTTTGTATGTAGGCTAGGTTTTTATGGTCAGTGCATACCAAAAGTGGTTGTTCACTTCCCCCAAGCCAATGTCTCCAATGTTCCAAGGCTAACTTCACTGCCAATAATTCTCGGTTCCCCACATCATAATTACATTCAGCAGTGCTCAAGCAACGAGAAAAAATGGCACAAGGATGAAGTTTCTGATCTGTGGCTGAACTCTGGGACAAAATAGCTCCCACAACAAACTCTGAGGCATCCACTTCCACTATAAACTGCCGGGAGGGATCTGGCTGAATAAGCACAGGAGCTGAGGTGAACAATTCTTTCAGTTTGACAAAGGCCCGATCAGCCTCCTGAGTCCACTTAAAAGGGGTAGAAGAAGAAGTGAGAGGATAGTAAGAGGAGCTGCCACGCCTAAAATCCCTTATAAAATGGTGATAAAAATTGGCAAAGCCCAAAAATCATTGCAGCTGTTTAAGAGTGGTAGGTTTTGGCCATTCAGTCACTGCCTGGATTTTCTCTGGGTCCGTCTTCACTTGCCCGCCCTCAATCACATATCCCAAGAAGTTGACAGAACTGACATGAAATTCACATTTCCCCGCTTTTACAAACAGTTTTTTTAAGAAGCCTTTGCAGAACTAGACAAACACGGCTGATGTGTTCAGAGAGGGTGTGGGAGAAAATTAGAATGTCATCCACATATACAAATATGAAGTGGTTAAGAAAGTCTCTGAGGACATCATTGACCAGAGCTTGAAGCACTGCTGGAGAATTTGTAAATCCAAAGAGCATCACCAGATATTCAAAATGTCCAAGAGGTGTGTTAAAAGCAGTCTTCCATTCATCCCCTTCTTTTATTCTGACCAGATGGTAAGCATTCCGCAAGTCCAGCTTAATAAAAACTGTGGCTCCATGAAGGAGATCAGATGCTGAGTTTATAAGAGGTAAGGAATATTTTTCCTTAATGGTTTTGTTATTGAGACCACAGAAATCAATACAGGGACACAGAGTGTGATCTTTCTTTGCCACAAAAAAAAAATCCAGCCCCAAGGGGAGAGGAGGAGGACCGATTTAGACCAGCAGCTAGGGAATCATGGATGTATTTATCCATAGCCTCCCTTTCAGGTTGAGAGAGGTTGTCCCATCTACTAGTAGGCAAAGGAGCTCCAGGAAGAGATCTATTGAGCAGTCATATGGACGTTGGGGTGGCAGGGTGAGGGTCTGATCCTTACTGAAAACAGCACCAAGGTCATGGTATTCAGAAGAAATAATAGACAGATCAGGAGGTTCTGAGATGGAAACAGGTAGAGCATCCTCAACTGGTGGAAGGGCAGACTGCAGACAGGAGGAATGGCAGGGTAAACTCCAATTCACCACCTTTCCTGAAGGCCAGTCAATATGTGGATTGTGAAGTCTCAGCCATGTGTGTCCTAAAACCAGAGGAGAAGTTGGAGAGGAGATCATGTTTAATTGAATGCACTCACGATGATTACCAGAGAGAACTAGAAGTAGGGGAACTGTACAATGAGTGATCTGTGCCAGGAATTTTCCATCTAATGCATTAACTGAAATGGGCGAGTCCAATGGCACTATGTGAATTCCAGCCTGGGAAGCAAACTTTGCATCAAGGAAACTGTCATCAGCCCTGGAATCCACCCGAGTTAAAAAAGGGAGACACTGCTGATTAATAACTTGTTTGTAATTGCAGATGATGAGGAGACACAGAGGAAGAGGTAGTTTGGCTCACCAGTAACCCCTCATTTACTGGCGAGCCCTTTCTTTTGGCCGAAGAGGACAAGTGGCACGGAAATGGCCCAGGTTACCACAGTAAATGCATTCACCCGCCTTTAATCTCCGGAGGCATTCAGCTGGTGTAATATGAGCCCTACCCAACTGCATGGGTTCATCTCCTTGTGTAGGGTTTGCGGAAGCATGGGGACTGGATGGTGATTCAGTAATATCTCAGAGGCCGCTGGCCAAACACTAAAGAACACTGAAGCAAAAAGGACTTACACTTTCCCAAGTCACCAAAATATGGTTCAGGATCAGGAACATGAGCCTCACGTGAAGGATAAGCAGTCTGAGGAGATGGTAATGGTGGGGCTGCAGTAGTGGGTTGATTGGACTGAGCATTGGTAGACGACTGAGCAAGAAGAGAAGAGCTTTCATTAAGTTTATTGATAATTTGAGGAATCTGAGCTGCCATGGCTTGGTTACTTTCTATTAGATTCCGAAGCAGAAGATCATGCTGTCCTAGGAGTGCACCTTGACCAGAGAGAGCTTTGTGAACTGGATCCATTTCTGCTGGGTCCATGATTTGGCCAGATCGTTCTGTTGTAACCAAACACAATTTTGGACCCAAAAGCAAATCACAGACTAAAAATTATGCAAATAAAATTAATTTATTGCCAAAAGTCAAGCAACACAATCCATATCCCATTTGCTGTTAAAGATTATTAGCTGAAGTGAGCTGGAAAACAAAACAGGCCAAAGATGAGTTGATTGGCAACAGGTGATTTGCATTCAGTAATCAGCCACAGAGAGGAATGCGTATTCATGCCCCAGGATACACCAACTCACAAATACAAACAAGTGTTGTGATTTTGCTCAAAAGGGAAATGCATATAAATAATTACAATTAATTATGATTAATTATAATTATTTATATCAGCTGTCAGTAGTAACTTTCCATCAACTAATCTGTTCGTCCAACGAACATTCAGTATAATTTTTATATCAGCTCTAAGAAATTTTATTTTCTTAGCCACAGTAAATAACTTTCTTAAAGTACCATTGCATTAGAGCATGTAGCTCGAATCGGAATCGTAAAGGGACATTAATTTACAAGGCAGAATCAGAATCAAAAATCATGTAATTTGTGCACAAGAGTTTTAAGTGAAAAGCCATTAGAGAGAGACAAGGAAATGAAGAGTCAGTTAACCACCTGAGTGAAACCATCAATGCTGTCTACAGCTTATACTAAACCTCTGTTTTGTTTAATTAGACGTACGATACTTGCATTGGTCATTGAACAAGTGTCCGAATGCAGTCTCGGTTGAAAGTCTTGATGGTTTGGAGCAGTGGTGTTTTGGAATCGTGATCACATTCTTCCGGGTCCGAAGAGTGATGAACTCCAAAGATATTCTGACTCGATGGTGACTGGGAGTTTCTTCCCATGTGAAAAGTGTAGAAGAACCAAGGGCTGAGAGGGACCCAGCGGAAGTCCTGTGATCTTTGGGGAATGGAAAGACAAGGCCACAAGGCCTGGCGCAACTTAGAGAAGTCCCAATGAGTTCTAGCTCATCCTCTTAGGTTCTAAAAGAACTCATGTGAGACGAGTGAAGAAAACTATAAAAACGCTGAAGAAAGAAATGTCTCTTCGAGGACATTTCCATGAAGGTGAATTCCAGGGTTGAGTGAAAATGTCTGGCTCTTTGTGGTCGAGAGCCACATTTCTATATGTTGGGGCCTGTCGGGCCTGCCGGGCACGCCCTGTGCCGGCTCAGGCTCCCCGTGGGTTCCTCCACACGGGCAACAATCGGAAGATTTTACAGAAGAGTGCGAAGAGAGTCTCATGTGATGGTTTTAAAGTCTATGGGGGGGCTACACCTCTAGGAGGTCCAAGAACCAATAGCGACTTTCACTTTTGGAGGGAAAGTTTACGACTCTGTCTGTGAACATGGTATTTTGCATATGTAATTCGATTGGGTGTTGATGCAAAACTACTAAGGTTTCTTAAAACACTAATATGTTGCAAAGGTATCAACATATAA
The DNA here is from genome assembly GCF_022985175.1 of Labeo rohita. NCBI lineage: Eukaryota > Metazoa > Chordata > Actinopteri > Cypriniformes > Cyprinidae > Labeo > Labeo rohita. The sequence goes on along the minus strand of NC_066882.1, from coordinate 23,561,326 downwards.
TATACACCATCATTTAGATCATCAAAATACAAATTCAAAGAGACCAAACATGGCATAGGTAAGTTATACTACGCTAGAGATCTATCATAACAATTGCATATAACAGTGCATAATAAAAAACACAAAATTACAAGGCAATAATAGTAAAACTATACACAATGACCTGGGGCTATGTGTGATAGGAAAGTCAAGGATAGGTTTGTCTGTGAATGAATAGGAAAGAGTCAATTTCTATAGGCATTGTGTCTTTCCTATGGGCAAATGTAGCATGGGCAAATGTGCATTCCTTTGGGGCAATAAAACCCGTTATCAGATGGTCGCCCTAGCAACTGAGCCCTTTTGGGGTGTTAATTGCTTTGGGGGGTTGTCTCCAGAACTCCAGCATATAGCTGGCTTGTTGGGTTTAAAGTCTATTTGTTAAATGTAACAAATAACTGTATGTCTGATTGGTCCAGATGCTACACAAGCACAGACACAAACGCACAAAAAAAGAGAAACACAGCTGGACAAAAATCCAAATCCTGACATGTGGATTATTGTGATGTTTTTATCAGCTGTTTAGACTCTCATTCTGACTGCACACATTCACTGCAGAGGATCCACTGGTGAGCAAGTGATGCAATGCTAAATTTCTCCAAATCTGTTCTTATGAAGAAACAAACTCATCTACATCTTAAATGGACTGTGAGGGTGAGTCAGCAAATTTTATTTTTTGGTGAACTATTCCTTTAAGGAGAAGTGTGATACAACTTTTTTAAGAGCCAAAACAATTTGATAAACACACACTAAAAGAGACCAATTGCATACAGTAGCAAGGCCATGGCATCCACCCAGAGCACCTACTGTATAGCAGTGATGAGTTTTGCGTGGGCAGGCACATTTAATTTTAACATACTCACCTATGCAAATTTTAATTTCTAATTTAATTTCAGTTTAGTTTGGGGATATTGATGGTAATGATCCTTGACTGCTTAAACAAGACTAACCAATGTTTAGGTGTATAGTGTTAAACTGAAGTCTTTAATTTAAACTGCTGACTGTAGAGACTTACATAGTATAAAGAGCAGGGTCAGCTTTTCCAAGAAACATTAAACAAACACACTCTTATAATACAAAACCTCTATAAAACAATTAGCATGTCAAATACCTTTGGCCCAAAGAACTTCTGATAATACTTTATTGCATAATGTTGACACATTATAAGATGTACAGCAGATTCAACAGTTCAAGTAGTTCATGCAAACTTAAATATGAATTATGAAGTATTTCAGAATTTATGCATTTGTGTGAAATATACAGTAAAACTACTGTGATATTACAATTCAAAGAGAGCTGTTTTCTATTATAATGATTTTAAAATAATGCAAAGCTGAAATCAATGCCGTATGATCATTAGGAAATCATGATAATATGCTGATTTGCTGCTCAAGAAAAATTTCAAAATGTTAAACTTGTTGAAAACAGTTTTTCTGTTTAATATTTATGTGATAAATAGCATTTAAATCTGAGTATCATAAATGTTTTTAATGTCACTTTTGATCATTCTAAGACAGTCTGCACTGTGGCTAAGTAAGAGGCCGGGCTGATGTCCCTCACGGTGTCCCAGCTTTGCTCACATTGTTTGATTTTATTGTCAAAGCTCAAGCCCAGTTGTCACGGCAGACTATCTTCTGAAGCTTTGTGGAGAGGGGAATGTGCCAAACAAAACAACTGCCATCAGCAGAGCGGCAAAGCGTTGGCTTTGAACTGCTGTGATTGGTGGACTTTGGGTCAAAGCGCGTGTGCTGGAGCTCAGCGCTGCATGTTCTTTGTCACTGAAGTCCGGTGTACAGACAACACACACTGTGTCACCATGTGATTCAGCAACACAATTCACTGACTTTTATTTGACATGGATATATATATATAGTGCTGTCAAACTGATTAATCATGATTAATCGCATCCAAAATAAATGTTCGTAAATGCAATGTATGTAAACACAAACATTTATTTCGTATTTTGGATGTGATTAATCGATTTGATTAATCAATTTATTTCTAATATAAAATATTTATTATATTCCATTTTTATTGTATCAAAAACATAAACAGTCTATAATGGACACTTATATATAAAATAATAAAGAATGAACTAAATGTCTCTACAAAATAATACATTTTCAGTACAAATACACTCATATTCATTAAATATTAATAATTCTTACTAATATTTAAAATATTCAGTTTTTATTGCATTAAAAAGCATAGACAGTGTATAATAATTTATATATAAAATATTACAAATAAACAATATCTCTACAAATAAAAAAATATATTAATCATTAATACTCATTGAATATTCTTAATAATATATAAATAGTGTTTATTATATCAAAGTGTATAATGGGCACTTAAATATAAAAATAATCTATTATGTTTCTACAAATAATAATTTTTCAATAAGAAAATACTTATCAGATATTTTCATCTGCTTGTATACTGATAAATAAATCATAATGAGAGCGAGCTGATTTTCCGTTGTCATTGTGGATGAAGGACTCATCATTTGTGCCTGGCCCCTGTAATCAATGGCCCTATTCAAACAATAATGAACGAGCAGATCTCAGATCCAAAAGCTCTCTATTGTTCTACAGTAAGTAGGGCTGGGTATTGAGTTTGATGCTTTTTAGGCACCGACCGAAATGCCTCGATACCATCAAGTATCGAAAAACCTCTTGTCTTTCGGTATCAAACTTCGATATCTAAGGGGTTAATCTCGTCAGTGTCAGTGTGCCAATAAGCCTGCAGCACTAGGTGTGTTTGACTAGAAGCGGTGCTGCGCAGATCGGCGGCTTTCACACTGAATGCGGAATGCGCAGCCCTTCAGAGCACAGCAGCAAAATTCAACTAATTTGAACTTTCAGCGTGGCTTGCGCACACTGAATGTGCATCTGGAATGCGCAGCCCTTCAGACAAAAAACAGCAGCAAAATTCAAAATAATTTGAACTTTCTGCCTTAAAATTTTAAATTCAGTCAACTCAAAAAAAAAGTTTATTCAACTTGAAATGTTAAATTATATTAAGTGACAACTTAAATTTGATTTCAACTTAAAATTTTAAGGATGCTGGATTACTTACCCATCTGTTAAGTTTAGCAAACACAAATATCTAAGTTGTTACTTAGTACAACTTAACATTTCAAGTTTAATAAACTTATTTTAGCTGAACTTAAAATTTTAAGGCAGCAGGGTAACAAATTATTTTAAGCTGACTCAACAAATTGTGTCTTTTATTTTTTACAGTGTATAGCGCTCTTGGTCCTGCACAGAGCCGCAACAAATGTCGAACACACCAGCTAGTTTACACCAGTTACACTGTGTCTCACATGTGAGGCTGTAGCGTTAAAGCATTAATGTACAACCCTCTTAGATATAAGGCTACATTTACACTGGTGTTTTGTTTTTTTTTTTTTTTTTTCTAAATTATTAATCCTCATCCATACTGGCATTTCAGAAAAGATATTTGTCTATACAACACGACCAAAAGTGTGCGTTACGTGATCATTCATGAACACTGTAGCATGATGCTACATAAGACAATAAATACGATTTATATTATGCTTTTCCTCAAAACTCATTTTAAACCACCAGCGAGTGTTTGTAATAACTTCCACTTGCCGTCGAATGTGTGTTTTGACCATGTAATGTTGTTGAAATATGTTATGTCCTCTGAGTCAGAATATAACGTTATACATACCGGCAGACAGCGCTGGAAGTAAATTAGTGGAAAATGAATAGAAATTATGATTCTGTCTGACGTATGCATTTTAAAACGAACATGCACTAGTGTGAATGTAGCCTAACAGATGTGTAAACTGAAACATTTTTGAGGTTTATTAAAATTATTTTCACTGATTTATTGTGTTGGATATATTTTGCTCCTTTGTCTCTGAATCTGTATAAATGTCAATAAGCTGAAAAAAATTGTTTTGAGATAATGTAATCTTGTTAAAATTGATTTCATAAAATTGGTATCGGAAAAAGTATCGTTCAGGATCCGGTATCGAACTCAAGGTATCGGCATCGGCATCGATACCGAAAATTTTTGAACGATGCCCAGCCCTAACAGTAAGAGTACTTTTAATGACCTTTATACTACTAAGTGTGCTATAAAATGTCACATAAGGAATGCATTATGTACTCTATAAATGTGTAATAGACCACAAACTATAAATTGTATGTGTAAACTTTACAGGCATATGGAAAGCATTTAGAGCTCCAGGAGTTCATAACATCTTACATTCCACTAGATTACTGTATCAGTGTAAATCAGTGTTTAAAACGACCTAAACTAATAAGACTGCAACACAAGAAGTGATACTGTAACATGATGGCTTTTCATTTTAAGTGTTTTATTAGCAAATAAACCTGAAACTAGCTAAGACTGCATATAAAAAACATGGTAAAAACTTACCTGTCATTAGAGAGTAATAGTTTGGATAGGACAGACTGGGGAAATCTGGAGTCAGGTAATCCACTTTCACACCGTTTTCCACGATCTCTCTAAATCCGGCCAAGTTTTGTAAATCATCCATGTAATCATAACGGAAGCCATCGATCAGAAACACCAGGAGTTTGCGTTTTGCGTCGCAGCATCGGGACAGAAGGAGAATAAAAACGGTGAGAACGATCAACGCGGCTCGAGTCATGATGTTCCGCTACTGAGAACCGAGCTGAACTGACGGATGGAGAAATAAACACACTCATCGCGCTGATTCATGAAAAACTCTCCGTCTTTAATGGGCGTGTGCGGGGGAGAGTTCACAACCACTGCATGGACAGATAGACAGCAATCTGAAAAAGTGTAGGTAAAAAAGCCAGTCTCCCCTTTTAAAATGGTTAATTCTTTTTAAAATATTGTTAATTTTCATATTTTTAATTTTATACGTCATATTAATAGTTTAAATATAATTTAATTCTTTTTAAATTAACCATTCGAACAAACAGTTACTCAAATTACGATTTTTCGTGTAAAACCATGTTCAGAGCCTTTTGCAAATATTGTATATCTCGAAACACTGGTTGTTTAAAATATCTTAATATACTTAAAACTTGTTAAGCATGTTTATTCAATTCCACAATACCTCATGTCATGTCAGTTTTAGTGTTAAAACACAATAAAAGTTTGAGTTTACATAAAATATGTAAATAATGTGTATTGTGTATATTTATTTGTATATATATATATATATATATATATATATATAACACACATTATGTATATATTTAAGAAATATATGCAATATATTTATATTTATAATATAAATCATAATATAAATCAGTTTTCAGTGAATATACTCATACTTATTAAATATTTACAATTCTCACAAATACATTAAAATAAAATATTCAGTTTTTACTATATCAAAAAGCATAAGTGTATATTTATATATAAAATAATAAAAATAAACTAAACGTCTTGACAAACATTTGTTTTAATACGACTATATTCCTACTCCTTAAATGTTCGTAATTCTTGATAATATTTCAAATATTTTGCTTGTATCAAAGTGTATAATGGACACTTAAACATAGGTCTAAAAAATCTATTATATTATATATGTCTCCACAAATAATACATGTTCAATATGAAAGGATGTTTATTTAATTCCACAATCCAGGGTGTATAAATTTCATCACGTCTTCGATGATTTTTAGTGCTGTCAAAATGATTAATCGCGATTAATTTAATTTAATAAAGAGTTCGCATAATATATATTTGTGTTCGTTTTTCCTTCTGGAATAGTTGCATATGAGTCCCTTAGTTGTCCTCAGTGTGAAAACATTGTTCTAAAAATCACACAGCATTGTTGGAAAGGGTTCAAATCAACCCATTCTCACTTCTGGCGTCAAAAACTGCAGAATGGTCAAGCACCTTTAGCGTCACTATGAAGACGTAAAAGGTGCCCCTCGGCGTCACTATATCGACGAACTGGGACCTACATTGGTTTCAATGGGAAACTTTTGGCGTCAGAACACAGGCACGAAGGACATGAGATGATGATCGCTATGAAATCACACTCAGGAAGTCTCATTCAGCACACATCGCGATATTTGCCATCAGTTTACGCGTGCTACAGGTTGATTGAGTAGTCGTAAATACGCTGTCTTAATGTTTGTTTTAAAATGTATCTTGTCTTCTTTATTAATCATATTATCGCCGTATGTTTATTCGCTTAATTATATCCGAGGCTGTCTTTGCATTTCATTGCATTTAACTAAAGGAACACACCTGCTAACTGCGATTAAACTCTATCTGTCACGTGACGTGCCACAGACCTTCCTTCGGTTTTGTATTCATATCAGGTTCAAAAATGTAAGTTGTATTCATAGTAAAATTGTGGTAACCACAACACTTACAACAGCAACTGCAGTTGTACTGTGATATTTGAAGTTAAAACACAGTAAACATGACACTTACCATGTTTTTACTCCAGTAACTGTAGTTGTACTGTGATATTTGAAGTTAAAATACAGTAAACATGACACTTACCATGTTTTTACTCCAGTAACTGTAGTTGTACTGTGATATTTGAAGTTAAAATACAGTAAACATGACACTTACCATGTTTTTACTCCAGTAACTGTAGTTGTACTGTGATATTTGAAGTTAAAGCACAGTAAACAGGATACTTACCATGTTTTTACCACATTAACTGCAGTTTTGCTGTGATATTTGAAGTTAAAATACAGTAAACATGACACTTATCATGTTGTTACCACGGTAACTGCAGTTGTACTGTGATATTTGAAGTTAAAACACAGTAAACAGGACACTTAACATGTTTTTTACCACATTAGCTGCAGTTTTGCTGTGATATTTGAAGTTAAAATACAGTAAACATGACACTTACCATGTTTTTACTCCAGTAACTGTAGTTGTACTGTGATATTTGAAGTTAAAATACAGTAAACATGACACTTACCATGTTTTTACTCCAGTAACTGTAGTTGTACTGTGATATTTGAAGTTAAAGCACAGTAAACAGGATACTTACCATGTTTTTACCACATTAACTGCAGTTTTGCTGTGATATTTGAAGTTAAAATACAGTAAACATGACACTTACCATGTTTTTACTCCAGTAACTGTAGTTGTACTGTGATATTTGAAGTTAAAATACAGTAAACATGACACTTACCATGTTTTTACTCCAGTAACTGTAGTTGTACTGTGATATTTGAAGTTAAAATACAGTAAACATGACACTTACCATGTTTTTACTCCAGTAACTGTAGTTGTACTGTGATATTTGAAGTTAAAGCACAGTAAACAGGATACTTACCATGTTTTTACCACATTAACTGCAGTTTTGCTGTGATATTTGAAGTTAAAATACAGTAAACATGACACTTATCATGTTGTTACCACGGTAACTGTAGTTGTACTGTGATATTTGAAGTTAAAACACAGTAAACAGGACACTTACCATGTTTTTACCACATTAACTGTAGTTGTACTGTGATATTTGAAGTTAAAATACAGTAAACATGACACTTACCATGTTTTTACTCCAGTAACTGTAGTTGTACTGTGATATTTAAAGTTAAAACACAGTAAACAGGACACTTACCATGTTTTTACCACATTAACTGCAGTTTTGCTGTGATATTTGAAGTTAAAATACTGTAAACATGACACTTACCATGTTTTTACTCCAGTAACTGTAGTTGTACTGTGATATTTGAAGTTAAAACACAGTAAACAGGACACTTACCATGTTTTTACCACATTAACTGCAGTTTTGCTGTGATATTTGAAGTTAAAATACAGTAAACATGACACTTATCATGTTATTACCACGGTAACTGTAGTGTAGTTGTAGTGATATCTGAAGTTAAAACACAGTAAACAGGACACTTACCATGTTTTTACCACATTAACTGCAGTTTTGCTGTGATATTTGAAGTTAAAATACAGTAAACATGACACTTATCATGTTATTACCACGGTAACTGTAGTTGTACTGTGATATTTGAAGTTAAAACACAGTAAACAGGACACTTACCATGTTTTTACCACATTAACTGTAGTTGTACTGTGATATTTGAAGTTAAAATACAGTAAACATGACACTTATCATGTTATTACCACGGTAACTGTAGTTGTACTGTGATATTTGAAGTTAAAACACAGTAAACAGGACACTTACCATGTTTTTACCACATTAACTGCAGTTTTGCTGTGATATTTGAAGTTAAAATACAGTAAACATGACACTTATCATGTTATTACCACGGTAACTGTAGTTGTACTGTGATATTTGAAGTTAAAATACAGTAAACATGACACTTACCATGTTTTTACTCCAGTAACTGTAGTTGTACTGTGATATTTGAAGTTAAAACACACTAAACAGGACACTTACCATGTTTTTACCACATTAACTGCAGTTTTGCTGTGATATTTGAAGTTAAAATACAGTAAACATGACACTTATCATGTTATTACCACGGTAACTGTAGTTGTAATGTGATATTTGAAGTTAAAACACAGTAAACAGGACACTTACCATGTTTTTACCACATTAACTGCAGTTTTGCTGTGATATTTGAAGTTAAAATACTGTAAACATGACACTTATCATGTTATTACCACGGTAACTGTAGTTGTACTGTGATATTTGAAGTTAAAACACAGTAAACAGGACACTTACCATGTTTTTACCACATTAACTGCAGTTTTGCTGTGATATTTGAAGTTAAAATACAGTAAACATGACACTTATCATGTTTTTACTCCAGTAACTGTAGTTGTACTGTGATATTTGACGTTAAAATACAGTAAACATAACACTTATGTTTTTACCTCAGTAACTGCAGTTGTACTGTAATATTTGAAGATTAAACAGAGTAAACACAACACTTACCATGTTTTTGGCACAGTAACTGTAGTTTTACTGTGGCAGTTTCAGTAAAAAAGCACAATAACCACAACACTTCTTATGCTTTTACTGCAGTATCTTTAGTTTGACTGTGATATGTATAGTAATAGCACAGTAATCAGCAAACTTTCTATGGGTTTACCAGTGTAATGCTAGTTTTGATGTGCTTTTACGACAGATACCACAGTTATCACTACACTTACTATACCATGCTTGTAATACCTTTTAATGTAAAATCCAAAAAAAAAAAGGTATTTTTTAACCTCTTGCAGTTCATTCATATCAGTTTATAACTTAAATATTTTGCTCACAGATCATTACTAAGATTCTCTATATAATTCTATTTTCTTTCCCTTTTTTTAGCTGAAAAGACCTAAAGGAAGCATTCAACCCAGTCTTGTTTGTGGAGAGGTATTTATAAGGTATATATTATAAGACCCCTTGACTACTTATGATGTATTTCCTGTATTTGGCCCAAGTGTTGAAGTGAACATGAAGACCACAAGTGTGTGTAGAACTTTTCAGTACCTGATGGGTACACTTATATTGTGGTAAAAATGCAAATTTTCAAATCTTACATTAATTTTTCAGAACCAGATCAATTACACTACTTTTAAAAGAATTCATTAGATATACAGCTTGATATTAATGACTCACTATTAATAATGGATGCATTTACCATTTAATTATTTAATTTAACATATCATTTAATTATTTAATTTGACATATAATTACAGAGGCTGTTTTTACAGTCTAAAAAAAAAGAAAACCCACATTAATGTGTAAACCAACAAGTTGCATGTACTGTAATAATATCTTCTTCCTTTTCTGTCTTACAGGATTACTCACAGATTGTGCCGGCCTTCTTTTCCAGGTCTCTACAATACCAAAATCAACAGCTCTTTTACGAGCCAACCCTCACAAACCTTCCTAAAAACTAAAAGAGCTATTACTGAGTCTCAATGAATCTTGCCATGATCAGCCCCTCCCAGGTACATTTTTTAAAAATCAACATTTACTCATCAAATGCTCTGGTCTGAATCTTATTTTAAATTAACTTAATTATATTTTTAAGCAGCAATATTAATTTCACATAGAGTAAGTAGAGAATTTCTTGTTTGACAGAAGAGAAGATAGACCAAGGAAGTCTTTTGTTCAGGGTGAGGAATGAATATGGCCATCTTGCCTCGTCCCAACTCCTCCTTCCGCACACGACATCTGACAGAAGAACCGACCAAACACAATATGTTCTGGGCTGAGGAATTCCTTATGAACATCCAGCAGGCGGAGAGGCCATTGGAGCAGTATCGCATACTGGAGCAGTATGTCTCCTTATTTGGTCTTTCCTGTTCTGTTTCTTATTATGAAGTCACTGTTTAACCACTTACACCTGTCCTTGTCTCATTAGCCTGGTTATATAAGTTTGATTCAGTTCCTTGGTCTTTGTCGGTTCTTAGTGTCATTTAAGGTTGTTTTCGTTGTGTTAGCGTGTGGTTTCCCTGCTGTTCCTGTTCCCTGGTTTGGATTATTAAAATAAAGTACATGTTCATGATTTCCTCGTCCCAACTCCTCCTTCCCGCACACGATACCTGACAGTAGCATGTTAGTAAGTGTGACTGGAACATTTTTTATCTTAAGTTTTTAAAAACCACACCACCTGTTTTTTCTTAGAAAAAAGCAGTGTTATAAAAGTGGTTTAGTTACTATTATACAAACAATTTATATTATTTCATTGTTTTGTAAATGTTGTGTGTAATAAATTGTTGATTAATAGCAGTGTTGGGGAGTAACTAGTTACTTGTAACAGAATTACGTAATTTAATTAGAAAATAAATGCAATTGTAATTAGTTGCAGTACTTTTGAAAAATGCCAGTGATTACAAAGGGGATTACATCTGATTTTTTTCACACACCCACCCCCACTTACAGATTCAGTTGACTTCTTTCATAAATTGCATTGACTGCTCTCAAATGAGACACCATTGTTTCAGGAGTTTAGGACACATGCTTATTCGATAACTGTTTTATTTCCTATTTGGGTTTATGCATAAACTTTCCTGTCATCTCTCTACTGTTCTATCACAATAAAAGGCATAAAAAGCCCCCCAAAATTAAAAATAATAAATGCAATGTTATTTTAGGTTTCTTCCATTTCTGCATCTAAAAACATAAAACCTGCCCTGTTATACTGTTTTTTTGTTTGTTTGTTTGTTTGTTTGTTTTTTTCAAACAGAAAAAAACAGTTGCAATTTAATCTTAATGTGGTTCAGAGATTAAGGGCATAATGCTAATGCTGTCCACACGAGGGAGCCACAGGATAGCTAATCATTCAAGATCTAAACTCAAAACTTTGTTAACGTTTCATTTAGGTGACTAAATAACAAATGCATATAAATTAATTATATTTTCATAACCTTAAAGCCCGGTATAGTAAGTATGCAAAAACTGTAATCTCTAAAATGCTGATAGACCATTACTTTTTTTTTAAACTTAATTTTAATGGTATTGACCATACATTTCTTAAGTTGTCAGACATAACTGAATGTACTTCCAAGTGAAGAAGGGGCACTATATTAGCCATCTATTTTCATATTGTGCATATAATAGTACTCACATATGGACTCATAATTTAATTGAAAACAGACATGTCCATTGAATAGCTAGATCATCTACAGAAGCTATTGTGCTTGGATCCCAATGATCGCCCTGAGTTAAACCGCATTGTTTCAGTTACCTTCTGTGTCGTTGCCCACAGCGCTTCGGTGACAGGACTTTGAAATAGCAAACAGGGAAAACAGTAATAGGCATGACTTATTTCGTATCCAGCTAGCCAACTCGGTTGAAGCTGTTGTCGTAGCCTAGTAGGCGGGCCAGCTCAAGAATGCCGGACATACAAGTACTCTGGCTGTTTTGCCCCAAGGGGCCGAGGCCGGCTCTGCCAAGCCAACATCAAAGCTAGTTCACTAACTTTAGCTTCTAGTTATTATTCTTCTTAGATTAAATTTTCCAAACATAACTCGTCCTAGGGCTTTCATGCCACAGGCCCAAAACTTGGCAGAGACCTGGGCCCTGATGGCTAGTTTGTTGCTATATCTTTTTAGACTGATCAGACTTACAGTTTTTTTATTATTAATTTTTAAATATGAAAAAATTCCCATAGACTTACATTGGCTGAGAAAAAATGCCCCCTCTAGAGGAGCAATACCACTTGAGAAAGGGAGGAGTCCTTTCAGTTACTTTCACTTTTAAATGGTGGAAAATACAAATAAATACGTAAATTTTATTAATACTGACAAGCTACACCAACATATCTGATCATAAACAGGTCAGGGCTTATTAATGATGACTGCCTGACCAGAGAAGTAAAAGATCATAGATCTGTGACCGCTTCGATCAGGGACTGCTATCCGCACATGCTCACTAAAATACATTATTTGTACGTCTTTTCAAACGTTTTCAAAGAAAATACTCCAGCGAATGTATGCAATCCACCCATTAGAACACACCAAGAGCTAAATTTAAGTTTTTATGAGCTGTTTTATGTAAAACAGAAAGCCTAGATTCGGATTACGGCGCTGGCGAGCTCTCTGCAGCGTCCTCATTAAACATCTTTATTCGGACGTGTTAAAGCCTTGTAAATAAAACTACTCCAGCGATACAACACAATAATAGTAGAAGACCATAATAAAGAGGTTAAAATGACAGCTTATGAGTGTCCGTGACATTTCTTTGTGTTAAACTGCACAGCAAGGCGTCGCAGCTCGCTGCGCTCCGTACGTGCTGACTAATCATCATTTACAGCTGTTTTAAAGGCTTTTAAATGAAAACACTCCAGCGAAAGAACACAATAATAGCAGAAGAACATATTAAACAGGTAAAATGAGCTTGTCAGATATTCTGTGTGTGCAATGCAACGCGTCGCGGCTCACTGCGCTCCGCCCGTGTTGACTAATCTACATTATTTACAGCTGTTTTAGAGGCTTTTCAATGAAAACACTCCAGCGATAGAACACAATAATAATAGAAGAACATATTGAAAAGGTAAAATGGCTATTTTTGAGATATTCTGTGTTTAAATGCACAGCAAAGCGTTGCGGCTCGGATGATCGCGCCCAACGCATTCATCCCCACTTCTCTCGGACAAACACAGGCGAGATTATATGAAAATATATGATATCTTGGCGAATATAATTGAAAACAGGCATTTATGTCTCATGTGAACATAAACTGTTGAGAAATAATTCGGAGGTGGATCATTATGTGAGCATTAAAGGGACCCCATTCACCAGCTGCTTTCTGATTTCAGTGTTAATCCATAAAAAAAATCATTTGTTTGTCTTGGCTTCTTATATGTATGTATGTATGTATGTATTTATTACTCTAGCAAGAATTAATATTTAATGAAAACTATGCAATGTTATTTTAGGCTTCTTCCATTTCTGCATGTGCACACTAAAACTAAAACATGCTCTGTGATACTGTTCTTCTCATTCTGCATCTAAACACCTAAAAACAGAAAACCTGCCCTGTTATACTATTTTTTTTTTCCAAATAGAAAAAAATAGTGGCAATTTAATCTTAATGTGGTTCAGAGATTAAGGGCATAATGCTAATTCTGTCCACACGAGGGAGCCGCAGGATAGCTAATCATTCAAGATCTAAACTCAAAACTTTTCATTTAGGTGACTAAATAACAAATGCATATAAATTAATTATATTTTCATAACGAAATATGAAATATCTGGCTCTCTTAATAATAAAACCATCAAACTTAAAACTTTTTAAAAGTTTTAAAAGTTTTAAAACTTTTTAAAACTTCTTAAACTTTTTAAACTTTATAAACTTTTCAAACGTTTTAAATTTTCTGTTCCGGCTTTCTCATTTTAAATATTGCTCACAGTAAAATACCAAATTTCAGCCTGCCTCTCAGATATGTCATAGAGGTTTGCACAGCTGACATATATAGATATCCAGTTTTCTATTAAAGATATTATTTATTTCATTTAATTAATAAAATGTTTTAAACTACATTACCCATAAGCCTCTGTAATTCTGTCGATGGAACAGGGAAAACATGGCGCTGTTATTTGTAGTTCACTGAAGTTATGCTTTGGGTTAGGGTTAGGATCTCGCTAAAGGAGTAATTTCTCTCAACATAGCAATACATTATTGTTAACTTAATATATTATTAACGTGATAACATCAGCAAAACATACTTTTGTAGCATAATGTGCTGTTTAATATGGGTTAAAAGATAATCCAATCACAGCAAGTCCTGCAGGTGAGAAGGGAACTTCACAGCCACTGACATCCCAGCTGAACAGAGGCATCACACTTGTCCATTTATGGTCATTTATGACAAATTTCTTCAGTTTTTCGGCTGAAGTGACAGATTCAGTTAACAATAATTAAATTAGCTACCTATTAGATTGTGTTTTATTAACGTCTACACCTACAGTAATTATTGTTGACAAAAACTGGGCAATACTGATATGCTGTTTCCCATGCAGCCTTAACCCATAGATTTATCTAATTAAATTCAATAGATGACTTTTATTTATTTATTTATTTTGACCATAGACAAGTGCATTTACTAATCAAATAATGTGCTTCTAACATTTACATTGTAAATTACATTGTGTTTTAAAGTTATAAATATATTCACTTTTGTGTTTCTGTAATTCTCTACCATTTTAACTCTAAGAATAAAAACTTAATAAATATAAACAAGTAAATATATAAAGCATAATGAAAAGCATAGTTTTGTAAGCATTTCCCAGTATTTACTGATATGTCAAACATAGTGCCCAAACTACTGCACTATATCCTCTGTCACCAAGCTTGTTTTTGCCACTATGAAGAATAAAAAAGCAGTTAATTACAAAAATGTATTTAATTATAGTTATACAATTAATTATAGTAAAATATAACTTAAGGTGTGTACCTCAGAAATATATAACAAAAGTCCTTACATATATATATAAAACATATAAAAAAACAATATAAAAACAATATTTTTACAAAATATTTTGTCTTCTCTTAAAATAAATAAATAAAACTAAAAGGCAAGCAAGAACAACATTGTACATTTTTAACTGTAACGCTTGCAATGCATATTGTAATGCATCCATTATTAAAAGTAAATCATTAATAGCAAGCTATATATCTAATTCTTTTAAATATGTTTACATGCTAACAGGACACATCAAACTAGCATTTCCACCCATTAAAGAGAGAGACATCATGTAATGTTGGACAATGAACTGATGGGGCCCATTTGAAGTAATTTATTTAGAAGCCAATGGACAATATAAAGTTTCTGACTGTGTGGGGCATCGACTGTGTCAGGCATTCACCACTGCCACCCTCATCTGACACACCTCCGGTAGCACCACCCACTCGTTCACAGTCACCCGAATTCTAACTCGCATCACCTGTTCCTCGTTGAGCCACGCCCTATAAATAGACACTCAGCCATTTGCTCATTGTCTGGTCTACCGTTCACATGCTGGTTCTGACTCTCCTTCCTTCGATGTTTGGCATGGCTCTAACAGTGGACTTTTGGACTTCAACAATCTACCTAAGCATTCAGTTAAGAACCTCTTTCACTGTTTGAAGCTTTGTCTTGTAAATAAGACGTTGTTTAATAAATTGTTGAAAAGTATTGCCACTCATCTCTCGTCTCCTCCATCCCCTTGTGTGTGCGTAAGTGTGACAGAAGACCAGACCGCTGACAAGAAATACACCGCATGAGCACCGAAACACCCGCCGCTACTAACCCTTTCTCTGAGCTGGTGAATGCCTTGAAGGCGGCGTTCCAACCTCCATCGACACCGTCCGTCTCAGGATCTCCCATGGCCATGCCCGCAACATTTGCAGGAGAGGCGGCTGAGTGTAGCGGTTTTCTGCTTCAAGTAAATCTCTTCATCAAAATGCAACCACAACTGTTCACCTCCGATGACGCTAAGGTGGCATTTCTCATCTCACTCCTAACCGGTAAGGCCCTGCTGTGGGCTAAAGCTATTTGGAACGCGGAAAATCCGATCATTCATTCATATGAACAGTTTACTAATCATTTCACCGAAGTTTTCAGTACCACAACAGGAGAACTTGCTACTTCGGATCAACTCTTCCGGCTACAGCAGGGCACTTCTTCAGTGAATCACTACACTCTTCACTTCTGTACACTGGCGGCGGCTAGTGGTTGGAATGAGAAGGCACTGCTCGGGGCCTACAGGCAAGGCCTCAGTCCTGACCTCCAAGCTGCGATGGCTTTATACGACGACAGCATTGGATTAGAGGCTTTTCAGGCGAGGGAGGAATACATCTTGGAGGCCCTAGCTCATTCAACCATCAACCTCACTGGCCGCTTCCAGCTTCTTCGTGGGCAAGAAGGATGGGGGGTTATGGCCCTGCATTGATTACCGACAACTCAACTCCCAAGTCATCCAACAACCCTATCCGCTCCCTCTGGTCCCAGCCACCCTCGAAGAGCTTTGTGGAGCCCAAGTCTTCACGAAGCTGGACCTGCGGAGTGCGTATAACCTCGTTCGTATCCGTGCAGGAGACGAGTGGAAGACGGCATTCGTGACACCCACCGGCCACTATGAATACCGGGTAATGCCGTACGGCCTCTCCATCAGCCCATCCGTCTTCCAAACGTTTATGAACGAGGAGTTCCTCCATAGGTTCGTTATTGTCTACATCGATATCTTGATCTACTCCCGGAACATGGCCGAACATCGCCACCACGTCCAGCAGGTCCTCCACAAGCTCTGAGAACACCCCCTCTATCTCAAGCTGGAGAAATGAGTTCCATCGTCCATCTGTACACTTCCTGGGTTACATCATTTCGGCCGAGGGCGTGCAAATGGATCAGGGGAAGGTTTAAGTCATCCAGGAATGGCCTCAACCACTCACAGTCAAGGAACTCCAGCGCTTCCTAGGATTTGCCAACTTCTACAGAAGATTCATTAAGGATTACAGTACCATTACTGCGCCGTTAACCTCCCTCCTGAGGGGTAAACCAAAGACCATCTGCTGGAACCCCCCTGCCCACGAAGCCTTTCTCCAGCTGAAGAAGATTTTCAGTACCGTACCCCTTCTACATCATCCAGATCCAGAACTTCCCTTCACGGTAGAGGTCGACGCATCCACCACTGGAGCAGGTGCGGTACTGTCCCAAGCGGTCGGTGAGCCTCCACTCCTCCATCCCTGTGCTTTTCTACTCCCGAAAGCTGTCACCGGCGGAGCAGAATTACGACGTGGGTAATAGAGAGCTCCTCGCCATCAAGCTTGCCCTGGAGGAGTGGCGCCATTGGTTGGAGGGTTCCAAACATCCATTCACAATCATTACTGACCATAAAAATCTTCAGTACATCCGGGAGGCCAAGAGACTCAACCCCCGCCAAGCAAGATAGGCTCTGTTCTTCACACGATTCAACTACAAAATCACCTATAGACCTGGCTCTAAGAACATTTCAGCGGACTCTCTATCCCGACTCCATTCCACAGATCAACCCGTCGAACCAGAGCCAATTGTACCCTCCAACCTAATCGTCAGCCCCATCGTCTGGGAGATGGATGAAGACATCCGCAGCGCCACTCTCCAGGAAGCTGCTCCGCCGAAATGTCCAGAAGGCAAGATCTTCGTTCCTCTCACCCTACGTCAAGACCTTCTGGACACAGCTCATCGGTCTCCGGGCTCTGGACACCCTGGCAGCCAACAGACCCTCTCGCTCTTACAATCTCGTTACTGGTGGCCCAGTATGCGCTGAGATACCATCAGGTACGTCCAGAGCTGCTCTTTCTGTGCCATGTCTACTTCTCCTCGTCAACTCCCTACAGGCAAACTGGTTCCACTACCCATCCCACAGAGGCCCTGGTCCCACATCGGAGTAGACTTTGTGACCGATCTCCCGGCAGCCGAAGGTAACACTTGCATTCTGGTCATGGTGGATTGATTCTCTAAAATGTGCAAGTTTTTTCCCATGAAGGGTTTGCCCACGGCGATGGAGATGGCTGAGATTCTGTTCCAACACCTATTCCGCTACTTCGGCTTGCCTGAGGAGATCGTGTCGGACCGGAGACCTCAATTCATCTCTCATGTATGGAAAGCTTTCTTCAAATTGTTCAGTGTTACAGTTAACCTATCTTCTGGATATCATCCACAGACAAACGGCCAGACAGAGAGGAAGATCCAGGAGCTCAGACGTTACCTCCGGGCATACTGTCACGCAGACCAACACTGCTGGAACAGGTTCCTCCCGTGGGCCGAGTACGCACAGAACTCCCTGCACCAAGATACCACCGGCTTAACATCTTTTCAGTGCGTACTCTGGTACCAGCCTCCGCTGTTTCCCTGGACAGAGGACCCTCTAATGTTCCAGTGGTAGACCACTGGTTTCGAGAGAGTGTGGGACTCAGCTCATCACCATCTGCAGCGGGCTGTACGACAACACAAGCGCTTCGCCGACATCCGACGGAGACCTACCCTCGAATTCCAACCTGGGGACCAGGTTTGGTTGTCTACACGGGATCTCCGCCTCCATCAACCCTGCCGCAAGCTGAGTCCCCGCTACATTGGTCCGTTCAAGATCCTGAGACGCATCAACGAAGTCACGTTCCAACTTCAGCTCCCACCAAGGTATCGTATTCATCCCACTTTCCACGTTTCCCTACTTAAACCTTGTTATCCCTCTGCCACAAAACAACCGGGAGCTGAAGTGGAGCCCCCTCCTCCGGAGATCCTGGAACCACCGTCCATATACACTGTCCACGAGATTCTGGGCTCACGGCGTCGAGGGGGCAGTTGGAATATCTCGTCGACTGGGAGGGTTATGGACCTGAAGAGCGATCCTGGGTCTCACGGGATGATGTACTAGACCCCACCTTGTTATCTGACTTCCATTGAGACCATCCGGATCAGCCTGCCCCTCGCGGTCGAGGTCGCCCTCGACGTCGTGTTAGGGCGTCGGGAGCCGCCCCTGGAGGAGGGGGTAGTGTCAGGCATTCACCACTGCCACCCTCATCCGCCACACCTCCGGTAGCACCACCCACTCGTTCACAGTCACCCGAATTCTAACTCGCATCACCTGTTCCTCATTGAGCCACGCCCTATAAATAGACACTCAGCCATTTGCTCATTGTCTGGTCTACCGTTCACATGCTGGTTCTGACTCTCCTTCCTTCGATGTTGTGGCGTGGCTCTAACACTGGACTTTTGGACTTCAACAATCTACCTAAGCATTCAGTTAAGAACCTCTTTCACTGTTTGAAGCTTTTTTTTAAATAAGACGTTGTTTAATAAATTGTTAAAGTATTGCCACTCATCTCGTCTCCTCCTTGTGTGTGCGTGAGTGTGACAGACTGTTTTCCAAGAAGGGGCACAACTGATTTACAAATATTGTAATGAGACTGTACAGGGGACTGAGGCAATGACTAACATTCAGCAGTAGAGTAAACGCTGCAGGACTGTCTACAGGTACACTTGTACAATATCATACAAGTGTTCAATTTAATTATTGAATTAAGACTTTGATGTACTAATGGGGTATTTTTAAAACTTTTACCCAGTCCAAATATCCACACTTGCGGTCTTGGCCACTTGATAGTACATGCATGTGACAGGAAGTAAGTTCGCAAGACTGTCCCGGGTCTTAATAATGCCAAATTGCAGTGCCCTTAATGCACACTAAATCCACACCATTTTGAATACTGCTCTGGAAGCTTAGTGTATCCCATCATGCATCATGTCTTGGAATAAATCATGAGACTTTTTGCCAAGATCTAGCGAGAGGTCATGGGGGGGGGAAAAAAAAAAAAAAAAAAAATTATAATCATTAGATATTACGAATAATTTGGTAGTAAAACAAAGTGTTGCATGTTTTACTGGTGCAAAGAGAAGTATATTTATTTTGTACATCATTTGCAACTGCTTTTTATCACTTAATTAGAAGCACCACAAATTAAATTGCCATCTGTTATAGGGACTATTGAACAGACATTTAGAAGTTTATTTTAAAATGCATAGTTGAAACTAAAAATACATTTCTGTAAACACTGTAAGCATTTTTACCACACTATAAGTGTGTCCCATCAGGTACTGAAAAGTTCTATGTAAGTAGTCAAGGGGTCAAGTGCCAAAATTTGCAAGTGTGGGTATTTGGACAGGGCAAAAGTTTAAGAAACAACATGTTATGTTATATATGCTGCGTATGCAGTGTATGCAAATTATAACAGCAGGACTGTTTGATAAAAGGGTAAAACTAACACAGACCTACCACTGCAAATGCCTCCCTCCGCAGCTTTCTGTCTTCTCTGTTTCTAAATGAATACCTCTCCACAAACAAGACTGGGTTGACTGCTTCCTTTAGGTCTTTTCAGCTAAAAAAAAAAAGGGAAAGAAAATAGAATTATACAGAAAATGTTAATAATGATCTGTGAGCAAAATATTTAAGTTATAAACTGATATGAATGAACTGCAAGAGGTTAAAAAATACCTTTTTTTGGATTTTACATTAAAAGGTATTACAAGCACGGTATAGTTACAGTGGTAAAACCATAGAAAGTTTGGTGATTACTGTGCTATTACTATACATATCACAGTCAAACTAAAGATGCTGCAGTAAAAGCATAAGAAGTGTTGTGGTTACCATGGTAAAAACATGGTAAATGTCATGTGTACTGTGTTTTAACTTCAAATAACACAGCAAAACTACAGTTACCATAGGAAAAAAAATGTTAAGTGTCGTGTTTATTGTTTTCACAAACTTTCACAGTGAAACTGCAGTTACTGTGGTAAAAACATGGTGAGTATCATGATTACTGTGTTTTAACCTCAAAAATCACAGCAAAACTGCAGTTACCGTGGTAAAAACATGGTAAGTATCATGTTTACTGTGTTTTAACTTCAAATTTCACAGCAAAACTGCAGTTACCGTGGTAAAAACATGGTAAGTGTCATGTTTATTGTTTTCACAAACTTTCACAGTGAAACTGCAGTTACTGAGGTAAAAACATGTTAAGTGTCCTGTTTAATGTGTTTTAACTTCAAATATCACAGTACAACTGCAGTTGCTGTTGTAAGTGTTGTGGTTACCATGATTTTACTACGAATACAACTTACATTTTTGAACCTGATATGAATACAAAACTGAAGGAAGGTCTGTGGCACGTCACGTGACAGATAGAGTTTAATCGCAGTTAGCAGGTGTGTTTGTTCAGTTAAATGCAATGAAATGCAATGCCATGACAGCCTCGGATATAGTTAAGTGAATAAACATAAGGCGCTAATCTGATTAATAAAGAAGACAAGATACATTTAAAAAAAAAAACATTAAGACAGCGTATTTACGACTACTCAACCAACCTGTGGCACAAGTAAACTGACGGTAAATATCGCAATGTGTGCTGAATGAGACTTCTTGAGTCTTCTTCATCATCTCATGTCCTTTCTGTCTGTGTTCTGACACCAAAAGTTTCCCACTGAAATCAGTGCAGGTCCCAGTTCGTCGATATAGTGACGCCGAGGGGCACCTTTGGCCTTCAGAGTGAGAATGGGTTCCAATACACAAAAATGCAGAAAAGCCAAAGAATCTGTGGGACCTGAAGGATTTTTCTAAAGAACAGCAGGCAGTTTAACTGTTTAGGACAAACAAGGGACTCATGAACAACTATCACTAAACAAAAAAATAATATATTTTCTCTTGTGGAGTATACGTAAATGTCTTTTATGTGAAATATCTTATTCAGGTCAGTACTAAATAAAAAATAACATGCATTGTGTATGATCCCTCTTATTTTGGTAAAATAATTATATAATTTTGCAGATTCTGCAAGGTGTGTGTAATCTTCTGGTCTCAACTGTATATATGATTAATCGATTTGACAGCATTCATTTTAACTCAATCTAAGTTCTGCGAATACTTAACCCCTCCATTATGAATGAGTTAAATCTGCTTTACTTCCAGTAAAGGATTATTTAAAATGCAAATCCCTGAAAGGTTTTTAAGCACATGACATGGTTCAAAATGAACCTAAATAGAACCTAAAAATCCTTTTCAAAACATTGACATTGGATAACTTGATCTTCCTGTTGACATTAGGCCTATATTTTTTCCACTTTTCTTACTTTCATTCATATTTGTGGACATATGTACAACCTGTCACCTCATGTTCACTGTTTAGCAGAGCATCAGAACAAAAATACTAGCTGTTGGTTGAACTCTTGGCCCACTATTACAACATGATCTGCACTGACCTCTGCTGTCTGGAAACTAATAAAAACAGCCCTTACAGAAACAAACAGAAGTGTCCTTCTTTTGCCACTAGGCTGTGCAATAACCTCAACTTTAGGCCCTCATTGAACCCTCAGACATTTTACACAAAAAAAAAGCAATATGAGAAGCCAACCCAAATATAAATGGTCCAACAAAACTCTATTGCAGTTCATTTAGATTAATAGTTACATTGAACTCTGTGGACGTGGATTCCGTAGATAAAGGTGGAACTCTGTCCCATAGCAATAAAATTGTGCAATAATGTTCAGAAATATGTTTGCTAGAGTGATCATATTTCCATGTTGTTGTTGTCACAGTGACCCAGGTGCAACTAAGAACAGCAACTGAAACCAAAAGACAGAGAGATCACTCCTTCATACAAGCACATCACACATAGGCCAGATCATTTTACATGATCATAAGTGTGTTAAAACCTGCTAAACATTCACTCATCAGTTACAGTGCTATTTTGTGCTAAAACAAATATGGATCATGAACGGAATGGCTTGTTTCCTCAATCATAATTTATTGTGCTGTTACTCTAATCTCACACTCATGAATTTTGCTTGGTGTAAAACAATCGTAGTTAAACATGTTTAAGTTAAAAACTGTATGCAATGTGTATAGGGAACAGGGGCGCGGGAAGATATTTTAGGTTGAGGTGCTGTACGGGCCCCGAGTTATTTACGCACCTGGGGCCGGGCTTCGGGCCAATTTCCGTCAAGTGCATGCAACAGGCTAAAGCTTGCCACAAAGCACCGGCAAAAGTAATTGACATGAATGTGTCGGGGAAATAGTAAGAATATTTTTTGAATTATTTATTAATAAACTAGCGTTTTCTGAGTCAGTGTTTTAAGGATGAAGTCAGCGATCCTTGCCATCTCCTCATTGGACAAGCCTTTAGAAATAAATGCATCTTTATGGATTATACATAATGAAAGCGTTTTTGTTTTCAGTTTGACTCTGTTTTCGACTCCGAGATTTCTGATAAGCTATGCCCACAGAAAAAAAACAGGGGGTGCTGCAGCACCCTCAGCACCCCCACTTCCCGCGCCTAGGGAATTAATTATGCATCAAATGCTTTAGTGAATCTTAAAGTGAGGTTTAGCAGCCTTTTTCATATATTTGCAGTTGTTAAAGGAGTACACTTCCAAAACAAAAATTTACAGATAATGTACTCACCCCATTGTCATCCAAGATGTCCATGTCTTTCTTTCTTCATTCATAAAGAAATTATGTTTTTTTAAGAAAACCATTTCAGGATTTCTCCCCAGATATGTATGGTGCCCGCTTGTTTGAACTTAAAAAATGCAGTTTAAATACAGCTTCAGAGGGCTCTTATACAGGCCTACTTTTTAACCGCAAACGCTTATCTTGACGGTCTAGCGCTGCCTGACATTTAGGGTATGTCGAAAAACTCCCATCTCATTTTCTCCTCCAATTTCAAAATCGTTTTGAAATTTTTTTTTTTTTTGTTTTTTTTTGTTTGTTTGTTTGTTTTGTAAAGGGCGTTTGATCTTCTTTGCATGTTCACTTTGTAAACACTACTGGGTCACTTCTGCAGCGATGTAGTATGATTTAGTGGGAGGAGAAAATGAGGAATTTTTCGACATACCCTAACTGTCATAAACAGGAACACACACAGTTCACGCAGAACTACACAAAGAGGAGCGTTTGCGGTTAAAAAAAATATATATATAGTAATTTATTTATTTATTTATTTTTTATTTTTTTTTTTAAAATAACCGATCGTTTCGCTAGACAAGACCCTTCTTTCTCGGCTGGGATCGTTTAGAGCCCTTTGAAGCTGCATTTAAACTACATTTTGGAAGTTAGAACTCGGGGGCACCATAAATATTAATTGACCCTATGCACGGACTACTTCCTTGCTTTAGACAGCTCAGTCACCTAAACTGTACTGTGCCGTAATAGGAGTGTCCTTTGCTCGTTTTCTCTAGATGTTTCATTCGGTTATTACTATCAATCATAGCAATGACTCGCACATATTTAGCGGATTTACTCGCATAATTATGATTAATCCATTCACAATTCCAAGAAAAGTTTTGTTTGTCTAAGAGGACCAAACGTCAGTGTATACCGTTTCAAGAATGACAAACGCGAGTGTAAAAAACTATGCGAGTAAATCCTCTAAATTTGCACAAGTCATTGCTATTATTGACAGTAATAACCGAATTAAACATCTGACACGCCGATGTCAAAAACAGAGCTGTGCATTAAATGATTCAGACTAAATTCATACAAAACATGTTTGTGCTGGTTAAATTTAGGCTATTTAATAGCGTTTACAGTTCAAGATAAAACTTGTAAGAGATGTAGTTAAAAGATGTAGTTATTAAATTAAATTTAAATATTTCAAATTTATTGATTCATATTGAATGCATTACTTAATTCTTATACTATTAATATTTAACTTGTTTAATTTCTAGTGAACTATATATATAAGTATTTAAATAATTCACCCTTATAGTCTGTTTGTGTCTGAGCTTATTTATTTATTATTTTATTGACTTTCTGCACTTGCTGTAAAAGTACTAAAAATGTACTATTAATAGTATTAAGATGTCGTTGAAGAGAAGCATCGTTAGTTACTAATATTAGCCTAAACAGTTGTGTCTAGCTGTCAGCATTTAAATGTACAACTATGTGTCCAGGTACTCTTCTGGGATTTCCAGGCTCTTTATATGTTGTTAAATAACATGAAACTGAACGTTCATGCCGCTATCATTATTTACGATGTTGCAGTTTATTATCTTCCTTCTGATAAGAACGAAGCAGGAGAGGAGTCTAAAGCCGTTTCTCAATATGCGTTCTTGTCTGTACTTGTGTTCTTGTTTACTTGTGAAACATCATCAGTCGTCGCCCAAGTACTGTCCACATGTAGCCAAGTACAGTTCAAATCCCCGGATGTGTTCTTGCTCCGCCCCTTTTATAAAGGATGCATCAAGAGGAGACTTGTGCCAGAGCCGTATAGAGAGAGAGTTGCGACAACGGAAGTTCAAAACGCTCGATCGTCACGTGATTCGTGTAGACTTCAAATAGTTCCAGGAAGTTCATAGCGGGCAATTGGAATACATGGAGTTGGAGAGGCAGAACTGCGATTTTGGTTAATTAGTAGAAAATAAAAGAGTGTATTTACATCATTTATAAAATACATCGATATGCATATGTAGTATGTATATGTAGTTATATCAGTGTTGTATTTAAAATATAAAATAGGCTAATATTTGAGGATTAATGTGGTAAACTATCGCTACTTGCCTTGTTAACATATTTTAGGCTAAAGTAACTTTGGTTAAAGACTGCATTTGCTGTTTTGAAATGGTATTGTCTTGTTGGTATGTTGTCTTAATACCAAACAAGTGAATTATAAAATTAAATTAAGGAAAATTCATCTTGTTTAATGTTTTTGATTCTTGATCACCCCATAATTATTAATATATAAATATTTTCATAGTATATTCAACTTAAAACATTGTTTTTACACAGTTAATCATATATTTTACGTATGCAACTGATTTATTCATTTATAATAAACGGAAAAGCATGTTGTCCTTGTAGTTTCCTGTGCTAAATGGGAATGCTCCAGAGTCACTCACAGAAAGCAGAATGAATGTATGGTTTTCCTACTGACATGGAGAGGAGAAAAAAAGATGCATCAAGTTTTATTTTATTCACATTTATTTGTATAGCACTTTTTATTATACAGTGTTTCAAAGCAGCTTTACAGGAAAATTAATGTTTCTACATTACAAATAAGAGTTCTGTTAACAGGTGTAACTGTTAAAGTAATGTTCATCTGGCAGAAGTGTTCTAAAATTAGGCTATACAAATCATGCAGTTAGTTAACATCATGTATTCAGCAGAAACAATTAATACATTAAAGCAATGATCACATGATTTGATCATGTTGATTATAATACAAAGAAAATGTGGTAGTTTTGTGTGTTTATTATTATCATCTGAAGTCCTCTCAAGGCTTGGCGTCATGTCTTCAAAGTTGTTCTCATTACAGGGACTCTTCAGGTGGTTCTTGTTCTGAGAGCAAAATAGAGAAGGAGAAAAACATGGGAGCAATGGTAAAGTGATGCTCTATCACATATCAGTCCTGTGGCATCGCTGCTCCTCCACACAGTGTTTCTATAGTAGATAAGAAGTACAAAAGTACAGTAAATATAAAACACAGTAATAAAGTACAGGTTTACTGTGATAACATTTATTAAAGTTGAAGTCAAAAGTTTACATACAGCTTCCAGAATCTGCAAAATTTGAATTAATTTACCAATATTAACACAGTATTAAGAATGAACTGTATGTAAACTTTTGAACTGGGTCATTTTTATAAATGTAACTATTATTTTCTCTTATGGACGATATGTAAACAACATCTTTTATGTGAAATATCTTATTCAGGTCAGTACTAAATAAACAATGTTTAAACGTA
Source organism: Labeo rohita (assembly GCF_022985175.1). Taxonomy (NCBI): domain Eukaryota; kingdom Metazoa; phylum Chordata; class Actinopteri; order Cypriniformes; family Cyprinidae; genus Labeo; species Labeo rohita. The sequence continues at coordinate 23,534,661 of NC_066882.1, read as the reverse complement.
TTTATTTTGGTAATATAAATTATTTTAATTAACATTTTGCAGTATCTGCAAGGTGTATGTAAGCTTTTGACTTCAACTGTATACAGTAGTGGTATTTAATATATTTCTGGTAATTTAGCCTGGTATGATTCTCAAATGAAAGTTGCCTGCCTCTATTTCATTCTCACTTAGGTCCATCAGCATCCTTTGCAATAAATTTAATTCTAATATTTAACTTTCCACCAGCAAAAATCACGTTTAAAAGCCTCAATTACACAACGATAAATTAAACTGCTTTAATAGAACGAATAATACCCCCTAAATCTACTAATTTAGTGAGGAATAATCTAATAATAATCTGTTTTAATGCATAAGGTAATTTAATTAGCTGCTCTGATAATATATAGTTTTGTTCTATAAATGTCTTACCTTATAAAAGTGGATCACAGCGGTCTCTTCTGCTGCATCTCTATGGCGCTGATAGTATTAGCGCTAACTTCCGGGAACTATTGCGCGCCTCCACGATCCGCCATTGCTGTAAAAAACTGGTCCATTGGAGTCAATGGAGTTGTCGCAACTCTCTCTCTATACGGCTCTGACTTGTGCGAACTTGAGGCAGCCATGTATCCCAGAATGCATTTCGCACCAATTAGCGAGCCTTAATGGCGGAGGCGAAAACCTGCATGATTTTCAAAATATTACTGTTATTTTGTCATGAAATGTAGTTTAAAGAGTATTTCAGGCGAGAATGTAGTTGTTTAAAACTCAAATCTGCGGTTTATTTACAAAGACCGCGCCTATTTAAAAATTTGTTTCGCCAATTTCGGAGATGTGAGTTCCAGGCGAACACCGGGTGCTCAGTGGTCGTGTATCCCGCAGAGAGAGGCTCACCACGGCTAGTCCTTCTGATGTTTGCCGCTGATCCTGACGTCGCTGTAGTGGTTAATCAAGAGGTATAATTCGTTGTGGGTAAATCTAACATCTAATTTTCGGTCTCGTGAATCTATTATTTATTCCAGGGTATATCGTTTTGCCTGAGGACAAAGTTATGCTTCATAAATTATTTATCAATCGTAATTCAATGCTGACATTTTAGCATGCATTTGACTGAATTTTTTGCTTTTGTCTTCATTTCCGATTACATACGTCTCTTATACTTTATACTTACACTTTTATAATAGCTAATATTGTTCATTAAAACTGACATTTAACAAAAAAGGCAGCTGTGCTTGTCATGTTTAATTTTATTATACATAAAGATGTATTATACACAGTGCACATATTGCCTAAATCACATGAATATATATATATATACATATATATATATATATGTAATTTTTTTTTTTTTTTAATGAGTACGAAAAGAGGGTTGTGGTTTATGTTTTGAAGAAAACAAAGGCAGTGATAATACTTCGTTTTATTGTAATGCGTGTACGCGTTGCATGAACCACATTTTTGTCGCTATTAATATGTTTAAATGAAACCGAAAAGAGGCAATGCTGTTTGATATAATATTTCGTTTCACTGCAATGTTGTACATTCCCTGGACTACATTTTTGGAGCTATTAATATGTTTAAATGAAAACGAAAAGAGGCAGAGGTGGTTGATATCATATTTCGTCTTATTGTAAATACGTACAGTGAAGATAACCGGAGTAGATAAGGCGAGCTGACTGACCTTATCAAGTACGCTGCTGTTCCATTTGCAGAATTACAGGACTTGCGTCCTCCCGTCCTCGAGAGTTCGTACTCCCAAGTCAAACTACTAAGTCCGAACTACGAAGGACGCAAGTCCGAACTTTGCGTACTTGGTATTGAGAAACGGCCTAAGAGTCTCCACTTACAGTACATATAAAATGAGATTCACCGGAAGTTTACGAGCTGGCTTATCATTATGCGGAAGTTCTAAAGAAGGCTCCGTGCATATATGTAGAGAAATCCTGAAATGTTTTCCTCAAAATTCCCTTTCATAATTTGTATATAGGACATCTATACTTACATTATACTGTCTATTGTGTATTGCCTTTCAATATTTATTCTAATCACTTGCTCATTGTCTATTGTCTGTGTGTTTTCATATTTATTCTAATCACTTGTTAAGTTGTCTTGAGAAAGCCGACTTACAGTTTTCGTAAACCAGACTATCAAAACCACCAAAAATCCCATAGACTTACATTGACGGACTGTTCAAATGAGCCAACTTGTCTCAAATAATGCCTTGTCTCAAATAATGCCTTTTACCTTTTCTTTTTTGTCTGCTTTCCAAGTTGTTATATAATCAACAAAGAAACAACATTTTACTTGTTTGTAATTTATATGGGCACTCAGACCGGCACTCGTCAATATAATATATGCGCAACATAGCGCCAGCTATAGTTTCTGTTCTCCATCTCCGGTATATTTAAGCGTATTTTCTCAATTTACTCAGTCATTTCCCTCGAATCACTACATCATGGTAAATTATGACAGCGTTTATATCCAAATGCACATTTCCCCAAGAATAAATGAAACAATTCTGAGTCCGGATGATGCATAAACTCAATACAACAACGTAATCCAGATCCAAAAGGAATAAAGCCATTAATCGGAGTCATGTCTTATTTAGTATTATATTATTTTATTATGTATATCCCTGGGCACATTATGCAACGTACATTTACACCCTAAAGTTAATAATGCAAAGGAGAGCAAGTAGAAAATACAATATTACTTTCATAATAATAATAATAATAACAATATTAATCGCGAAAAAAAATGATGTGAAGAGTCATAATGCACAGCCAGCACCAAATAGACAGTACGGCAAAACTTAAAACTGTACTGTATTATAAGTGCTAACATTCATAATTAAATAAACATAGTATTTGTGATGACCAGACTCTGACACAAAGTTTTTGAATAAATGTTTGCTATTTTTAGAGTAAAACACCGGTATATATCATAGTATCATAGTATCTATTTTGTAAAAATAGACTTTGATTCCCGAACTTACTCTTGTTCAGTACGGCCGCTGCTGTCACCGGAAAAACGTTTACCCTGCAAGCGCCAATCCGGAAGCCAGAAACACGAAGTGTGAAAAAGGCTAATCCCTTGAGGCTCAATCAAGCTTCCCTTCTATGTACTATTTCTAATCAATTTAGACTCATTTAAGCTTCCACTCTAATATTTCTAATATTTCTAATCTATCTAGCTATCTAAATCATGCTAGCAACATGCTAGTAACATGCTAATCATGTTAGAAACATGTTAGTAACATGCTAATCGTGTTAGCAACATGCTAGTATCATGTTAATCATGTTAGAAACATGCTAACAACATGCTAATCATGTTAGCAACATGCTAGTAACTTGTTAATCATGCTAGCAACGTGCTAGTAACATGCTAATCATGCTAACAACATGCTAGTAACTTGGTAATAATGCTAGCAACATGCTAATCATACTGCAAGCATGCTAGCAACATGCTAGTAACTTGCTAATCATGCTAGCAGAATGGTAACCATGTTAGAAACATGCTAACAACATGCTAGTAACTTGGGAATCAAGCTAGCAACATGCTAGTTGCATGCTAATCATACTAGAAACATGCTAATCATGCTAGCAACATGCTAGCAACATGCCAATCATGTTAACAACATGCTAGTAATATGCTAATCATGCTAGAAACATGTTAACAACAAGCTAGTAACATGTTAGCCATGTTAGAAACATGCTAGTAAAATGCTAATCATGCGCAAAACATGCTATCAACATGCTAATCAGGCTAGAAACATGCTAGTAACTTGCTAATCATGCTAACAACATTCTAGTAATTTGATAATTATGCTAACAACATGTTAATCATGCTAACAACATTGTAATCAGCCTATAAAAATACAAGCAACAAGCTAATCATGCTAAAACATGTTAACAACATGTTAAATCATGTAAGCAATGTGTTAAATCATGCTAGCTGCTTTCATACTTTTACAACTGCTTCAAACTTTCAGGCTAGACTTTCTCAAGCCAACTTAAAGTTTGTTCTCAAACTTTGCTCATCTAGTTTATTTTTGTTATTTGTGTCTTGTCACATTGTGATCCTGTCTGTGCACTGGAAGCTACTGTCACCAAAACAAATTCCTTGTAAACACACTTGGCAATAAAGCTCTTTCTGATTCTCAAAAAACATAATACGACTGAATAAAGACATCTTGGATGACAAGAGGGTGAGTACGTTATCTGTAAATTTTAGTTTTGGAAGTGAACTACTCCTTTAATGGCACATTCTGATCATGACTCATGAGTTAAAGCAGTCGATTTTCGTATGTGACGTAATTCTGTTAATGTCAGCCAGTAAAATTAACATCTGAAGCAATATGTTTAGCACTGAGTTTGTTGACAGATTCCAGAATTCATGTTTTCGTTGATGTTAACATTTCAATCATGTTAAGAATCCATTTGCAGTGTAAAACGTTATTTATGTGGCAGGATGATTTGCTTAACAATGGCTGGTTGTAAGTTGTTTGACAGAACTTGACAATGGTAGATGTGACACGAGGGGGAGCTAATGTTTCTGTTTATCACATTCCCAGACAATCGCAATATGGTCTGATTTATTGGCCAAGTTTTTTTTTTGGGACATTTTTGCAATTTTCTCGATAAGACAGTGGAGATAGGCCAGGAAGTGAGTGGGAGAGAGAGGGTGAATTCGATTTATTAGCCAAGTCAGTAGGCCCATATTCACCTTATTTGCGTAACACGGAAGTGTATTTATTTTAGATGTGCCAGACGTTCGGTTAAAGCCGTTATATGTAAATAAAGACAGTGACAAAGTGCAGTAAACTTTAAAATGATCTGCGCCACAAACCAGTGTGTTCATGTATGTGATAATGAATTAAAACAATATGGATCAAACAGCGTCGTATGATGTACAGGTAAAATAACAGGAAGCGTATGACACCGGAAGTCTCGCGTATGTGCGTTACAAATGGCCGCGCCGCTCTTACCTTAAAAATAAGGCGGGTAGATGTATCCGTAGGCTGGAAAATAAGAGGTAGAATTGAAACTTGAGACAGGAAAAAAAAAAAAGCCGCTTTCCAGCATCTAAACTAAACAAAAGCAGATTTTGGCTTAAAACAGCCATGGAAAATGACTCACCGTGACGCACTCAATTATGAAAATACAGTGTAGTTGTTTAGTTTTGACAGTAGAGATAACACACCAACTCGGATCTGACCCAAACAGTGTCTGTCGTTTATTCTTATGATCACATGATTTTTATACACCAGAATCTTTTGGAAATCATTAAAGAAGCCCTTGTTTGTGTATAAAGATCTGATAGGCACACACATTATCTGGGACTTGAATACACAGCTGTAGACACAAGACAAGCAGGACATATACTTTACATCTTTACGTTCACATATACAGTAGAAAGAGACACATTAAAAGGTTCTACACTTTCCTTAAAAAAAAAAATCATAAAACAAGTGCTTTTTGTCATAAAAACCACAAACACAAATTCACACAGGATTTTTTACATCACAGGGCCCATAATGTAAAATGGCATGTACTATCCATTGCATAAAGATCCCTAACGTATAAAATTTTTTTCACTCACAATGAAAGTCTTAAGTTAAGATTATGCCATTTATGTGCATATGTTTTATCCGAAATAGGCTCGTACAATGTCTATCCTTGATTTCGAGCTACAAAAGTCACTGATTACGGCAGCCAGTGCTCATCCATAAGGTGCTCGGGCGACTAAAGGCAATTAGGCAATGATCCCTCTATGTACACATTCATAATGGCTTGCGGATCACTACGGCAGCTTACGGATACACGTCACTGCGCTCAAAAACTCCCTGAATTTAAGCTCACGTCACACTTCCTGTCTGGGAGCACTGGGTAAACCTCCCGTAGGATGGTCCATCGCTGTCCTGTGAGCTCGTAGGTCCTTTATCGAAGGCGATGATAGTGTTCTCGACGCGTCCGGCTGGACGTCGCGTGCAGTTTCATCAGCAAGTCTTGACAGATGATTTGGACACGTCTGAGGTTTTCATGATGACGCTGGCGCGTTTTTCATGGGCCGATGGCTGGCCGGAAGGTCCGGGGGTGTGGGGGGATGGGGGGAAAGGGGTGTTTAATAGGCTCCAGTTTGTTCCACCGGTGAAGGTGGAGTGCAACGGCGAAGGTGCGGTGTCTCGGACAGTGGTTATCTTGAAGTTGGGCTTGTCGGGAGAAATGAAAGTGGACATACCAGGCAGGGCCATCTTGACCTTCTTCTCTTCTTGTCCAAATAGTGATGCGTGAACACGCTGCACGAAAAACAAAGCCACATCAGTGATTAGGACATTAAAAGATATGACAAATACTAATATTAAATAGTAATTTGTAGTGTTTTAGATGCCCAAATATAATAATCCTCATGCAAGGGACCCTATCCTACAATTTAAAAAAGGCAGCTATATATTTCCATTTATAAATACCAAATTTATAGTGTGAAAACTGTATATTATAAATATATGTAACTATAATTTGGAAGATTATTTACTTTCTATTCTATTCCATTTCATTCAATACAGTACAGTACTAATATATATATATATATATATATATATATATATATATAATAAAAAATATATATATTTTTTAGCAATGTCTTATTTAATAAAAAATCATATTTTGAATATTATTTAATACTAAATATTACAATTTATAAAAAAAATACTGTGTACTTATATATATATATATTAAAAATTACAAATAAATGTACTTTTTAAACTTGTTATTCATGAAAGAATCCTGAAAAAAAAAAAAAAAAAACAGGTTCCAAAAAATATTTGGTTCCAAAAAAGGTATCCAACATTGATCATTCTAATAATAAATCCGCATATTAGAATGATTTCTGAAGAATCATGTGACACTTAAGACTGGAGTAACAGCTGATAAAAATTCAGCTTTTCATCACAGGAATAAATTCTATTTTAAAGTATGTTAAAATAAAAAAAACATTATTTTATATTGTAAAAACATTTTGCAATATTACTGTTTTTTTTCTATATTTTTAATCAAATAAATGCAGTCTTGATGAGCATAAGAGACTTCTTTAAAGACTATTACAAGTCTTACTGACCCCAAACTTTTGAACAGTAGTGTATATATATATATATATATATATATATTATTATAATTATTTTAATCTACTGTAAATATATTTATTTTAATTTGCTTATTTTAATTTAACTTTTTATTTTATTTTTGTATTTTTTATTTTTGTTTATTATATAGTTTTGTATTTATTCATTTTAATGTATTATGATTAGATTTTAATTCATTTTTGTTTATTTTAAACTGATTTTATTTCAATCAAATTGAATTAATAATCAATTTCTTATATTGTTTATTTTAATCTAACTTTTATTTATTATAATTAAATGTTTTTATTAATTTTAAATGTGTTATGATTATATTTAAATGTAATTTTAATGTGTTGTGATTATATTTGAATTAATTTTTGTTTATTTTAAACTAATTTCTTATTTTTTATTTTATATATCTATATCTATATATCTATATCTATCTATCTATCTATCTATCTATCTATCTATCTATATATATATATATATATATACACATATATATATGGATGAATGATGTATTTTAATTTATTATAAATATGTTTACTGTAATTCATTTTGGTTATTTTAATCAAACGTTTATTTATTATAATCAAATGTTTGATTTATTCATTTAAATAACATTTTTTTTAATTCAAATAAATACTTTTTAATAATTTTAAATTGAATAAATAATTTTTAAATCAATAAATATTTCGAATTAATTTTTAATTAATTAATTTTTTTATTTTAAACTGATAAACAAATTTAATCAATGTCTTTTATTTTTAATATAATATATAATTTATTTTTATCTATTATTAATATATTTATTTTAATTATTTTTGCTTGTCTTAATCTAACTTTTATTATAAACAAATGTTTTTATTTACTAATTATGTATTAAGAAATTTTGCTTATTTTAATCTTTTATTTATTTAAACTTTTATTACAATGAAATGTTATTTATTCATTTTAATGTATTATGATTATATTTTACTTCACTTTTATTTGAAACTAACTTTTCATATTATAATATTCTTTTCTCTAAATTAGTATTATTTTCTCTAAATTCTCTTTCAAACCCCAGTTCAAAAACTTTAGATGTTACAGATACTTTTATCCTAATTTGATCAAAATTTAGTGTACTCCTAAAATAAAATATACAAATATAATATTATATATAAAATATATAATAAAAGTTAAAAACTAATAAAAATAAAACACTTTCCAAAAAAAAAAAAAGATTTACTCAAATGTCATCTTTAACCAACAAAAGAAAATTACAAAAAATATCAACAAGTCTGGTAATGTTTGCTGAGGTTAAGTGTTTTCATCAAAAGCACAAAGGTGATAGTTCACACTCACGGTATGTCAATTTTCTACCTAGGAACTCTCAGTATATTTTCATGAATTACAACCTGAGGCCATGTCATAAAACCCCACACTTCCTTGTGTTCAAATTATGATAATCCCGAATTGCATGTAAGCGTTATCGCCCACACATCGCCAGGGGCCCCACCACACTCAGCATACAGCTCACCACCATCAGTTGCATTTCCTCTCTGACACTCAACTTCATGCCTTTGATTGTTCTCTCTAGAAACTGCAGTGCTGCCTGCAAGACATTTACTTCATACATCTATACTGTGTTTAAACTGATAACTAGCACATAAAACAGTCTGTCTAACAGCACTTAAAATTAAAGATTATTTATAGCTTCTATTGTTTTTACTGACAGAATTATGGCGACACACTGGCTATCATCAGACTGCAGGATCTGCAGGCTTCCTGACACCATGTGAGGGCAAATTCATCACAAAAACTAAAAAGACAAAAAAAACTGAGGGCAACTTTTTCTCTAGCATTAAAGTCTTAGATAGTAAGTGCCTAAAAAAAGGCCATGGTATTAACTTATTCGATGCTATGGTTAAGCCTTTAGAATTGCAAAATCACAAGAAACTTTTCAGGGTTTTAATATCCTGCCATGAAGTTTGTTTTTTTGCAGGTGAAAATTCCCCTCCCTCCCTTCAAAGCTTAAATGACATTTTCATCAGCCGTCAGAGCTGACAGCGGTCTACAGGGCTACAGTAATTCTATGGGTGAATCAGAGACTCGGTCTTTCTATTTCAATAGTTTTCTAACAAGTCGCAGCACATTTGCCGGAATCGGCGAGACGCCTCACGTCACTGCTTGTTCTTTCTCTTTTTGTTCCCCCGTCTTGTTTTGCATCAGAGTTCTGAGGTACAGGAACCGAAAACAGGGGGTTGACAATGTCTACCAAGTAAGATTTACCCAGATGCATGCTGGAACTTACATGTGTGGATAGATACTGTGCGTTAGTAAACGGGAACTAGGAAAAGCCACAATCTTTCAGGCAAAAAACAATAAATCACAAGACATGGCATTTTAAAATCAAAACGAGTTTTGCAGCTTTTAGTTCACGTCTGTAGCTTTAAATTTTAACAGATAAAGCCATTTAAGATGTACAGTCTTCCTTTTGCAGAAAAATAAAATGTAGCAAAATACTGATGACTTATCATACACAAACTTTTGTCCAATTAAATGTGCTCTAGGAAGATAATAAGCCTGTCACCAATGATTATTTTGGTAATCGAGTAATCGGTTGAGTAATCTGATAATTATAATTAAATGTTTGTAGTAATAAAACTAGACCTTAGTGAACAATAGCCTTTAGAAATACATATAGCAATGAGGCAATAATAATTAGCTCAAATAAAGTATCAAAAGCAAGTAATCATGGTTCTACTGAACAAAACTGTTAAAAGACATGATGTATTATACACAATAAAACTAACGTACATTACCCATTACAAATGACTGCAGATATTCTCATGTGTTTGTGTAGGTTTATAAATTATTTTCCTTACAAATCTGGGTGCAGGTTGCATTCCCAGATTAAGGTTATAATAAACTCAAACTCACAACAATATGCAGAGATGAAGGTAGAGACGCTCCACACATGTAAATGATAACAGTTCATGTGGAACAGCATTTACTATGAACACAGCTGCTCTACGATGCACGTACGTAACCTACACGACGCATGTATATAATTAAAGCGCATATTTTTAAACCTTCATCGCATAAATTTGTTTAATTGAATTTTAGCTTTGTGAATTCACAATAGCATTATGCTTTATTAGGATTTTTAAATGCGTTTAATATATAATGCGGTCTACTAATATGTTTCATGGATTCTCGTCTGTGGCCACTTCCTGCACTTCCCGTATTTTGCCAGTTACTCAACATGGGCAAAATGCAATCGAGAATTTTTTTAAAATGGAGCAATCTAATTGAATCAAGGAATTGTAACAGCCCTATTTGATAACGTAGTGTTTTCACGGCGCATCATCAATCGGCAATATTGACGGCACTGAATGTAAACAATATGAACCGTACTAACAAATTTCACTGATTATTGCTGCTGAAAATGGTCAATTATTGTCATGTTTTGGGCTGTATTAATTGGTCAGACCAGGAAAACCATTTGGAGTACTACAGACTGCCAAACAACTACAAATCAAGGAGAAAAAAAAAAAAGTCTGAGGAACTAAAGGCGTTTGTGGTTGACCAAACTGAACCAGGATTTCCAGAGCAAGAATCTTGACAACATTCATGTTTGTTCTTATCATTTCAGGTCAGATAGGTGAAGTATTAAGCTAATATCTTAATTAATACTGCTTGTGCGTATCTTTACCACCTATTAACTTCAGTTTGTCAAAATATTGTGCCCTTTCCTGCTTACTTAGTCCTTTTCTATATGATTTAGCAGCTTCCACATGTTTTTTTCCATGGTTTAGACACCATAAATTAGCAAAACATATTCAGTAGTACAATAACTGTGCAATCCATGCTGCTTTTTTCTCCAATTTGGCCCCGTATCCGGGTAACGGACCAAACCGTGACGTAAGTGCAAACCCTCTATTTACACCATTATTTGTCTAACAAGTAGCCAAACATGTTCAAATGAGTTATGCTTAAAATGCACCTTTACAATTATTATTTTTTTGGCAATATTTTCTTTCTATCCAGTCCTAAACAGTGCATTTCAGAAGGTTGTAAAGTAAAAATGTTTGTATTCTGTTTGTATTAGTTTGTGTAATAAGCTACAGTTGATTTATATGAATCTGGCATGCTTATACAAGACTAACATGCAAATCTTTAAACTCAGGAAATGGGCCCCACGACTAGTTTACTCAAAAACAGCTGTGACATCACTAGAGACAATCACAGGCCGGACTGATCATGCAAAAAGCCACAGTGAGCAAGTACTTTGGATAGTTAGATTATCTGGCAAATTTGAGTCTGTAATCTCTCTACTGTGATGGCCTGTGAAAACATTTGCACAAGCACTGTCAGCGTTGTAGAAATTTGGCTCTCAGAGTGGCAGAGTGAGAAGACAGCTTGTGAAAACTTGCTCTGCAAAATCCAAAAAGCCCTTAACAGGCTCTGGTTCAGGTCTCTTCACCCATATCAGGCCAAAAACGTACTGTGTGCATGCATGTAAACGCACATTTTTGGCACTGTGAGCATGTGGTGTATATTAACCTGCATATTTGTTTTATGTCTGTAACAAACAAACAAGTACAAGACAGCTTCCTTTAAATCTCTGAGCCACTAAATTGAATGTTGCTATTCAGGCAGCTGGCATAAACATATAAACAGTAACTCGCCCAACAAGATTCTCCTCAAACTGTTGCATTTGACCTGAAAGTCAGCACAGGTGCAAGCAGTTTATGGTGATAGTGCCTCTTGTGGCTGAGAATGCAACACACACGCCCTCAGGCCGGCCGAGATATAGATGAGTTTTTCAACAGAACAGATTTGGAGAATTCACCATTACATCACTTGCTCACCAATGGATCCTCTGCAGCGAATGGGTGCCGTCAGAATGATAGTCCAAACAGCTGATAAAACCATCATAATAATACACAAGTAATCCAAACAACTCAAGTCCAATTAACAACTTGTGAAGTGAAAAGCTGTGTTTGTAAGAAACAAATCCATTATTAAGGTGTTTTTAAACGCCTTTAACCCATCGCTTCCATAATTCGAGTGCATAATTAATAATAATGCTTCCTCCAGTAAAAAAAGTCCATGTCCTTTTGTCCTCTCACATCAAAATCCACTGACATATTTATTTTAAACTCTTTTGGACCGCTATCAAAAATGCTTGATCTGTGCATGTTTCAGACTACCTTTTCACAGGAGAAAGCAATATTATAGATAGAGGACTTTGATAAAAGCAACGGTTTGAGGTTAAAAACGTCTCGATATGGATTTGTTTCTTACAAACGCGCAACTTTTTAACAAAATGAAGTACAAAGACTGAATATTAGATACAAAAAACTAATGGAATATATATATGTTGCCTTAATGTAACTCATGGCCATATTGCACTATCAAACGTTCCAGTGAATCATGGCAAAGTTGCACTAATTCATTCCCTCCTTCTAGCGAATCATGGCCACGTTGCACTAATCTGTTTCCTCGTTTTAGGGAATCGTGGCCACGTTGCACTAATTCGTTCCCTCGTTTTTAGTAAATCATGGCCACGTTGCCCTAATTCGTTCCCTCGTTTTAGTAAATCATGGCCACGTTGCCCTAATACATTCCCTGGTTTTAGTAAATCGTTCCCTCGTTTTAGTAAATCATGGCCACGTTGCACTAATTTGTTGCCTCGTTCTAGTAAATCATGGCCACGTTGCACTAATTCATTCCCTAGTTTTAGTAAATCATGGCCACGTTGCCCTGTTTCGTTCCCTCGTTCTAGTGAATCCTCGTTTTAGTAAATCATGGCCACGTTGCACTATTTCGTTCCCTCGTTCTGGTGAATCCTCGTTTTAGTAAATCATGGCCACATTGCACTAATTCATTCCCTGGTTTTAGTAAATCATGGCCACGTTGCCCTATTTCATTCCCTCGTTCTAGTGAATCCTCGTTTTAGTAAATCATGGCCACGTTGCACTATTTCGTTCCCTCGTTCTAGTGAATCCTCATGGCCACATTGCGTTTTAGTAAATCATGGCCACGTTGCCCTATTTCGTTCCCTCGTTCTAATCATGGCCACGTTGCACTAATCGTGAATTTAGCATGGCCACGTTGCACTAATTCATTCCCTCGTTTTAGTAAATCATGGCCACATTGCACTAATTCGTTTCCTCGTTCAACTGTTTGGACGGCAGCCATTCACTGCAGAGAATCCATTGGTGAGCAAGTAATGTAATGCTCAATTTCTCCAAACCTGTTCTGATGATGAAAGAGACTCATCTTGAATGGCCATGAATTTTCATTTAATTCTTGAAATATCCTAAAATTGTGAAATGAAAGAAAAATTGTTTTTGAATAGTGCCAAAGAGCATATTTTGCCCTTTGTGTCTACATGAGAAGCACAATCCAGCTCCTCACACCCCTAAAACCGTTGCGATAGATGCACACAATAGGATTCTGGGTATTGTTTAGACACACCAAAAGCACTCTTCTTTCTGGTTATTCCTTTTGGCCACTATCAATCAGGAACTCTAGTATGCAATAATTTCATATGCAAACACAATAACAATATAACGTGTTTAAACCTGTCCAGTTTTGTAAAGGGAAATAGTTTGGATGGGTTTTGTACATACCTCTTTGGAGTCTTCCTCACTGGCGCTGTCTGTATCGCTCTCTGCTGGAAGATGGAGAAAAAGCAAAGTGGTCAGACTGATTCATCAGGGATTTCCTGACAGACAAGTTATTATGTATGGGTGGATGAAACAATGCAAAGGTTCACCGGATTAAAAAAAAAAAAAAAAAGTTCAACCGATGGCTTGTCTGTACGTCTTGTATATTTAACCCTTACAGGTGTAGAAGTTTTAACTGATTACAGTAATTAATGACTGAAAGATATCCTCAGGGCCAGTCATTTCTAAAATTTTAGATGAGGAAATAATTTCAGATGCACTGAGAGCTACATCATAAATACCAGTTTAAAAACACATAGTTTGCTTTGGCATTGTGGCGTTGTGTTTGTGTTTACTATGAATAACTCAATACTTGAGCAAGACATTTCATGCTGTAAAACCACACGCTTTCAGCCCCAGGGACTTCTGAGAAAAAAAGGATAGTTGATTGGAAAACACGGAACAACAGGACATGAGTCAACATTCCCGTCTGTGTACAAACGCACTGACAAGTGGTACTGTACGGTAAATTTCACGCCACTAAAACAAGTTTTCATAAGCCAAGCCCCACAATTCCAACAATGCCAAAAGGTTATCTCAGTACTCCACTTGTAGTCAATGAGTAGACAATCAAGTAGCTACATTAAAATGCAGACAACACAGCAGATAAAGGATATAATTGAGTATTTTTCTTCTACTCTGGGAAGTCATTTGCATTCCTTGCTCGTAACTAGCTCCCATAGGGAACTGAATAAAACAGCAACACTTATAGACGGAAACGCTCTAGCTGTAATCTTGGATCTAGCAGGGTTCGCGCTTTTAGCAACGAGCCGGATGGCTTCTTATCAGAAGTAGTGTTTCAGAGGGGTCTCTGCCATAGTCTGCAACAATTAATTAGTAGTGCTTGCTAAGATATAACACTTTTTGCCACTGAGATGACTTGGTAAAAAAATGTCCCAGTTGACTGAATTCACTCTATTACTTGTTTTTACAGTTAGCGATTTAAATAAACTTCCAACCTAGAGTTTTCACTTTAGCATGCGACTTGCTGCAACCACCAATTAATGATTCATGCAATTAGACTTAAGATTTTTGCTTAGAAGCCAATAAAATGCATGAAAAATTCTCATAGATTTACAATAAGTACAATATTACAGAAAGTAACTGCATAGCAGCACACTTAAAACTAAAGAACATTACAACAAACTAAAAAATTCCAGACTTTCTCAAGCCAGATTCTACTCCAAGACTGTATCAGAACAAGCTCGTTTTCCAAAATGGCTTAATTATCATAGAGAAGAACAAAGTCAACAGTTATGTTGTGTCTGCACCACTTGGTGACAAAGGGCCATCAATTACAGAATGAGAACAAATGGAGGACACTGAGATCTCAGACAATGGGTTGTTTGAACGTCGTTAACATACAGACCATAGCAGTTACAACAGGAGCAACTTCATTTACATTAGGGGTGAGTTTAGGATGTTCAGGGCTCTTTCTGACTCCGAAGAACCAAACCATGTAGTTTGTCAATTCTACGCTGCAATACACTTACTTCTTCTTTGAGATCTTCAACATCCTCAGCATTTTTTCTTACAAACCACATAACATCCTGGCCTGTGTTGTTATTGTTAACTAAAACTACCTATTAAAACTGCTTTTGGCAATGGAAATGAAGTTCAAATAAAATAAAATACAAAGATTAAATAAATAAATGAAAATAAAATAAATTAAATAAAAATAAATTAAAACTATACAGAAATGCACAAAACAGTACAATAAATATAGTTTGTCTGCATGTCATATGTGGATATTAGTAAATCGTGGCATGTTGTACTAATTTGTTCCATTGTTTTAGTAAATTATGGGCACATACTAATTTGTTCCCTCATTTTAGTAAATCATGGCCATGTTGTACTAATTCTTTGCTTCATTTTAACAAATCATGGCCACATTGCACTAACTTGTTCTCTTGAATTAGCAAATCGTGGCCACGTTGTACAAATTCTTTGCCTCATTTTAATAAATTGTGGCCAAATTGTACTATTTTGTTGCCTCGTTTTAGCAAATTATTGCTATGTTGTACAAATTCATTCCCTCATTTTTGGCCACGTACAAATTTGTTCCCTCGTTTTAGTAAATCGTGGCCACGTTGTACAAATTCATTCCCTTGTTTTAGTAAATCATGGCCACCTTGCACTAACTCGTTCTCTTGTTTTGGTAAATCGTGGCAATGTTGTACAAATTTGTTCCCTTTTTTTAGTAAATCGTGACCACGTTGTAGAAATTTGTTCCCTCATTTTAGTTAATTGTGGCCACATTGTGCAAATTCGTTGCCTCATTTTCTTAAATCATGGCCATGTTCTACAAATTTATTCCCTTGTTTTAGTAAATCATGGCCATCTTGCACTAACTCGTTCCCTTGTTTTGCTAAATCTTGGCCACGTTGTACAAATTCGTTTCCTTGTTTTAGTAAATCATGGCCATGTACAAATTTGTTTCCTGGTTTTAATAAGTAGTAGTTCATTGTACTAATTCATTTCTTCGTTTTATCAAATTGTGGATACATTCTACTAATTTATTTTCATTTTAAAAATAAATTAGTACAACTTAACTAAAACAAAGGAGCTAATTTAATAACGTTGCCACAATTTCCCAAAACGATGAGACAGATTAATAAATTGTTGGGAACAATATTATTCCAGTACGTCACGCGTCAGGGCTCTGCAGAAATTACATGCAAATTAAAAAAAAAAAAAAAAAAAAAAAAAACAAAAGAACAAAAGACTAAAACCTAAATTAAAAAGAAAAACTTCCATTCAAAATATTACTAAATCTAGAAATTATACTAAAAAACAATTGATCCCGGCAAAAACCCAGAAGGCGCTAGCATCAAAAAGTAGTAAGAGTTGTATTGGCAATATAATTTGATGATATATTTTCAGAGCAGTGTGTAACCAAAGCAACTGGAAGGCAAGTTTGCAACATTTAGCCAAAAAATCATAACGGCTAATGCTTACGCTTCCACTTCGTACGCAGGAAAGGAGACCAGAGGCCTTTTTTAAATGAATAAACAGCTTTTTTGAGGAAACAGCTTATGATTTAATGAATCAACACCCTGTTGGCTAATCTTTAACATGTTTTACACAAAACAGTGGTTTTGGATTTAACTATTTTTACAGTTTACACGGGAAAAAAAAGCTGTTTTATAAAAAGTCACAGACTTTTTGCAACAGGTAGGATTTGATTTACAGCACTTCTCATGAATTTCTATAGTATCAGTAAACACTCCACTTACTGTTACAACTGAAATTCAGTGACGTTAAGGCTGTAATATGATTGGTTATCAAGACACATGTGATCCAAATAGACCATTCTGCTTTCTCCAATGGGAAGTAATACAGACCCTTGTATCTCCCAATAATAACACAATCTCTGAAATAACTACCTAGCAGCCAATCAGTAACCACAAAGCAATGTGTTAACAACGACTTAGAATACCACTTAAAGCAGCTGCAGTTTTGCATGGTGAAATACCTCTCGTAAAATGTCAAATCTTGCTATCAAAGTTGAATAACTCAGTGCAAAACGTCCATTATAGCATTATAAGTAGATAACTGTGCCAGGCCTTTCTAACATATGGAAGGCACACTTTAACTTTATGAGGATGAGCAAATGCAGGTGAGAGAGTGAACTGTGTTCGCACCTCACCGTTACATATTAACTCCATCTGGCCAGAGCTGAGTTGCAGTACAGAAGTACAGCCGACGTGACGCAGACAGCATGTCCTTGAGGCTCAACTTTAATGCACACAGAACAACACAACAGACATGCACGACCTACACGGATCTCAATGCCTCAAAGCATGTCTGAAGCCAAAAATTAAACGCTTTTCATCTGATTTAAAATGAACACTTTCTTCTCAAACAAGGACAACAGATACACTGCAAAAAATGATTTTTGTACTCTGTATATTTGTCATTTTCCAGTACAAACATCTAAACATTTTTAAATCAAGATACTTTGAGAAACAAAATTACTTATTAACCCTCGGTTTCACAGACAAGGCTTAAGGCCAGTCTCAGACTAAAATGCATGTTTGAGCCGTCTCAAATGAAAATATCTTGCTCTGACATATCTTAAAATATGTCAAGATGCACACCTGTAATGTTTTCTTTTCTCATTTTTATAAAAGCTGCTTAAATTCCAAATTTAACTAAGGCCTAATCCTGGATTAAGCTAAGCTCTGCTTGTGAACTGGGCCCAAGTTTTGTTTTCCTAAAAAATCATCAAAATGAAAGTCAAGAAAAGGGGTAAGGGGTATAAACTTATTTCTAAGAGAAAAGAAACTAATTACAAGCAATAGGAAAAAAAAAAAACTGTATGTGCGTGTATTTATATACATAATAAATATACACAGTACACACACATACAGTATGTAAACAACGGATATGATTAATCACGATTAATCGTTTGACAACACTAATTACAATACGAGTTGTTTTATTTCACAGTAACGACATAAATCACAGTATAGTTATTTTTGCTGTAAACAAGGTCTTTATGATATTAATTTTTTGATAGAATTTTTTTTTTTAAATTTATATCACAAAAACATAATACTAGCCTAAAAAAAAAAAAAAAAAAACTCAAGCTACCTGAAGTAAACAGTCAGCAATTTTAAAAAAAGTATAAGAAACTAACATATATATCAATATATTACAGTATAGTTATTTTTGCTTTAAATAAGGTCTTTTTGATATCCAAATTTTTGATACCATAGAAATGTGTATCATTTTGCTATCAGTGTCAAAAAATTAATACTAGCCTAAATAAAAAAACAAAACAAAAACAAGCTAACTGAAGACAATTAAACAGTTAGCGATTAAAAAACTATAAGAAACTAGTATATGTGTGTATTTGTAGGGTCTTAAGGTTTTTATGATATCAAATTTTTACAATTTTTTCAGTGTCAATACCACAAAAAAACTAATACTAGCCTAAATAAATAAAAAAAAAAAAAAAAAAAAAAAAAAAAAAAAAGCTTACTGAAGACAAGTAAACAGCAATTAAAAAAATTATAAGAAACTAATTACAAGCAATAGGACAAAAAAAGTAGAACAAATAAATAATAAATGCTACATACGCTGTATAAAATAATCAATTGTATTTTTCATAGTGTTAAATATTAAGTTAAATATATATATTTTGTCTTAATTACAAAAGTGATTTAGTCTCCCACAATGAGAGATTTTCTCTCTTTTGTTGTTTGATTAACATAAATGACAGACAGCAGGAATATCAGACTGCTGTCACTTTAAGAGCTACCTGGATCCAATATACTGTTACACGTGTTTTCTTTCTCAGCTGTTTGCTTTCACTTAAGACCTAAATTACTGTGTTTACGAAGATGCTTGCAAAGAGTATTTACCTGTTCAAAGCCTATAAAGTGGAAAGTCTCTTAGACAGCGCGCACATATAGTGAAATGAGCTTCTGATAGCATTTCAACAGCTTAAAATCATTTTTAAGCATTTGTAATACGTTTTCGTGACCACATAGCACAGCGATGTCAAGTGAGCGTTTAACTGCAATGGAGACGATAGTCCAAAACCTCAATCGGGTGCAACTGGTATCACTGTGCAAAACCATCAAAATTCAAAAACCAATAAAAATCTCAAATAAATATTGAGAGTATATTTGTCCAGCCAACCTCCATATGAGGAGACGGGGGAGATCTGTAAGGGGTACAGGTCGCTGGAGCTCACGGCCTGCTCCTCGTTTTCCGTCACCACCTCGATGGTCTGACACACATCAGGCAGATCGTTGATGATCAGGTGGTCGTCTCCAGGGCTCCGCCCACCAGCCTCTGAGGAAGGAGAACAGGGAAGAGAGAGTGAATATGGAGAACAGTGAAGTGGGAAGTGAACGTGTTTCT